>NC_038050.1:6004378-6335216 GCF_002211085.1 Panicum hallii | reverse complement strand
CCATTGAGGTATTTAGATGATATGCCACTGCTCTGTCAAGTGAAAGATCCAAGAAGATGACATCTTTGTACGGATGAAATCCAAGGATTTTAATAAATCCTGAGAAGTTCTGTACAATGTCATTGTCAACAATGCCATCACTGTCAGAATCCCATTCAACCTTACTCTTCACTACTGCACTGTTGCTGCCATCTTCATCGTTATTAGAATCTTGTAAATTTTGTTGTCCATAATCTTCACCACAGTTAGCATCCTGTAACTTCCAGGGTCCCTCATTTTCTTCACAGAACAACTTCACACGTGAGACACTATGGTGAATGTCAATGTGATGCTTCAACACCCATTCCATCTTACCACCCAAATCGTCATCGTCAAGGATCCAAACCCGAAGCTTGTACCAATCGTGAAATGATGCACAACATAACCCTTCCTTTGATCGTCCCAGATAAACGTCATAATAGTCCATCTTTCTTCCAATCTCAGTTGGCATCTTAATAACTCATACTTATTATTTGACAAGGATATTCTGCAAAATATGAAATCATAAACATCAACTCCTGGAGAAAAGGTGTTTAAAGGTCATATTGATTAGATATCATCTACAACGCATTGATATGTTTATTATTATAAATATAGTCATATGAGCACCAAATTTAGAACTCGGTACCATTGCATTGCGATACACAACTGAATTATATGGTGCTTACCTCATAACAGTTACGCCACCATTGCACTGCACATAGAACACACCCCGCCAATAAGCGCTGCAGCTTTGATGGAACGAATCGCCCTGCAATACCTCATCGGAAGCCATCCCTGCAGCCTCGCCTTCCCGGGTAAACGCCCTCTCCTCCCACTGCCCTGTGCATGATGAGAACACACACAACACCCATGTCGATGCTGGCCATTCCACGGATGGCTCGTCCCTCGCCTTCTGCCACAGATCAACGCTTACCTCCTCGTTGCCCGGATGCTCAGGAACAAGCAAGACGTTATAGTGCGGTGACTCTGCGGGATCAAACACAAGGTGCTCGAAGCCCCACAAGCGCCTGCCGAAGGGAGGGGGCGGGGGCGGGGGCAAGAGAGCCCGCCGCTGCGTGGCTGGGTTGACCACATGGAGCCCTCGCTTGTCCTCGTAAAGCAGGAGGCCGTTACAGTGACCAAGGACGGAGGCAGTGCTCCAGCTCCAGCAGTAGGGGTCGGTGTCGCGATGGAAGTCAAGCTTGCCGAAGACCTCCGGCTCCAAGGAGGGGTGAGAGAGGAAGGCCGGGTAATCGAGATCATTATACATGAGGAAGATGCCGCGCACCGAGTGCGGCAGGAGCTCTGGGAGCAGCAGCCGGCGGCCATCGACGACGGCGCGCCACGCCTTGCACACGCACCGCGAGGCCGCGAGGCTGCGCGGCGGGAGGCGGCGGAGGATTGCCGCGAGGGCGTCCTCGGACAGCGCCACGCCCGCCGGAATCTCCTTCCATCCAGTTCCCACCCTCTCTCGATGGGCGGGGCGAAGGAGAGCAAGCTGCCGATGGAGTCCGCGGCGGCGCGATTGTTGGAATCACCGAGGGTTTCGATTCAGTCGCCGCTCCAACTGCGCCTACTCGACGCCATTGTTGCCGCGGTTTGGATCTCGGATCAGATGAGTTCAGGCACGAGGAGGTGTGGCTGCCGGATCGAGAGGATTGTTTGGTTTGGGATTTGGGAATGGTGCAAGATGAAGCAGAGAGGCGCTGCGTCTGCGTGGGAAGGTCTCAAAGGATGGCCGATGAAGACGGTCGACGCCGCCGCTCGGCCTTCTTCAGTTCTTCTCGCGGACTAGTACACTACAAATGGGCCGACCTTAGTTACAAGGGTGGCCTCCGGCCCGTATGCATGTGCTGGTTTGTGGGCTTCGATATGCGCTTTCATTTGTCATTGGGCTATATGGGAAAACGAACTGGACGACCGACCCCTATTTAACATTTTTTTTCTTAATTAGCACATCTTTGGTGCCTCCTCTCTGACTGATCTGCAGGCATCGACTCCACCATCAGTTGCAAGCGCTACACTTGCTCGTTTAAATTCATCACCTGTTGCCAAGAGTTGCAACCAGGCCTCTAAAGGCTAGCTCATGTAGAAACACAAAGGGCTGGCACTTGACAGACTATTAACCATAAATAGATATTGGCCAGTTGGCCCTATACCCTATGTATCATAGAGCAAGCACCCGTCAACAAAGGCAAATTTCCACTTCTACATACCCAGTCTTTGCCTGATGTCTCCTGACGTCACGCAGCAGCAAGCACTTGCCTGCAATAGTGGTATGAGACATCTCTCAGGTGTCAACACCCATATGGCTCATCTTACCCAGGCCAGGCCAAAGGAAAAGTAGAAACTAAAAAAAAAACTCCAAGTTCGTGCACCTTCAGCACCCACTTGCAGATGGCAATGCACAGCAAGCCTCTCACCTGTCACCACGTCCCATGCGCTTTGCGCAAATGATAGGCGTGTGCCCGTCGTGCCACTTGCTGCTACGCTGGTAGTGGTAGGCAGGAGTTCCTCCCGTCCGGCACTCCATAGTCCAAGGGCAGCACGGCAAGCAAGACCATGGCGGCCATGCCGACCCTTTCCTAGCGGCCTCCCTAACTCCTAGGCAAAAGATAGGTTCGCCATGTTCCCTCGTAAAAATTTATCACCGCGAGAATTACATTCCATAAACAATGAAGCTTCTTTCTTCTAGAAATACAAAAAAAAGGCTTTCAAAAGAAAAAAGAAATACCTTTTTTTTTTGCGTCCAGCTGAAAGCTTATGCCCCCAACATCGAGACACCGGTTTCTCTGTTCGAAACTTATTAGTGCGGCCGGCGTGACTGGGGTCGCCAAAAAGAAACAAGGCTTGCCATGATATGATGGTGTTTCTTAGGATCAAAATACAGGTCAATTGATTGGGGGTAATCTGACTGGTATCAGCTTTTATCTCTATGATTACTCACCATGCCCTTTGTATAAGCACCCAACAAGATCACCTGTGGTCCATCGCCATCCTTCCACAGGCTTCCTTCTACCCTTGCTTGCCGCACAGTTCAAACCGGGCGGCTTCGCTCGCCGGCCGTTCGAAAGACGGGACGCGAGGGCGGCTTTGTTTTCAGCGGAAGCGGAGGGGCTTTAGCGCTTTGGCACTCTGCTTTTCCACCCGTTTTAGCGAAAGCTTTGCGCGGCCTTGTTGTTGTTATTGCTCCGGAAAAGGCAGCGGCGAGAGCGCCCGCCCGCTGTTCCTTGCCTCTTTCTCTTCCTCACTAAGCAACCGGGGCTGGAAGGCCCGACCAGGGCTGGGTCGCCGCGGCCTGCCGGGAAAAGCGAGGGCCCGAAGGCCGCAGCATAAGAAGCGGCAGAGAGCCTGAGGGTCACGCGGAGTCCGATCAGACCGGCGGCCTCTCCGTTTGTTTGTGTGAGGGAAGGGACAGTGGTCAGTGGAGATGGCAGGCAGGGGGTGGGTTGTGCTAGCGCTCTTGGGAGTCGTCCAGCTCCTTCGTCTTCCTCTCGCAGGTGAGTGTCTTCCTGTGTTCGACTCTGTCGGTTCATCGGAGCTCTACTCTTGCTGAAACACTTGAGGCCGGCATCTTTCTTTTCATTTTCTTTTTCTTCTTTTGAGGGGATTTGGGTTGGATGTCAGTTCATCAGGGTTCTGTTCTTGCTGAAACATCAAATGTTGGTTGCAAGTTGCAAAACTGATTCCCAGAGAGAAATTCAGCATAGCTGAATCTGTTGATTGCCAGCTACAAACTAGCTCCCAACTTGGATAGCTGAATCTCTTCTTGTGCCCTACGCTCTTCTTTCCCCTCGTCAAGCTACTGCTTCTCTAGACTCCTCCATCAGGCTTTCCCTGTTCGTTATCGGACAGCGAAAGGAACAAATGCCCGTGTAGAATACAGCCGTGTTGGCATTCTCTGGAGCTTTCGTCTGGGCCACACTCATGCCACCGTCAGTGTGTCAACATGGCCGCGTCGCGGAGTCATCGGTCGTCAGGACATCGTGCGACGGCGACATGTAGCGCCGGGCAGTGACACGGTGACACCTGCGGCTACTTCCATACAGATACCGTTCGCCGGTTTGTTGGGTGTGATTAGCCGGTTTGAATTATTTTGGATGCGATTTCGCTTTTGACGTGTGATGTTTGAAAGTTTAAACCTTGCCTCTTCATTCTTCAGTTCGTTGCGACCGAACTCGGTTTAATCTCTGGGCACTGAATTTCTACATTTTGCTCAACTGCTTGTGTTCAATTTGACTTCGTTTGGAGCGGGGGATTTTTAGAAAAGAAAACTTATGGAGATGTCTAATTTTTTATGAAATTTGTCTACATTCTTGTCGTTAATGGTTGATGTGCAGTTGTGCACAGTACGCTGACTAGCTGGCAAACGTGCCTGAAACAGCGCCGCAATCGTTCATCGGCATCAACTACGGCGACGTGGCGGACAACCTCCCGCCGCCGTCGTCCACCGCGCGCCTCCTCCAGTCCACGACCATCTCCAAGGTCCGCCTCTACGGCACCGACCCGGCCGTCGTCTCCGCCTTCGCCGGCACGGGGATCTCCCTCCTCCTCGGCGCCACCAACGGCGACATCGCCAACCTCGCGTCCTCGCCCGCCGCGGCAGCCGCCTGGGTCGCCGCGCACATCCCGGCCTCCTCGCCGGCGGTCTCCACCGTCTCCGTCGGCAACGAGGTCCTCTTCGCCGACGCCTCGCTCGCCTCGCAGCTCGTCCCGGCCATGCAGAACCTGTACAACGCGCTGCCGCCCAACTCCAGCATCAAGGTGTCCACCGTGCACGCCATGGACGTGCTCGCGAGCTCCGATCCGCCGTCCTCCGGCGCGTTCAAGCCGGAGCTCGACACGGCGCTCGACCCGGTCCTGGCGTTCCTGAGCAAGACCGGCTCGCCGTTCCTCATCAACCCGTACCCCTACTTCGCGTACCTCAGCGACCCGCGGCCTGAGACGCTGGCCTTCTGCCTGTTCCAGCCCAACGCCGGGCGGCCGGACGCCGGGTCCGGGCTCACGTACACCAACATGTTCGACGCGATGGTGGACGCCGTGCGCGCGGCGCTGGACGCCAAGGGCTACAAGGACGTGGAGATCGTCGTCGCCGAGACCGGGTGGCCGCACAAGGGCGACCCCGACGAGGCCGGCGCCACGGCGGAGAACGCGCGCGCGTTCGTGTCGGGCCTCGTGTCCCACCTCCGGTCCCTGGCCGGCACGCCGCGCGTGCCCGGCAAGTCGGTGGACACGTACATCTTCGCCGTGTACGACGAGGACCTTAAGCCCGGCAAGGGGTCGGAGCGCTACTTCGGGCTGTTCCAGACCAGCCTCACCGAGGCGTACCCGACGGGGCTGGTCCGGAACGGCACGGCCGCGCTGGGCCCGGCCATGGCGCCGGCGCAGGCACCAACCTCAGTGCAGCCGGCGCCGGCGTTGCCAAAGCCAGGGCAGCAGCCACAGGTGGGGGTTACGTTACAATAAAAGCTGCTGCTGTTTCGCTCGCTTGCGAATTTGTGAGTTCTGATGGAACGATTCCGTTGGTGCAGGTGACTCCAGCGCAGCCAGGCTCGGCGGCGGTGGCTGGGCCTTCCGGCCTCTGCACGCCGGGGACAGCGACGGCGAGGGGAGCTGCCGTCGCTTGCTCTCGTCATAATTCTGCCGAATCGTCTCGCACTTTCTCAGTGCCAACTATCATTGCTGGTCTTTTGTTCACAGCTTTGCAGATGTTAATATGACCTCTCTCTTTAGAAGCTTTTCCCAGCTAATGTATTGAGGCAACTTTTGCATAGTGAAGTAGTAGTGCGTGGCTTCTTCACGATCCAAGCAACACTCTATTTCAAGTACGAACGATAGATGCATTGCCATCTGTCACATTGTAAAAGGACAATCATCTGGAAAAGACTCCACAGAGCAACCGTCCACATCAATTGAAATATAATGAGATCCAGTGTCAAAGAATGATCAGCTAAAGACATACACCAAGGAGTGTGCTGGCATATAAAAAACCAATCAAACGAAACCACCGAACCAGTGTGTAAACAAAACATACACCGCGCACTGAGCCGACAACAAAAATAACACTCGCAGCCCCGGTACAGTGCTGCAACAGACCCAAAAACTGCTACAGATCTCAGCATACCATCATCTTCAAACAAGGTAAGGCCGGTCAAACAAACATACACACAGTAGCAGTAATAATCATTGTATTTACGCTCCAGAGTGCGAAACTGGTGACGTGACAAATTGCCCATCCTTGAAACTATGGATGTACTGCTGAGGCAAAGCATGCTCCACCTGTAACATGAGAGCTCAAGTTAGGTACAAGCTTTTGATAGTTGGTGTACACTTACAGAAACAGGAATATGTCATTCAGTCCAAAATTACTGACTCCCGGAGAGTGACAATCTAGGCTGCTAATTAAATCGCCAAGTTAAATGCAATGCATTCGTAGCAAGTACCAACACTTCACATAATGCAGGGAAATAGAAATACGGCTACCAAAGTGACAAGGAATGTCAGCAAGTGGGGGGAAAAAAGAAACATATTCTAGCATCTAAAATCAACTTTCAAAATCAAATCAGGATGAGGCACAATTAACTTGGCCATCCACTCTATTTCTGCCTAATTAGGAAGTATTTCTACAATAATATACAATAAGTGTCTGCAAATCTATGGGCCTAAATGCTCTTCAAAATGACATGTTGCCACATTTAAACTTTTACTTCAACACTTGACAATTGATACTACAATAAGTTTTGGAACAACGTCATCCAAAGGTACAATGGAGCAGATCTTAATTCTTACCCAATCACCGTCAGTGGCACCACTAGGAACCATCACATTGATTTCACTAGATTTAGCAGAAGTAATTGAAGCTCCCAGCGAATCTTTGCTCAAGTATAACTGACATCCAGATGTGTTGTCGATTGATATTGTCGGTGCTGTACCCTGAGAGAAAAAGACAAGGAGTTATGTTTTTTGAAAAAAAAATGAAAGTACAAAATGTAACAAATTATATTTAAAAATAGTGAGTTTGTGTATTAGAGGATAAAATAATTAGCTTGTGTTCTAAATTATAATCAAGATTCCGAAAGGCATTTAAGTCCTCAGAATTGAAGAATTCATTACAAACAAGAAAGCAATCACATCATAATTCAAGAAGCTGCGTAAGCGATAAAAGAGGGCAAAGAAATTAGAGATCATAAATAGGCCAACAATCATTGAACACTTTCCATACAGTAGACTGTCTAGACACCTGCTCAAAAGGATAACAGGGCAGCTACAGAGGAAACAATGTCAAAAAAGATCCCAGAAAATGAAAAACAAACAAGATAGATACATGCACACATAAAATTTAGGTATTATAAAACATTGAGTACCTGACATTGGACCTCAACACCATTGCAGTTGACAACCTCAAAAGCTGCTACAACATCCTGAAACACACAGTAGTAGCTAAATTTATCGTTGCCAGGACCATAAGACAAATTAGCTGAGAACCTCTTGGCCTCGTACAAAGTTACTAACCTTGAAAACAATTCCAAATTTAGTGCATTTGTCAACAGTGATATTGTTAACCTTGCCTGCAAAAAGCTTATATAATTGTAGTTAACAAAACATAGAGAAAGGTGAACATCCTAACTAAGATACACATTACCATTTACTTGAAGGACGGAATCCTTGCATCCGTAAACATAGATGGATTGTCTGGAATCACAATCATCAATAGCAAGGGTCTTCTTACCAACCTGATTCTCAACCACCCATCTGTCATTAGTTACAAGGGATGGAACACATATTAACATATGGGCATCATATGGTAAACACGTTAGTCATGTTAGTAAACACAAGGGAAGTTGGAATGGAGTGGTGTAATGTTTGTGTCCAGGTATAGCTGAGTGAGGAATGCTTGAGATGAAGGATGCATCCAGGAAATGCAAGTGAGAGATGCTTGAGATGCAACCAGGAAATGCAAGCAAGGGGTGCTTGAAATGGCGGAAAGATGGTGTTTGGAGGGTGTATTGATTTTAAAAGAACACTAAGAGAGCTAACTGTCTACTCTACCTAAATAACCCTTAATAGTAATTAATTTAATCCATCTCATTCCAATATTCCATCTTAAAAGTTTTGACACAATCGAATAAATGATCTAATCAAACTATCAAATCATTACACCTGACCAAAAAACGAACAGCTTAATTTAAGCTCCGCGCCCTATTTCCTACTATGCACAAAATCCAAAGTCCCATTTTGGTGCACATTTGTGCCATCTTGCTACAGCAACCCAGCAAACAAAACAATATGTTATCCAAACATCAACATGGTTGGGCTTGGACCTGGTAGCTGTTGTTACAGGTTACCAATCATTAAGCCCAATTTCTTAGATAACAAACTAGACGGTGTGCCATTTCAGGAACTACAGCAAAACTCACTTGCGTCCCATCTGAAGTTCCAGCTTTGGGGGTCCAGACTTGAAGGAGAAAGACCCTGCACGAGAGGTCTTCTCAGGAGCTGCAGGAGCAGCAGCCGTGCTGCTGACAACACCACTTCTATCAGCACGGTTTTTAGTTTTCATGTCATCAGTAACCTTTCGCAAACCTGCAGAACAATAATGTTGTTTAATATGTCTGTTAATAAGGTCTGAGAGTAACAAGGAAATCCTCATATCCTAACAAGTGTCTCCATCTACCTGCAGTCACAGGTTTCGAACTAATCTCTTGAAAGACAGCGGACATCCCTTTCTTAGGCTGTGAAGATTTTGGAGACTTCTCTGTGGTAAAAAGAGGCGCTGAAGGAGGAGCCGGTGGAGGGGGAGCCTTAGCTTCTGGTGCTTTAGGTGTAGGAGCAACAGCCTTTGGTTGGGAAGCAGCGGCACCTCCAGCAGGACCCCAGACAGGACCAAGAGGGTAATGCTTCTTAACAAAATCCCGCAAACCAGGCATGTATAGATCCTTCAGTGCTTTAGCCCACTCAACATGATCAGGGTCTTTGTTTCTGTACTCCACAAGAACCTAAGAAGGAAAAAGATGATGTAAATGCTGGATCAGCCAGAACATTGCAAAGATGCAATTGCTTCACGGAAGAATAAAAATTTGAATTGTTAAGAGCATAGAGCATTGCAGTAAATTAATCAGAAAAGAAAGCATATGAGAGTAGTTAAGTGTACATAAGCTGTTCTAGAGTTGCATTTTAAGAAGGATGCAGTTATCTTTTGGTGCTAGTGCTACTGAATTTTTCCTTAGAAACATATCTTTGACAGCTACTTCCTAAATTTATATCCATAACCCATATATACAATATACTAATAAAATCATACATTTATGAAAGCATTTCTAAAGAAAAAATCTAGTAAGATAAATATTCATATAGTCAATATTGTAACTTTAAACATATTAATGGAGGAGTAAAGGTGCTTTCAGAGTTTATTTATATTAAGATTTTATGGAAGGCAAGAAAAACTTAGTAAGATAAATTTTCATATAGCCAACATTGGTAAAATTTAAGAAAATATTAGTAGAGTAATGTGTTTTCCTGGGTTTTGTATGTGGCATATTTACGTTAGTGTTATTGAAGTGGCAAAGAGCCAAATACACATTTTCTATAAAATGGATATACTAGATAAACAAAAACTTCCCATCTCTGCTGTTGCTAGACTAGACATACTCAGTTATCTTTAAATCATAGTTATATATATATATATATATATGGCCCAGAACTGCCATTTGAGAAGTATGTTATAGAAGCTCCATCAAATACCATTTCTCAGAAATTTAATTAGCTGGTACCATAACGGTATAACCCCTAGTACTAGAAATGCTAAAGCATTGCCTGAAGAAAATTAATATAGTCACAGGCATACCCCCCCAGTCCTATATGAACCTGTCTTGAAGAAGTGTGATAATCTTTTCAATAAAATGCTAGTCTAATTTTAACTATATGAATATATGTCCAAGGTATAGTATGGAAAAAACTACAAAATGGTCACAGAAAAAGAATACCTTATTATTATAGAACTCAGCCATCTGCCAGCTTTCCTCTACATGTGCTGTTGGGAAACTCATGCCTTACACAGAAGAAGGGGGGAAACCAAAATGAGTGGCATATCTTGTGTTAGTTTGAAAAAATTAAACCCAGGTGAACAAATTTACTAACCACAATCCTTCCCTAAGAATGCAACCCAAGCCAAAGCAGGGAGACTGTCAGCAACACTTTTTAAATGGTTGAAATAGTCGGGCCTCCTTCCTTCAGTCATTGCAGTTGCTTTGGCGATAACATCACTTAGGGGCTTAAAGAAGTCCTGTGCATCAGCCATTGATGCTGGTTTCTGCACAAAAATAAAGCTTAAAATGCTCACTGATTGTAGTAATAAGCATCGCATTGTTCAGATCCACCGATGCCTGCATAACTCGTAACATGTACGAAATCAAACATAGAATAGTTCACTGCTAGAGAAACCACTCCAGCAGAATGATCTTAGCAAGCCACTACTCGTGATCAACAAAATCTGGATTATACTAAACATGCCCCCCCCCCCCCCAAACATCAGCTCAATGGGTCGCACCCCCAAAATCCCACGCATCTGATGGGCAGAACACCCGGAGATCTACGCGCGGAGCACATTCGACGCAACCAGATCAAGTGAGGAGGAGGGAAGCGCGTTGTCCCATACCTGGAGCTGCTTGGCCTGGACGAGCAGGTCCTTGGCGACGGCGAAGGCCTCGGCGAGCAGCTTGGTGGCGTCGAGCACCTTCCCGCCGATCTTCTCTGCCGCGGCCGTGAGCCGCCCGACTGCCTCCCCGACGAACTCCTCGTAGGCCACGATGGCCGGATCCGCGGCCGCCGGGACGTCGACGTCGCGCGGCGCCGCCGACGCGAGCGAGGCGCCGGAGGCCACGGCGGCCTCCAGCCGCGCCACCGCCGCCTCAAGCCGCTCCACTAGCGCCGCCTCCATCCCTGCTGAGATCAAGCCACTTGGGGGTGTCCCTCGATTTCCCTCTCTCCCAAGTACTTCTCCCTTTCTCAGCGTGCGCGCGTCGTGCGTCTCCCTGACGGCTGACGCCGCTTCCTCCAGCTGTGGCGGTTTTATGGCTTTGCGTCTTCTCGGCTCGCGGTGCCGCTCTTTTCTTTTGGGTTTCCGCGTGTGTGTTTTTTCCCTTTTTGCGGCGACAGCAAATATACATGAGATGACCTAGTTATTTTATTTCGGATAATTTCAGGAAGTGCCTGTACCACCCGTTGCACGCCGTAGCTGTACGCCTGCGCCGTGCAGCTGTATGGCGTAATTGGTATGTACGGTACGATACGTGCACGAACACGGTTTCAGTCGATCGATTTGCACGGTTTGGTTGGAGCAGGAACTTGCCTGAGATGACTGGAGTGCTTGCAAGAAATCAAGTGTGTTACGTGCCCAGAAGCCCAACAAAGGTCACCGGTCACCACTCACCACCACGACGTTTGGGCTTGCGGCACCGGCAAACGATCTTTCTTGTGCCCTTTTGGAATCCATGAGCTGGTCGAGCTGCCGAAAGTCGAAAGGTACCATGGACTGACCAAGAAGGCGAGAGACGCAACAGCCGACAGCGCAGCTTTCCGATCTTCGTCGTTGCGACCGCAGTCTTGTGCTGTCAACTGGCAGAAAACGTCGGTCGTGTTACTTTTTTTTTCCTTTTCTATTTACTGCATACTAATCATTTGCGCTTCTGCTTCCCATGAGGCCATGAGTACGTCTGCCCTGTGCAGCACTGCAGCGTCTGTTCAGTTGATCAACTTCCTTTCCAGTTTCTATTCCTCAGCTTTTCTATATATAGGGAATTACTCCCTAGCTTAGAGCCATAGCTTTGACTCGCAGTCACCTGACCAGGCTCCGCGGCGGAATCGCTTCTGTTGGAGCTTGAGGTGTATAGCAGCTGAATTGCTCGGCTCGTTAGATTCACGCGTGCAGCAGATAGAGGCCAAGACGAAACAGAAGGCCGCGCAGTTCAGTTGGGCTCGGCCCAGATCGATATTCAACCAGATTATCCGCCTTGGGCCCCTGGCAGGCCATCCTCTCATGCAGTGTGTGTGTGTGTGTTGCCGGCCCACAGGTTTAGCGGCTGGTGAGTGGGCTGGTGTTCTCCTTTACTTTCATTTTTCTCCTCCTTGGCTGGCTCCTTTAGAGCAGGAATTGCTTCGCCCCGCATACGAGTGACAGATTGTCGGAATCTTAGACCACACAGGTGCTGATGCTCCACCACGTGATGGGTCGGTCCACTGCAGCATACGCTGCCACATGCATTTATACACGTACCGTGCGTACCAGTACAATACTACGCCCTACCGGACCATTGCCATCGCCCGATCAATCATACGCGCGTTGCGTACAAGACGACAAATCGACAGCCGAGACCGGCGAACGAGACAAGACGGATCGCCGGAACCACCGCCTATCATCCAGAAGAAAAAGAAGAGCCACTAGGCCCGCACGATTTCTGAATCCAGGGTGAACAGCTAGCAGTAACCTGCGTGCACGCACGCAACGCAAGGTGGGTCGATCGCGATCGATGGGTCACTAGTGCTGCGTGCAGTGCAGATGACGCCGGGGGCACGCTTTCTCCTACTCTTCTCGTTCTAAATTATAGTTTATTTTAACAAATTAAGATATATAAATTTTATTTTATATATACGTAGATATAATATAAGATAAATGTATAGTAAAATTTATATATTTAGATTTACTAAAATAATCTATACTTTTAAGCGGAGGACGTACATCCGAGCGGAAACAAGCGCGGCTGGAGGAGTAACCTGCTCGAGATGGATGATTGATCGATCACTAGATCGGGTCTGTACTGTACTGGCAGGTCTCCCAAACAAGCAAAGCAAAGCCATGATCAGGTGCCCCAAGCAACGTGCCAACGTCTGACGCGCCGTTCGCGCGGGCCTAGCTTGTCAACCGCGCGGCACCCACGCCTCTAAAAACCGGGCTACCTGACCATCATCCAAGGCTCCAAATGGCAGATACTAACCTCGGCGGCCCAGTCGTTGCCCAAACTGTTTATCAGTGATCAATTAGTTTGCACTCTTTATAAAGACATACCTTTTAGTAGATAGATATGATATTTTACGAAAGGTTCACGAAGGAGTCTCAACCTCCAAACGACGTATCATTTGAACACACCATTTCACCATATATAAATATATAATCATACTGTGCATTCAATCAATCAATGAATCATTTGTTAATTCCATTCTACTCTCTACTTTCTAGTTTTAACACGTTATCAGCGTACTCGCCGCTGAGCGAGTGAAGAAATTTTGCCGAGAAAGGAAGAGAAGCAGGAAGGCCGGCGACGACGTCTCCGACAATAGCCTGCATCCATCGGCGCTGCCGCAATCACCTTCACGGTACTGCAACCAACGCAAGGCAATGAAAACAGATGCGCATGCTGAGTTCGAAAAAAAGAACGGGAGGCCGCCGACACGATAACGACCATGCAGCAATCTTCTTCATCGCAACAACAATCCCTACAGGGAGCCTTGCACGGAAACCAACACAAGAAAACAGAGCTCCGTATCAGATGGATCAAAAAAAAAAGGCCATTCGGCCTCCAGGAACACAATCTATTTTTTTAGATATATTTTGAAATGAACCGGATTCCCGAATCGAGAAATCCGATTCCCTGTACCATCGTGATAGTCCCTGGATCAAGCGCTATCACATACAGAACTCATTTCAGGCATAATATCACAGTCATACTCATGATGAGATCAAACACGGGTTTAATTATTACATAAATCCAAAGGATCTGTAGTACGGAATTTATTACAAGCCTCTCGGCTAGATCGAACAAGCAGAAAGCGCAAAACGGTAGCTAGGTCTTCGGCCGTCCTCCATCTTCGGGAAACACCTCCACAGGCGACTTGAGCGTAGCTCGGGCCTCAGTCGTACCATCCGTCGTCGTTGGGGTCGAACTCCGGATCGGATCCTGCATCGTACCAGGCTATCCCCAAGGAATGAGATAGGTTCACGTCACCATCTATATGCAAGCTTTTTGTGGTCTACACTACGGGTATAACAGAGTTCAAGTGGTAAAGCTGGGGTTTTCCTATGCATGCAATATATATATATACATAAGAATACATATCTCCTTTCATTTCCGACTCGGGCCCTTCCGGCATTCCGGACTCCCGGTCACACACACCTTCCAAAGCCACCAAGTCGATGCGAGGACTCCCTCTCCTCGCATCTCAACTGCCCCTGGCAGAAAAATATTCTAGAGGGAGGTAGAAATCATGAGTAACACTAACTAATAAGAGCAACAGAGGAGTAGGGATGTCCATAACCGAGGACGCGGCTATACGTATAGTTTTCACCCTGCAGGGGTTGTACACCTGCACCCACTCGAATCGACACTAGCCGGAAATCAGCCGACTAGTATACGAAACACCGGTCCACTGAAACGGAAATAGGAGCCACGGCACCATCCGGCTTTCCCGGGTCTTGGGCGCATCCTCCCACGAGAGGTCGCCCCGGGACTGTGAAGCCTCCCTTGCGTCTCGGGGAACGTGAGGTCAGCACCTCCTTCCCCTGCACCGATACTCGATCCTCCTACCGGCTTGGTACCGCGCTTGCTAATTCCGGACCGGGCCCACCCTCATAATGGTAAGTGGTGTGCACGTTTAACAAATTCCCACAAGTCATGGTTACTCTCACCCGGTCCTTATCTGCCGGAGCGGGCATCTTCGTCCAAAGCGTATCCACCACGGTGGTCCGCAACTGCACCCTTAACGGGTGCCCCAAACACCTCAAACGCGTAACCAAAACTGTACCCGCCACAGGTACTCCGTAGGGTGTGCCAAATTACACACCCCAAGCCCTCGATCCACGATCGAGTTAGGTTGCCCACTCCCGGCTAAACCCTAATCACCAACTCCTGAAGAGAACCAC
Organism: Panicum hallii; assembly: GCF_002211085.1. Taxonomy (NCBI): domain Eukaryota; kingdom Viridiplantae; phylum Streptophyta; class Magnoliopsida; order Poales; family Poaceae; genus Panicum; species Panicum hallii. The sequence goes on along the minus strand of NC_038050.1, from coordinate 6,320,284 downwards.
TTTACACACGCCAAGACTATCCATCCATATCCCACACATACACATTCAAGGATTTACAAGGCATTTCATATAATAAACAAGTAAGATAGGTTGGCAAGGAGTATGGTTCATAAAAGAGGCCATGCAGGTTTATCTCGATAGTTACATATAAACATATATATACACATTCAGCGATAGCATATCTACAAGCAATGCCTAATAGGGATTCAAATCGTAGATGGGCGTGAACCAGGCGTCTCTTCGAAGTCCTCCTGAGCCTCCGGATAGTCCTAGTCGTCGGTCAGCTCCTCGAGGACGGAGCCTATTCGTAAATACGGGTAAGAGTAGGGACCAAAGTGCAAATATGCACCAAATGCTGCAAATAAGATCCAAATCACCACAATGCCTACTCTAACAGGTGGTTCATGATTTTAGAAGAATTATGAAACTGGTTTCATAATTTTCGGAGGTCCGGATAATTTATTATGAATTTTCTAAGGAAAAACCTATTTCTGAAATTAATAAAAGAGTTTCAGAAAAGAAATGCCTTTAAACAGAGACACGTGGCAGCACCAGGGCGTGCCACGTGGCATGATGACATCATCAGGGGGGTCCGGGGTGCTGACGTCAGCAGTGGGCCTGCTGACGTCAGCGTTGACCGGTCAACATTGACCGGTCAATGGTCAACGGTCAAGGTGGGGTCAGCGATCAACGGGCCCCACTGGTCAGCCTCACCCCGAGGCTGACAGGTGGGCCCCTCGGGTCAGGCCGGAACAGGAAGAAAAGACTCGGGCTGTTTCTGGGCCTAAAGTGGTGACGGGCCGGCTCAAGGCCCAATGGCTCGGCTTAAGCTCACAGGGGCAGCTCGGCCTGCGGCTCAGCAGGCCGGCTCGGGCAGCTGGGTTGGCTGGGCGTGAAGGCTGGCTTGGATCGGATCCTTCGCGGGCCGGCTTTCCTTCCTCCGTGGGCCGGACTCCTTTCTTCTCCTCCGCGCGGCTGGGCTGTCTTACTCCTCCTCCTCGCGGGCCGGCGGCGTCGTTCTCCTTCTCTTCACTGACAGGACGGGCCCAGGTGTCGGTCACGGCGGGATCCGGTGCGGCGGGGCTGGATCTGGTGCGACAGAAGGTGTGCGTGTGTGCGTGTGGGCGCCGAGGCGCGCGTGCGGGTGTGGACGCCCGAAGGGCGCTCGGGGAAATGCCTCAACGGCATGGCCGCGACGCGAACGCGACGTCGCGGTCGCGTCGCGGGGGCGGACGCGCACGGCAAGGCCGTGGCGCAGGCAAGGCTAGGCTGGGGTGCGGCCAGGTCGCGTGCCCAGGGCGTGCACGCACGCGCGCGGGTCCTGGCGTCCCAGGGCCGCGGCGTGGCCGTGCCGTGCGCGAGGCGCCGGCATCCCGAGCCCGCGGCACGACGCGGTGGCGGTGAGGCGACGGCGGTAGCGGGGGAAAACAGCGGCGCGTCGGGCTCCTGCACAAAAAGGACGGCACGGCGGCCGGTGGGGAAAGGGTGGTGCCTAGGGTTTTCTACAGAGGGCTCCTCTGCAACGCCGGCAGCAGTGGGGGAAAGAATAGGAACGGCGGCAACAGAGCTCACCGTCGGGGCTGAAGAAGGGGGGTGCTGAAGCAGCGGAGAGGTGAGGCCGGCGGGTCGAAGCCGTGCAGGGCGAGCAGCAGCGTCGATGAAGACGATCGGGGCGCCGGCTCGGTGAAGACGCTCCGGCGTGGCGGTGGTGTTCTCCTCCTCGGGCACTCCTCCTGCTCTCTCTCTCTCGGGTGCGGCGACGGCGGAAAGGGAATAGGGGTGCGGTTAGCTAGGGTTTTGGGCTGCGGCCGAAGGGTTCTTATGCGCGGCGCCGGGCTTTTGGGCGTCCGCGCCGGGACATGTGGCGGCATCGTGGCACGGGGCGAGCGCGGCTAGGGTTAGGGCTTGGCAGCGCGGGTGGCCGAGGCGCGGGGGAAAAGAGGCGCGCGCGGGCGGGCGGGGGCGCTGCGCTGCGCAGAGCGGCGACAGGCGCGCGCGGCTGCCAGGTGACATGAGGGAGCGGGGGCCGCGGCGGGGAAGAAAGAGGAAAAGGCGCGGGCGGAAGAGGGAGCGGCGGTTACGGTGCTTGTCGCGAGGCGGGGGCGAGCTGCGACGAGGGCGGAGCGATCGGGAGACGGGGCTGTCGCGGAGCGAGAGGAAGAAGGGAAAGCTGACGGGTGGGTCCCGCCCGTCAGCTGCCCCGGGTGGAAAGGAGGCGAGGCGTCGAGACAGTTCGCGTGCGGTGGGCTGGGCCGGTGGCGCTGGGCCGGTTCGCGTGCGGGGAGAGAGAAAGGAAAGAAAAGAAAAGCAGCTGGGCTCGGGTCGCGTGGGTGGTGGGCTGGTGGCCCATTAGGGGTGTTTAAAGGGTAAGGTTTGGATTTGAATTTGATTGGCCAATTCAAATTCAAATCCCACACATTTAAAATAGCAAAAGGAAAAATTCCAAGCAAGTGAAACCCAACGACGACTTTAAATCAAGTTAATCCGCAAAAGTTTTTGAAATTCCATATTTTTGCTATTTAAACACCCTAGTGTAAACATGGTATGTTACATATTTCTTATCACTTTTGCTCTTACGTAGCTAATGGATAACATGCAGAAAAGTTTGATGCTATGGCCAACAAGAGAACAAGAACTAACTGCATGAATAAAGAGAAAACAAGAACTCAGGCAAATCGGTCTCAAATTAGACGCATTCAACATGCTCTTACTTTTGGTGAGTTACCATGACACCACGGTTCTTCAAATTCTGCATTAATCCTTCATTTTCGTGTACTCTGCGAATTGCTTTGTCACCGTCACGGAGGGTCACCATCACGGTAGTAGAGGCCGCGCGGCCGCGCTCCAGTTGCGAGCATCGGGATGATGGCTTGCATGAGGCCCTCGATGACGATCCGGCATGATAACAACGCTCACTCGCCGGCGCTTCTGCGGCGGTAGAGTTCGCTTGCCACGACAATTGCCGATGGACCACAGGTCCATAGTGGTGAAGGGATAAGAATTTGTATAGTGAAGCATATTTTTTACTCTTATGCACTAATTATTAGATTGAAAATTTAAATACGTCAGCCTTGTTAATTTTGCAATTTACTATGTAAATTGTATTTTAACAAATAGAATTCTCTTAATTAATTTTTACTTAATTAATGACGTATTCGATGTAAAATATACTACGTGTCTTTAACTTGGAACTAGAACACAAGGTGATGGAGACCTAGGCATTGGCTGCAATATGTTCTTATAAAGAATTTATTTGCCCTGAGACCAAACTTTTAGGCAGCAAATTACTTGCCTATCACTGAGATGTCTACATCTTATGATGATTACATACACGTGTGCTTCCAAAAAAATATTTTGCAGATATGAGATTGGACTACACCTTAGTTATTTTATGCATAGTAATTTCAATGTTTAAGTCCTCGGCTTAAACTCGAATTACATCCGTGTTAAGCCATGCAAATTCACGCTCTAGACCCTATTTGTTGAGCTATGCAAATTCAATATGTATGTGCAATCACTATAGCATACAATACATTTAGTGATTTGTTAGTTTTGCAATTTGTTACCAATTGCAATTTTAACAATAATAATTCATCGTAATTAAGCACCAAATTTTAAGAAGAATTATATGATCATGAAAATTAAGCAATAAACACTTGATAATACCTAACAAGCTTTACTAAAGAATCAACTTAACTGAGCACCAAATATCATGTAATGACGTGCTTTATTGAACTGGAACTATATGCAAAACATAAATGTCACCTTATCATTTTATACAATATAAAATTCCAAAACCTTATATATTGGCCATACACATTGACCATACAAGATAGTACCTTATTAGTGGGATATATATATACTAACTATCCTCAATATGCATACCCAATATTAAAGTTTGGAATGCTTAATGGTTACATCTTTTTTTCGGTGATTATCTTAATTCATATTTCATATTGGCCATACACAAGGTAATATCATAATACTACTGCGGGGTCTACACTATCACATTGTGATTATTCTCAACGTGCGTACCCAATTTTGAATACGAATTAAATAAGGTCTACACCAATATGGTAACCACCCCTTACTAGTATAACACATATGCATGGAGTCTAAGTCATCTATTGCGATCTCTGCAAACTATGCCTATAGCAACGAGTTTCTCGTCCACTTATGTGAGGTCTACACCATTTAGGTGACTACCTTTGATGTGCTAAATGACAAGTACATAATAACAGAGTTGATATCTAGAGGATGAGTATCATTTATCTTTGATAATAGCAGCAATTTTATCGTCTATTAACTTTGAGGTCCACACACTACACATAGATCAAGTCGGATTTTGGATCTATAAAATTTTGCATATATTAATTCAAGACTCATCTTGAATTCATAGTTTAAAGCATTCATCTTTGCTTAGTTAAATAGCAGAAAATAGTGCAACATATTTTGGTGACTATCTCTACTCAAATAAGCAAAATCTATATTTTGATAATGATTCTTGCATTGTCTATTCATCATTTGAATAGAGTTCAAAATAATAGCAGCGACTTTTTGTCACTTATCATTGCCAATTATTGGATAGTCCGCTTATACTCAAGTATCATCTTGGTTAAGAAATATGAGCATTAATATTTTATGCTATGTAATTTACGATCCAAGTAAATTAATTATATACATGATTAGTTTATGTAGGACATGGCTAATGTTTTGGTAATGGATTTTTTTTCCTGAACTCGTGTTGAATGGGATTAATTCTCTAAGTAGAGGCACTACATAGAAATAATATTATTAGGCTATTCATGACAGCATTGCCACCATAGCTCTACCCAATAGAATTCCCATCATATTCTAAAAGTAACCACACATGCAATATATTGTGTTCTGTCTACTAAATTTTTTTATAAAAAAAGATGAGTATTTGAAGAAGCAAGGTCCATCAACTTTTGCAATTTCCATTCGGAATTAATATTGCCCAAATATAAGTAATTCTTTACTCAATCATATATCATGATTTTAAGATAAATGGTAATTTACAAAGCAATGGATCTTTAAAATACATATGATGTTAGTAATGGCAAGTCCACACTTTTTCAAAGGTGTGGTTGTATAGCTTACATGCATACCAAATTAAATATTTGGTTGAATCATTCCTCCAATCCATTGGAGATAGTCGAGTTTAAGGGGATAAGTTTGGAGCTCACTTCAACAAATGAGATCCATAAAAATCTCCATATTATAATGGAATTAACATTAGTTAAGTATTATACTACATGTGTATTATATTGTCCATTATAAATATCATATAATTATACATGGTATTCATATCTTGTATGAGCCAAATTTCATACTAAAGTTCATTTGGGATCCAACCAGATAGAAAAGAAAATTTGTTTAGTGAAGTATTGCACCGCTAACATGAGCATGGAGATCGTACACTCATTATGAGTATTCAGTTATTAAATATGGATGCACTCATGCATCACCGCTATATGTTTTCACAATATCCATTTATATAATTTCATATTGAAATATATTACTAAGAGTGATGATGAAATATAGCACTCAACTTGGTACGATGGATATAAAAACTAAATACTCACAGAAAGAAATCTTTTCATAGCATCTGGGGTGTATTATGCATACATCAATCCCATATTATATATTGCGTGCAAAATATTTTTTCAATCTTAATAGAAGACTTGGTATGGGATGATAAGAAAAATTATTATCAATTGTATTGGTCATGGCATATATTCCTGTAATTCTCAGATTCTATATACACCTCATGTATCATAAGGGAATTGATTTTAAGATCCTATTATCTTAAAATTTGAAAAAAAAAGCCATTCAATGGATTATGTAGTTACTCTAATATACTTGTTAATGTATTTAAAAATAGTTCCACATGTGTCCCTTACTTTTAAGGCACCATAATTTTACCAAATTCGTTGCATGTATTTTAAATAGAGCTAATTATTCCGGACAAGGGATCAAATCCAATCTCATAGAATTATTTGGTTTTGGGAACTATAACATTGAGTAATCTATGTTCATATTAATTATTGGCTAATTGAATATCTTATCGAGATAATTTAAAATATATGACTAATAAAATAGAATTATAATTTATCTTGGTAAATACGCACTTACATACCATATTATTATAACAAATGCGTTAGACTACAATCATACGGTTCCCTCCGTTGCAGTTAGTACGTGGAGGATTGGCCTCAGCCAAATATTTTCCATCTACGTGCCGTTTATGTTTTACACATAACGATATCACCATCTCAGTATACGTTCATGGCATTGAGGATCTATAAGAGGGTATTATTATCCATCATAGTACCTTTGATCGCTCATAGAAGATTAATTTACAGTCTATATACTGACTACAGGGTTATTCCTGACATTACGGGGAGATAAATACCACATATATAATGCCAGGAATCCAAAGTGAATGGTATACAATTTCAACCCTCAGATCCACGTACGCACCAAATAATATCTGTACCATAATTCAGAACATCTTATATTTGTAACACATTACAAATAGTCTGTCACATGCATTTACTCAGCAAAAGTGTCATCACATTCGAACCCTACTGATAATGTATCAGAAAGAGTGGAAGTACCTAACAAATCACTCAGCCCCCAGATTAAAATAAGTGGGGGAGAACTATGGTAATATAGCTCATTTCAAGCTTCCATGGACATTAATAGGGAGAGATCCTCTAAGATAGTAAATACGAATCAACATCATGCATGTTATTAGACACTTTGTGATATTTAAATCTAAAGCCTATAAATGTTGTTTAACATTCGAAAACCCAGTATTTGTGCATATAAATTCAAGCACTAGATAAATGGAACACCCTAACTCCATCATCGTGGGAAATGAGATAAGAGTTATAAAGGGTGGATATTTTCACAAGCTATATTGTTTCCATCGAATCAATGATATAAAAACTACAAATTATCGACATATACTCCTTATCAAAATTATCATACACCTTCAGCTGGATCCAGACCAAACGTCCTAGGCATAGTGTCCAAACACTCAAATTGGTCAAATCAAAGGTGACAATTAGGGAGAAGTGTTCTCGTTCAATAGGGAGAAGTATTCAAGAAGAAATATCTTCTCATAATGCATTATTTACGAAAGCAAGGTGGTGAAATAGCGACAACTTGTAGTACATGGTTTCGTGCAGAGAGTGAGCAACATACCCGCATGGTATGTTTGAAAATTATGTCTTCTTATTCAATCACCGGCAGATCAAATGAATTTGATAGAATCAGATATGCAATGGATTTTATTTTCTAAATCGAAATTGAGTCGTAACATATATTATGTATAACATGGGGACTTGAAAACGTTAAGTTGATGTGGTACAACTAACCAAGTGAATATCATCCATACAAGGAATACTCCAATTATTATGATTGCGTATGTATGTCTATAAAGAAATTTTGAAATTAATTTTATCATCTCAATATACAAACTAGCAAGCAATCATTTTAAGACGGATTTTGATATAAAATTTGGATAAAACTAAACTATACTTAAGCCTACAACTTAAGCAGGAACATCAGCTTACCAATATAGAATTGATATTGTACACCAGTATTCAAATAATTTTGGAAGATTATATCGATAAACACTTGTAGTCAGTCAATCCCTAAAGATGGATTATTTTCCATAAGGACTGTGGGGTCCTTAGTGCTATCAAAGCGCTTATGTATCCTACAAATTGCAACAGGTCTAATAGTGCATTTGTAGATATTTTGCTATAGCTCAAAATAGCGCAACTCAATAACACCATATAGGTGGAAGTCAAGGAGGATATCCACAGATATCAAATGGTAGCAAAATGTTTTAATTTATTATGAATAAATTATGATGTGACAACTAGGATACCAAGACGCTGGCTAATTAATCCTCATATTGCTAGACTATTCACTAATGCTATCATAGTAAAATTTTTCATTGGAGTTATAAAAATAAATTATAATGGTAACTTCATTTATCATTCTGAAGCATTACATGAATATGCATAACTTTACTGAATGATTAATTGTGATTCATTCGAACCACTTATATTATCTACAAGGATAATACGACTTGTATTGCTTAGATGATAAAAGATTATATGAAAGCAGTATTACTAAATATATTGCTAAACATCTTGCAAAATTAGATGATAAGATAATCTTATGAGATTCACTCGTAAAGTTTTACAAACTACTATATTCTAGAAAATGTAATTCTAAAATTAATATAAAATCAGTATATCGGTATACAAGTACTTTGATTTTTGTAAGGCTTAGGGGATATTCTCCTTAAGTTATAACCTATACAAACATCATATTGTACTCTTTTTTTCCTATATGAGTTTTTCCTCGGAATGGTTTCTTATAACGGTTTTAAGGAGGCAATATCAATACAAAAATATATATCATATCTACTATTTTCCCTATCGGGGTTTTAAAGGTGATATTCAAGACATATTGGATGTCATATCTTTTGTTTTTCCTATATGGATTTTTAAGAGGGTATCAAAAACATTATTCCTCCTCATATTTTTTCATTGGGTTTTGAGGAACGATATTCGATTATGATCCACAAATTATGATTATTGATCTCCAAACTTTCTTATGATATTCTCCTTTTGAGATTTTCTCATATGAGTTTGCGATGAGATAATAATCTATATATGCTATACCATTTTCTCCTATTTTCTCACTAGATTTTAAAGGAGTTTTAATAGCATATCAATATACAATTTGGTTTCTCCTCAGATTTTTCCCACAGGATTTTTGGAGGAGTTTTTCCCATACAATAATGAAGGATGATTGAACAAAGATTACATGAAGCATACAAGAAGCTAATTGATAAGGGGGAGTGTTAGAATTAAGTTTATTAGTGATCAATTAGTTTACACCCCTTTATAAAGAGACACCTTTTAGTAGATAGATATGATCTTTCACGAAAGATTCTGGACCTTTCGCGAAGGGGTCTGAACTCTCAAGGAACATGTCCTTTAAACACACACTTCCACCGTATATAAATATATAATTACACTGATCATTCAATCAATTAATGGATTATTTTGTTCATTCCATTCTATTCTCTAGTTTTAACACAAACAAGATCAGTAACGTTTGCATGTACGACCAGGATTAGAGAATAGGGACGGCGAAATGAAATTCCAATCAGAAAGAAAGATAACTGCAGTCCGCGGCAGCAGCGTCGCAGCACCAACGTTTCAGACAGCACACACCTGCTCGCCGTCGGCCGCCGCCGAAAATCCGCGCCGCCCCCGCCGCTTTCGGCCCCCGCCCCCAATCCGCGCTTCGAGCGGACGACTTGCCCATCTCGTCGCCCGCCGCCTTTGCCGATGTTGGAGCCAGCCAACCGCACGAGACGGCGTTGCGACGAGGTCCGTCTGAACACGACTGCCGTCTTTGTCGCGCGTCTGGTAGTTGGAGTCCTGGAGACCAGTGGACTAGTTAAAGCCACGCCACGCCCGTTAGTGGCGCCACGCACATCCCGGACAGGGACGCGCGCGCGAGCCGGAGCACCTGACTGATCGGGAGACTTGCGCGCGCGAGCGCGGGCGTCGACGTCGCGCCAGCCGGGTTGGTGACGGCGCCGGGACCTGGCGAGTCGGCGACGGCGACGGCGACGGCGACGTCCGCGCCCCCGCACTGGCGGGGGACCGGGGGTGCCCTGGTGTGAAGGCGCCGCTTGACCTCTGCTTCATTCCGGGGTGACTTCCGGTCGGTGGATTTGCCTCCGTCTCTGGGACTCGCCGCGCTCGTTGGTGCGTTCTCCTTTTGTCTTTTTCTTGGGCACCTTTTTTTTATCGCAGGTGGTAACGAACGGAAACCACGAACCGTCGCGAGTCACGAATGCACAAAGCGCCGTGCTTTGCCGATTCAGGAGCGAAAAGACGTAAGAAAACCACAAGCCGGCGAAAAAAAGAAAGCGTGCATAATTCACCAAAATGAGCTGTATTTAACCCAAGCGAGTATGATTACGACCGGATTCATCGAGTGGTAAGTAAACTTGCGAACTGGGTGAAGACCAAATCATGGTGCCCCTTCGCTTAATCGCTTTCCCCCGGGCTCGTAGGCCCCGGACGCACGCTTTCCCTAGCACGCAGAGCTAGTCGCCGCTCGAGATCCACGTCCCGACAGCGCGAACGCTTACAAAAAACCCACTGTTGACCGGGGGGTTGATGTTCAGCGTACGCAATTTGGCCCTCAAAGTCGCGGCACAATCATTTTCAGGCCCAGGTAGACACGTCACCCGCGCGACCGGCGCACGTGTAAAAACGATCAGGTTACGAGGCCGCACACTAGTTTTTTTCGTGTGGTAGAGCAAGATCGATCGCCCGCGGTGCGTGGTTAGATAAGGGCTCCTCCTTCTTAGGCCCGTTTAGATCGCAACTTTTTATAATATTTGGAACTTTTTGCTACTGTAGCGTTTTCGTTTGTATTTGACAAATTTTATCTAATCATAGTCTAACTAGGCTTAAAAGATTCGTCTCGTAATGTACAATTAAACTGTGCAATTAGTTATTTTTTTACATACATTTACTGCTCCATGCATGTGTCCCAAAATTGATGTGATGGAGAGAGTGTAAAAATTTGGAACTTTGAAGTGATCTAAACGGGACCTTAGTTCCGATACGGCTGGACATGATGATTGCCTTGCCACGATCGTTTCCCTTTGCTTTTTTTTTGGTCGTGTACATGGAACAATGTAAACAAGTGGCCCGTGGCCGCCAAGTTTCTTTTCTTCATGGCACAGTGTAAGCTTACGAGCGGCGACCGGCGTGGTTGGCGGACCTCCGTGGAGGCCAAACGGGGTACTGGCTTCGCCTTGATCAAGCAAATTTCTATAAGATGTATATATGATGTATTATCATAATTATCTATTGGTAGATTAGCTAAATTAGCTGAGTTAGCAATAGTTAGCCCTCTTTCATATGCCTATGTTCCGCCACCGCGTGGTTGGTTACATTGCCGTCCTCGTACCGCCGCCGCCGCCGTCGTCGTCGTCGGCAACGTTATCCGGCTGGCGTCTGCTCATGGAAGGAGTAGAAACAAGAAAAAGGGGCAGACGGCGCATAGATTCGTGTGCCGCAAAGGGAACGGGAAAAGGAAGCCGACAGATCTCGAGACAAGGGAAACGAGAGATTACCCGCCGGGGCCTCGCGTCGCGCGCGGCTGACGTCGCCGGTGGGGCCGCTTCGAGCGCCGTCCCCGCGGGCGCCAGCGGCGCTCGCTCGTGCGTCCCACCGGGGGCCGGGCGGGGGACCTGTCCTGCCGGAGCCGGCCGCCGCCCCTCGCCCGCGGCCGTCATCGCCGTGCGACCAACGGCAAGGCAGCAGCGCTGGCAAGATCATCAATGCGTCACCGCGGTCATCGTGCTGCTTGCACAGTGCGCGCACCGTCTCTGTAGTGTGAACACGGCATGAGCATGACCGGGAGGAGCCTCCGTTGACGCGTCAGCCAGCCCCGCCTCGTCCTTGGAACAGCCTCGACGTGGGGCGCGGCAGTACGCCCCGTCCCGGCACTTTTTTACATGTCCGTGACGGATTTTTTACAAGATCGGAGGCCCCCCTCCGTTTCTTCAGCTGCACGTGTAACACTTTCACGGGTACTAGCATGATTGAAGCTTTCGGAACTCCTTGTGGAGTGGCCGTGTGGGTTTGGAGTTTGGTTGGGCGCGCACGCACGAGCACGAGGTGGCCGGCCTATCACCAGTTCGCAGCAACGCCCAGTCCCGAATTCGGGGGGCAGAAAGCGGCCGCGCGATGGCCAGCACTTGTTTGTTCCACCGCAATAACGCCGGGTTTATGACCCCGGGCCCCGCGCCACGTAGACCCAGGACGAGTGGCGGGTAGGCGTGCCAGCCGATCAGACGTGGCAGGACAGTCAAAGCCCTGTGTACCTCCCGCGTACGGCCGAGCCGGGAGGCGCTGTCCCAGAGTGTCCCTCCTCCCTCCCTCCCCTCCGCTCCGGCTCCGGCCGCCCTCCGCGCAGAGCGCCGCGCCGCTGCGGCAGGGCGGTGGGGGCCGCCGGCGCCCGGGGGCGAGGCCGGGAACAGGGGGAACCGCACCGGTCACGTCACGCGGCGGCGTCCCGAGGCAGCAGGGCCGGCCGCGGAACGCCGGCGCGCGGGCCGGGGCCGAGGCCACGGCGGGGAGGACGTGTCTGGCGCGTGGTCCGGGGCGTTAGGGAGAGAGACCTCACGGACGGGTGGGGGCACGCGCCGCGCCAGTGTGCGGGAGGAAACGGTCGTCGTGTTGGCGTGGCAGGGTGGTCCCACCGGCCCCGTGGTTGTTTGTGAAAACTAACCCTGTGGTTGGTTTGGAAGATCTTCTGTGAAACGAGGGTGCCGTGGTTGGCCGCTGGAGACTGACTGCGGTATAGATCGGCCGGCGTCCAGCCATTTCACCGTTCGTTGTCGGGGACCAGAGCCACAATCGTTGAGTGAAAGGATAGCGACTCCACCAGGGCTTATCTCGGCGCACGAACTCGCGCAGATGACTTTTGGACGAAGAAAAGTAGCAGCCCACCTGATTTGGAACAGGTGTGATGTACACTGTCTGACGTTGTTGCTCCAAAAACGTATGATATTTTAACTGCGAATTTGCTTATTTTTTGGGAAAATTCTCCTACTACTTGTATACAAACGTACGCTGTACTTAAACATGGTGGAGGTCATAACATCGCCATGAACTGTAAGTAGCTCAATTATGCTCAAATTATGAAAGACGATTGAAGCAATCCTCACAACACATCTTTGACTAACACATTGTGTTACAGACCGTTATGAAAGGTATAGTTTTATAAAACTATTAGACTTCAAGATAGATCTACTTGTATCGTCTTTTTGAATTAAAAATAGAACAAAGTCGCAACCCGTAATGAAAGATAAACAAGTTACCCACACACCAAATGTAATGCTACTTGGATTTCTGGTGTAGATAGCTTTAGACTTATGCATATTATTGAAATGTTAAAATATCCTTAATATTGTGCATCTATCAGGCTGATGCTCATGAGAGGTTAAATATTTATGTTCTTTTTAGAATGACACAACCATATATGTATATGGCTGATGGCTATAATAGTGCATGACATCAATGTGTTGTTTAATTTTTGTTGTTTTGTAAACAACAAATCTAAGATGACAAATATGCTAGAAAGAGTGACCATGTGGTTCCATGCAGAGGAAACCCCTCTCCTATCTCTTTTTCTTATTTGTTTGCCACACCATCACATATGTTGATGACAGTATAAAATGAGAGAGTAGTACAAATACAACACATTTGATTATAGGAAGTGGGAGCATTTAATTAGCAAGGGCATAATCATGGGGAACAAGTTACATGAAGTCTCACTAGTCCATGATAGCAACATTTGGATATCTAGTTTAGATAAGAGTATTAAAGTCTAAAATATTTTAAGATTTGTAATTGGAAGGAGATTAAATTGGTTTCACTTTATTCCATTGAGAGTTTTTTTCTCACTCAAACACTTCTCAATATTGGCTTGGTCGCTTGGAGTTACTGTAGTGACAAACGGAGTTCAGAAATTACCCGCCGCAGAAGATCCTAACAAGCCATACCTGCCCAGCGCAGTTCATGGCTTCAAGCCCAGCCGCATCACCTCATCACTCGCTACCATTTTACCGTTGAGGCCGTCCGTCCCGGCGACCACCAAAGTGGAAGCCACCGCTACATACACTTGCACAGTACACTACTGACTACTCTACGCAGGCAAGGCAGGCAGGTACTCCACTCCACTATAGGATTCTGTACGCCTGAGGGCACTCCCGTAATTGCGCCTCCACAGTGCCTGCGACTGCGAGTGAGCCACCACAGTGCGGCAGCGCCCACGCCCTACTGTTTTAAATCCCCTGCCGCCGCTCACCTCCGCCGTTCCCCCCTCCCCTCCGCTTCCCTTCCGTTCCCCACGAACCCGCACCGCCGAATCCCCCGGCCCCGCCGCTCCCCACCCACCCATTCCGCGATTCTCCCACCGGAAACGGCGGGGAGCGCCATGGCGTACATGTGCGCGGACAGCGGCAACCTCATGGCCATCGCGCAGCAGGTGATCCAGCAGCAGCAGCAACAGCAGCAGCAGCACCAGAGGCACCACCACCACCACCACCACCACCTGCCACCGCCGCCGATGCAGCTCCCGCCGCGCCAGGCGCCGCCGATGCCGCCGGCCCCGGCGCCCCCGCACGGCCAGATCCCGGCGACCGCGCTGCCGTACGGCGGCGGCGCGTGGCCCCACTCGGAGCACTTCTTCTCCGACTCGTTCGTCGGGGCGTCCGCGGCCGACGCGGTGTTCTCGGACCTCGCCGCCGCCGCGGACTTCGACTCCGATGTGTGGATGGACAGCCTCATAGGGGACCCGCCGTTCGCAGACTCCGACCTCGACCGCCTCATCTTCACCACCCCGCCGCCGCCCGTCCCCGTCCCCGCCCCGGCTGCGGCCCCCGTCGACGTGGCGGCCCAGCCCGGGGCCGCAGCTCCGGCGCCGCTTCCCCAGACTGCCGCCGTGGCCGCGCCGGCAGCGTGTTCCTCCCCGAGCTCCCTGGACGTGTCCTGCTCCGAGCCCGTCCTCCAGTCCCTCCTCGCCTGCTCCCGTACCGCCGCCGCTGACCCAGCGCTCGCTGCCGTGGAGCTCGTGAAGGTGCGCGCCGCCGCCTCCGACGACGGCGACCCCGCGGAGCGCGTGGCGTTCTACTTCGCGGACGCACTCGCCCGCCGCCTCGCGTGCGGAGGCGGGGCGCAAACCTCGACGTCGTCGGACGATCGGTTCGCCTCCGACGAGCTCACGCTCTGCTACAAAACGCTCAATGACGCCTGCCCCTACTCCAAGTTTGCGCACCTGACCGCCAACCAGGCCATCCTGGAGGCCACGGGCACGGCGACCAAGATCCATATCGTTGACTTCGGGATCGTGCAGGGTATCCAATGGGCGGCGCTGCTCCAGGCACTCGCCACTCGCCCCGAGGGGAAGCCATCCCGGGTACGTATCTCCGGTGTACCCTCACCGTACTTGGGGCAGAAGCCTGCGGCCTCCCTCGCCGCAACCAGTGCCCGTCTCCGCGACTTCGCCAAGCTTCTTGGGGTGGACTTTGAGTTTGTTCCATTGCTGCGGCAAGTGCACGAACTGGATCGGTCGGATTTCTCTGTTGAGCCTGATGAGGCCGTGGCAGTCAATTTCATGCTCCAGCTGTATCACCTTCTTGGCGACTCCGATGAGCCGGTGCGGCGAGTCCTCCGGCTCGCCAAATCACTTAGTCCATCAGTAGTTACCCTCGGGGAGTATGAGGTTAGTCTGAACCGAGCTGGGTTCGTCGACAGGTTTGCCAATGCACTGTGCTATTACAAGCCAGTGTTCGAGTCACTGGATGTGGCGATGGCACGGGACTCTCCAGAGAGGGTGAGGGTGGAGCGATGTATGTTTGGGGAGCGCATTCGGAGGGCTGTTGGACCAGAGGAAGGCGCGGAGAGGACAGATAGGATGGCAGCTAGCATGGAGTGGCAGACGCTGATGGAGTGGTGTGGCTTTGAGCCCGTCAAGCTCAGCAACTATGCCAGGAGCCAGGCTGATTTTTTGCTTTGGAACTACGATGCAAAGTACAAGTATTCACTTGTTGAGCTACCACCAGCATTCTTGTCCCTGGCATGGGAGAAGCGGCCGCTCCTCACCGTGTCTGCTTGGCGGTGAGTCCTTTTTGGTGCATTGGCGTTGTTGTATGTAGCATTGTCATAGAATCAGGGAAGAAAAGATTAGAATTGGTTTTGCATTGTATTAGCTTCCTCCCAAGATGATGACAATGACTAGATGGTATAATTGGGGGATTTAGTTT
The DNA here is from genome assembly GCF_002211085.1 of Panicum hallii. Taxonomy (NCBI): domain Eukaryota; kingdom Viridiplantae; phylum Streptophyta; class Magnoliopsida; order Poales; family Poaceae; genus Panicum; species Panicum hallii. Next base: position 6,304,371 of record NC_038050.1, on the reverse strand, counting down.
ACTTGTTTGATATTTGTTCTACTACATGATGAGTAGCTAGAGCAAATTTAGTGCTGATTGTATAGAAATTCAAAGTAGGTGGAGTAGATTGCTTGCTCATGTGATTTTCTGGTTACATTTGGCATTTTGCTTGTGTATGAATGGGGGCAATCATATTAGCACCTCCATCCTTGCAATTAGTAAGCTTATAGTGGTAAAACTAATTATAACCAATGTTCACTTGAACTACCATTGCAACTCCCGTTCTCATGTATTTGGTTGTAGCAGTAGTGTACTGTTGAAAACAAAATTCTGTTCAGTTGTTCCTTCAAAAAAAATTCTGTGCAGTTGGCAACACAGCTGATTTCGACCTAGCTAGTCCAGTTATTTCACTAATAATGCCGGCTGCCTTGAGGTTGTCATATTTTTTTAGAAAAAGGAAAAGTTTCCTGTTATGTTTTAATTCAGTGACCATTACCTCCCAGATCATTTGTTTCCTTGGTCGTGCGTGTTTTATTTGTATAGGTTCACCTTTAACGTCTTAGCCCTTAGTTTGTATATTCAGTGTAATAAATTTCTGGCAGGACCCCTTTGTCTATTCAGTGTATTAATTTCCATCTTTCAGTTTCAAGGTAGTGTTAGATCATGCCCTCAGTTCTTATATGCGTAGCTGTTTCTGCTTTACTTGAATTTAGTTCCTCGAGCATTTCTTCAATTTGTCTATTCAGCGTAATAAATTTCAGGCAAGGACCCCTTTGTCTATTCAGTGTAATAATTTCCATGTTGCTGTTTCAAGGTAGTGTTAGATCATGTCCTCAGTTATTATATACGTAACTGTCTCTGGTTTACTTGAAATTAGTTTCTCAATCATTTCTTCAATGACAGCGTGCATTGTTTGTAGCTGCATATGCTGTTGTCAGCAGTTTGTTCTGATGCACGTCAAGTACGCAACCATTTATGTGAAAGAGAAGTAATGCTCTCGTTATCCTATTCCAGCGTTGCTCTGTATCCTTGCTGTTTTGGTTGCAAGCTGTCATTTTCGTGCAATTTGTTGCTTGGCATTTTATCTTGATGGAGAAGGCAGCATATTTCCTTTCTGCTGATACCTAGTCTTTTCTTCTAGAGCTAAAATTACTACTCGATCTTCATGACTTGTGCGCATTTGAGCTAGCAAACATCCTTTCTTTCGTGAAAGGGATCTCAATGCCTGCTGTGATTTTCTGGTTCTTTCGGTTACTTGGACTGTGTTGCTTCGGGTGTTCCCTTTTCTGTATGAGAACGCACCCACTCACTTATCATGCGGACTCAGCAGCTACTTGTTTTGGTTTAGTTGGCCTGCCCCAAGTCATAATAAGCGGCCAAGCAGTGAGAGAGAGTGAATTTCTACGGAAATCATGTGTAACAAATGGATATTAGTAGTAATTTGTTCAGTTCCAACTTGTTTGCTATTTATTGTGGATAATACAAGTTCGTTTTTTATATTACTAGAGAATACTGTGCAAGTTTAACTGCAACATGAAACACAAGCGCTCGGTGCTGTCACAGATACGTTTTGGCGGCTTCCTCCCAGTTGAGTCTCTTGTTCGCTTAGCTCTATGACGCTTTGAGGTTGAGGACACTCCAAAGCTGTCGGCAGGTCCCACGTTGACATTGCCGCCGGCGATTAGCAAAGCTGAGACATCGACGAAGCGATTCGTGATGCTAATCGCCATTAGCTGCCCACCGCGGCTGTAATCATCACCGTCTGCTTGACGTTTCCTGCCCGTCCGATTTGACTGAACCCGGCTGATCTGGCCATCAGAATGCTTAGAGCTATGTGGCCTGCAAGCTCTGTCTTCAGTTCATGGAAGCGGTTGCAACAAACAAGCTGAGTCGGCTGTCTGGCGGAACAGTTGTTCCAGGAGGACGAGAGGAGATCGGGCTCGCACGACGAGTGATCGATCTGGTTGGCCTAGCCTTATGATCAGTGCTGCGCGGTCGACTGGTCGCGTAGGCCATAGGTGCACCGTGTCACATTCTTGTCCTCGGCTCTGGTGTTTCATGGGTGCATAATTGCAGCTGCACATGGTAGGATCACGGGATAGCACCGGACATTCCCCAGCGGTTGTACTGCCTGTCGAGCCAGAAATGATGGAACGACAGAGCCCACCGCGACAGCATTGGGGGTACAGTTTCGGTCTACTACATTGCTGTCTCCCTTGTTTGCATCGGTATATAATGCATCGGTTCTTGGAGTCCCGATGATGTTCTTGTTCAGAAACTAGTTCCATGGCGTCATTTGATGATGATCAAACAATTTAATGAGATGAAACGCCAACGAACCTACATATAGATGTTGGGCCTCTTTTACACTTCAGCTGGGCTTGCTTTGGGCTGATTGTGGGGATAAAGTGTAGACCTAAGGCAGATATTTTCTTACCGGCCCTTCCGCTTTAGAGCCCAACATTTCCTTAAAAATAAGCAGAGCCCAATCACTTTTAAAAGCACTCGTCGTCGCAAAATTCAAAAGTAAACAAACCAGCTAACCTCGATTTAGGATCCATTTGGATCCAAGTGCTAATATGCCACGTTTAGATTGCAAATTTGTATAATATTTGGAACTTTTTGCTACTGTAGCGTTTTCGTTTGTATTTGACAAATTTTATCTAATTATGGTCTAACTAGGTTTAAAAGATTCGTCTCGTGATGTACAATTAAACTGTGCAATTAGTTATTTTTTTTACATACATTTACTGCTTCATGCATGTGTCCAAAAATTGATGTGATGGAGAGAGAGTGTAAAAATTATAACATTTGGAAGCGATCTAAACGGGGCCTAGGTGAAAGTGCTAAAATTTAGCAATAGCTTCCCCAAACAGAAGTGTTAATACAGTGGGTTAAACTTTAGGCAAGACTAAAAGTATTAGAATATATATAAATATTAATATGGGCTAAAATTTAGCATTTAAATTTTAGCAATTTCAAAAAGGTGGCCAGAGGCCCAGAGGCCACAGGTCCAGGCGTTTACTAGCAGGTAGCGGCCCGAGACATTTCCACACTGGTGCTCCTCTCCCGGCCCTGTGCAGCGACGCCACGGTCAAAACACAGACCACTCATGTCACCGTCCCAAGATGTCGAGATCTCCACTTCTCCAGGAGAAACAAAACAAAATCTCCAGGAGGCGGATACACCGCCTCGACCCAGCCACCCTCGCCGCGACGCGACGCGCCTAGCGTGCGAGAGAGACGGCCCGACCGGGGCGACGGACACGGAGCGTCCCAATCCCTCCGCGCGCTTTCCGCGCCGAGGCCGCAGCCCGAAGCCGCTCCGGCGCCCGGCGCGTGTATCGCTTTCTCTACGTGTGCGCCCGCCGCTCGCGAGACGGCGCCACGCTTGCCTCCTCGCGGCGCCTTCCAGGCGCCCCTCGTACGTGCCCCAGTGGGAGGCTGCCACCGCTACGGCGGCAGCGCCACGGCACGCGCGGCCGCTTATAAGCGGCTCCCCCCGCCCGTGCTCCCGGAACACACTTCGCCGTGCGCGCGTTCGCTTCGTTGCCCATGTACTCGCACACGCTCCGGGCGGCTAGCAGCACGGGACTCGGGTTCGCGCTCGGCCGTATCGGCGGCAGGAGAGGCGGCGGCGGTGCCGCGGCGCCGGGGCTGGTGGTGCCCGCAGCAGGCGCAGCCCGCGGGAGGAGCGTCTCCGCGACGCCGGCGGCCGAGGCGCCCGTGCCGGGGGACCAGGGCGTCGCCATGGAGCAGCCGAAGCAGCAGCAGCCGCAGGTGCCCCAGCAGGACGCCGGGGGCAAGAGCAAGCGCGACGACATGCACAAGACCACCGGGTAATCCACCGCGTTCCCTCGCCGTGCTTTCTCTTGCGGTGCTTGTGCCTTGTGCTTCATTTGGTTTCCTGCCCTGTGTCGACGCGCAGGGACGTGATGACCCACTCGTTCGGGGAGGGGTACTCGACGCGCTCCGACGAGGAGGGGTTCGGCGGCGTGTACGGCAGGAACGACCCGGTGGAGCACCCAGGCACGGAGATTCACCCCAGCCATCCCGGTACGCGAACGCGCCGCTCTGAAATCGGGTTCTGATGCCGTTCGCGTGCGGCGCCGAGGAGGAGTGCTGGGCTAACCGGCTGTGTGATCCTGTGCAGAGTACGACACGACGCAGGGGTCGGAGGTGAAGGAGAAGGAGAAGGCGCGCCACCTCAAGGACGAGAAGCACGCCACCTAGGCGGCGACCGACGCACGTCTCGGAGTCAGGCTCGTCGCCGTTTAGGTAGTTCCGAGTTCCCTTCGCTCTCGGGGGAGGCATCGCGTGGTTCGCAGCTTTAGAAATGCTATTTTATTTCAAGTTTGCTGAGATGTGGTAAAAATTCAGTAATATGTCTTGAGGACCCTTGGTGCTATGTTCTTTCTGCTCTTGTGTCAGATGAGAACTTGGAACCTCCTTTCAATGAAATACTCTTTTAATGAAATACGGTCGTGAAACGTGAAAAAAAGATGAGAACTTGGGAGGGGTCTTGGATGGCCTTCCATGGTGTTATCTCTGTTCGATTCTTCTGGTAATAAGAACACCCGTGACCGATCCTAATCAAGGACGCCAAGTAACGATGTCATTTCACCATTTGAAACGTGACAAAGGTCTTGTCGAATTTACCGGATCTATTATATATATTATTAATATTATATTTATTATATTTTAATATTATATTTATTATATTAATAAGGAAGTGTTAGGGAGGCATTTTCACCATAATCTAATTTTTTTTAAAAAAATTAAGAAGGAAGAATCGAGAGATCTAAAAATTCTCAGAGTAATCTAAAAATCTAAAAAAGAAATTAAAGAAGAAGAATTTACAAATTAAAAAGAAAGAATTTACACCGTTAGATTTGAATTTAGAAAATAAGAATTTATACCGTTGGAAGAAATTAAAAAAATTTACACCGTTAGATTTGGACTTTATAAAGATCTTAGCGGTCTGCGCTCTATGCTTGCTACGGTACTCCTAGCAAAGGTACACGCTTGCTACGGTACTCCTAGCAACGGTACTCCTAAGGAGGTAATACAAGTACTCATTAGGAGGTAATACAATCACAACTGTCGATTTTTAAAGCAGATTAGATATTTAAATAATAAAAATAATATGAAATGAGAAAATTCCGTCGATCCGGTTTTTCGTCCAAACGGGCGCGCTGCGCCTCCGGCAACTGCGAGCGTCCCGCAGGGCCACCCGACACCCACCAACGTCCACGAGCGCTGCGACGCTGCTAGCCTTCCTATCCGCATCAGGCTGCATTCACATTAGAACATTCGAGTTCCAAACAGGTTCTAGCATATCTCTAGCCTTCTTTTGTTATAGATAAATATATGCTCACAGTGATAAGGTGAATGGTAGCGGTGTTCACTGACAGGATGAGCAACACGTCTCGGAAAGCACAACTTGACGTTGAGATGGCATCTAGACCTGTGCACTCATCGATGGTTGGTAATTGGCACGGTCAGTTTCCATAACGTGTGAACGCTATAGGCTGGGTTGATGCTGAGGCGACAAGGTAAGCCATCCAAAAATGCAAACTGCAAATTGAGATAGATATTTGATACCAACTCCCGTATATACCAGCTACAGGCAGCTCTCGACGAGATGGGATAACACGAACCATCAAGGATGTATCCTTGGAATAAGAAGTCTGTAGGGGATCAGCACAAAGGAGAGACTATGCCTTGCTTGCACAGTAGAGAATCAGTTAACCCTTCAGAAAAGATGCAGTATCTGTCAGATAATGGGAGCATGCATGAAGCTGAAGCAATTGGAGATTGTAAAACAAAGAAACAAAAGAAGATTTGGTTATGATCAGAACTAAGGGGGTGCAACCGCTAGTCATTAAGGTTTGGATTCAAATTTGAAAATTTAATTCCAATAATCTACGGCAAGAGTACATTGAGTCACTCTTTTAGATTTTCTTAAAAAAATTCCATGGTAATTTTTCACCTGAAACTGTCAAACAAAAACATACACAACCAGTCAAAAACTAAAAAGTTAATCCTATCATATTCATGTGAAAAGGTCTGAAATTTTTATATTACTTTTAATAAATAATAAAATATGTTTCTATATGAGGTTTTCTATTTTCTTACGAATTCATATTCCAAAAGAATAAGCCACACAACAATGTGATGGATAAAACAGGGGTGATGCCTTGGTGTGCCATATTAGGACAACAATTACAATGACACGACTAAATAAAAGTTTTGCATAAATCTATTTTAGAGTAAAAACAAATTTTAGCATAAAAATCTAGCTACAAATACTATTTGCGCGGGTCATCTCGCTAGTTTGGTACTTTTTCTGTTTTTATTTACATGTTGAATTAGGTTTGTCATAAGTTAAATTTGGCCAACTTTGACCAAATTTATAGAAAAAAATATTAATATTTACCTTATCAAATTTGTTTCATTGAATCCACCATAAAGTATACATTGATAGTGCATACGTTGGATAGTATATTTTTTACTATATTTTTTATAGATTTGGTCAAAGTTAGGTAACTTTGATTTAGAACAAATTTAATATGATATGCAAATAAAAATAGAGAGAGTATACTCGTATGATTGCGCAGTTTATTTGTGTGCTGATGATGAGGCGGTGAGGCCCATAGATCCCTCTCGCTACTCGCTATGACGACATGCGGCATAAACCTGTCTCGCAGCGCTTTGTTTAGGCGATTGAAGATGGAATTCCACTGACCGATGTGTCTAGGCCCAAGACACGTCCGCGTTTGTGCCTTAGGCAAAGTACGATCAGAATACGATACTCATTAGGTTTTTAATTTTTAGAGGTTTAGGTCCATGCCCAAGCTTTATGAAATCTTAAGCTTAGATTTGTTAATCTCCGGTAGTGGTCCTAGTGGCTCAGACCTGGTGTCTCTGTCTGACAATTGTCCCTTTCTGCGACATGAAGACGAAGAATCAATCCTCTGTGCCAAACTCGCATAATTCACACCTGGATTAGAGGTGAAGCGGAAAGCCCATCCTAGTGGGCCTGCTTCGTCTCGTCTCGCCTGACCCATTTGTCTTTTTTTTTAAGAAAAAAAACTAGCAGGAGTGCCACATCTGACCCATTTGTCTGGTGTTTAGGCCCGACATTTCAATCATTCAGTCGATGAGCTCACTCGCCCCCCCCCCCCCCCCCTCGCGGTGTTCTGCACTTCTGCTCCCAAAAAGTCATGCAATGTGAGCTGCGGTAGAAAGCTTGAAGAGTCACAGACTACGGGAGAGGAGAAATGTTGATCGAATGCTTTCTTCACCTTCACCAGAAATCCATCTCACATCCTCTATGACAAGTAACAGGGCAACAGGTGGAAACCTCCGGTTTGTTAAGAAGCTGTAATTGCTGCAACCAATTTTATAATGACTGCAAATTGCTCAATCGATAGAGGAAGTTTTAGTAGCTATTTAAGGTTGCTGAGATGCAAGGATACCAATATGGTATCAATAGTGTCTTCTGGATGGGCTGATTATCTACGACAGCTGTCATCTAAATTTATTTCTCCTTCTATGAATAAACTATTTAAAATAGGCTCTCAATCATTTTACCAATTTTTTGAGTTGAAATGCATTGCTAAGATAGCGATATGTTCCATCCATTTATAATATATTTCTTGGAACAAATTAATTTGTTCTACACGACATATTTTTGAAATAATATGTTTAAATATGTTTGAAACGAAAGTAGTAATTTTTTTTAAATCTACTCTGTCTAGATTTAAGATTGGATGGCTTACGTTTTGGCACTCAATGCTGACACCTCAATTAGACAATCATTAATTTTGTACTACCAAAGCTAAACTTATACAGGCTTCATTATCCAGGTGTAATCCTCATCCTAATCTTAATCCATCCCCCCTGGCCCCATGTCCCCATCTCCCTCTTTTAAAAGCGCGCAACCGACACACTCCACCGCCCTCCCTTTTGCCATTCCCGAAAACGCAAAAAGTCCCCAAATCCCGGCACCGATCGCCGCCGGCGATGTCCCTCCGCAAGCGCCAGCGCTCGGCGAGCAGCTCCCGCCTCGCCGCCTTCTGCTCGCCGCCGTCCTCTCCACCTCCCTCCTCTGCTTCCGCCTCCTCCCCCGACTCGCTCTCCTTCCCCAACGCCGACCTCCTCCTCCGCCTCCACCTCGACCCGTCTTCCCCCGACGACGCCGACGCCAAGCCCGAGACCGACTGCCACCTCGGTATGGCTCCCGGAACATTCCTCGACCTGCACGTCTCGTCGGCTTCCCTCCTTCGCTCCCGCTACTTCGCCGCCCTCCTCTCCGACCGCTGGTCCCCGTCCACCTTCGCCGCCGCGGGTGGCCGTCTCTCCCTCGCCGTGGCGGCGGCCCCCTCCTTACCCCGCCCATTCCACGCCCACGTCGAGGTGCTCCGCCTCCTCCACACGCTCGACTTCGCGGGCGCCATCCGCTCCCCCGGCGATGCCCTCGACCTCCTCCCCGTCGCGCTCCAGCTCCTCTTCGACGCTTGTGTCGAGGCGTGCATCCGCTTCCTTGAGGCGGTGCCCTGGTCTGAGGAGGAGGAGGCCCGCGTCATTGACCTCAAGCCGCTCCTTCCCGCCGATGAGGCAGCCGACCTGCTCGCCAGGGTCTCCCCTTCCCCCGTCGCCCCTGGTCCCTCTTCCGCTGAAGGGGAGGCCGCCAGGTCGCCCTCCGAGGCCATGCTGCACGGCCTGATCCACTCGGCGATCCACGGCCACCCCGTCCACGCTGCCACCAAGGCGTTCGTCGCGATGCTCCTGAAGGACTACCCGTCGCGGGACTGCGTCCGCAAGGTGCTCGACGAGGCATTTCAGTCGCGCCTGGATACAGTCAAGGAGCTCATGGGCAAGTACGCGAGCCCGGACTTCAGGGTCGCGGTGGACAGTGACGAACGCGAGGCCATACAAAGGCTGAACCTGCAGTCTGCAGCGTTGAATGTGAAGCATCTGTATTGGCTCATTGAGAGGATGGTCGATCTGAGGGTGGCGGATAATGCGGTGACGCTGTGGAGTGATCAGGCTGCCCTAGCTACTGATTTGCAGAAGTTGCTGAGTGACGCAGACATGTGGAGGAACATGACACCTGGGCTGCCGATGCTTGTGACAAGATGCACACTCAGGCTTGCCAATTCAGTCATCACTGGGGAGACTCTGGTACCTCGGCAGGTTAGTCTGCTAACTGATAATCTTGCTTTATGCCAACTTTTTATACATATCATATCTTATGAAGGTAAATCACAGTATTTAAAGTGACAATTTGGTAAGAAGATGGCTATCTCCATGTGATTTTCTTCTCTTACAAAGCGGTTGATAATTGATTGCATATCAACATAATACCATGCTCTGGTAGAATGATTTAACTTTCTGCAGCTAATTAGATATTTTAATTGAATGTTCCGTATTAGAAGTCAAGGACTTCATGGTCTTAGCATCTTTTCTCTGTTGATACATAGTAGTGTTCCAGTGTGTTCAATTGTTTATAGTCAAGCCTGGAAAACCAGACATGACTTGCATAACAATTTTGTCCACGTCTCATCACAAGGAAAATAGGTTATATATTGTGAATACAAAGTAGCGCCCAGTGTGTTCAATTGTCTTAGGATTCCTAGTCTTGACCTTTAAATCTAATCTTGCAGAGGTGTTTGCTGGTGTAAGTACGTAACACATAACTGAGCAAAGACACCTTTTCTGAATAAATTGATTAGCTTGTGTTTCAATATGTTAAGTGTTATTCATAGGTTAGTTGGATTAATAGATTGTGAACGGGATTATTTTGCATGAAGTGAGTAACAGGTTGAGCCGATGAAGTTGTTCAGACTTCAGAGTGATCTATGTTTTGATGTGTAGTGCTAAATTAGCCAATGTGAAATGGTGGGGATTGCACTGCCTTTTTTTGTAATACACATGTATATTAGTTTTTTGATGTTGATTTGGGAACTTCAATATCTATCTGCGCGATTATATACAGGAGCGGTTCCAATAAAGATTGGGTTTATAGGTATGTAAATAATATTATTGGAGTTAGGGATGGTAAAGAGCTGAAAGGAAGGAATCTTTCTAGGAGATGGTAGGAATACTAATAAATGAATCCGGGTTGAATTCAGACTAAAAGCTTTAAGCTACCTGCAAAAAAGAGAAGAGGGAAAAGAAAAGAAAAAGGAAAAGCTTTAAGTTAGGCCTAGATCTGATTTCACAGATAAGAGGGTCACTATTAATGAATGCTTTAATAATTTATTGTTTTGCTTTAAGGAGTTCAATGGGGAAAAAGGCCTTGTATATAAAGCTTTAAGCTAGGTTGAATAGAGTGGGCCTAAAATATTTGGCCAGATTGTGGGCCAGCAATCAGTGGTTTCTTCCTTTAGGTGAGTGGCAGATCCAGTTGAATATTTTTGCTAGGCCAGCCTAGCAAACAGAAACACTCAGGTCTGCTTTCAGATCTGTCAACAAGGCTAAACCATTGTGAATCTCTTAAATGATAGAACCAGTATCTTGTCATCATAAAAATGAAGCTTTGCCTGAAGCTCCCAAATTAATGAGATCCAAGGATGCGTTTTTCTAATCTTAAGCAAGTTTATGGTTTTTGCCCACAATAGGCATGCCCCAGAATTGTGCACTCTCCATCTTTTCATTACATGACTAAATATCTACATCATTACTGCCAGTAAACGAAGTGGTATGTAGCTGCAGGTTATAGTATTTAGTTTTGCTGAAGAGGCTAATCTGCAGGTTTCTTCCCAAAACACTCATTGGATTGCAGCGTTTGTAACTGGTTTTCGTGAAGAAAGTTTTTATGAATACCAAGTCCTATCTTTTCGGTTACTAGTATATGCTAGAGATGACAGGTCATGATGTTTAACTGGTTCTTGATTTATTTGGCATGTAGTGTCTACAATACAACCGCGCCCCAGTAGCCTCGTGGCCATCGATTATTTTCTTGATGGATATAAGTCTATTCATTGGTGGCACATCTGTTTCTTGTGTTATTGTCACGCACATGCACTGATATCCATATCTTTTCCTTGCAATCAATCTTTTCTTCACAGTATCTGGTTTGCCTCTAAAAGGAAACTAGGATGCACGTTTCAGATGGTACAAGTCTCATGGTTAGCTGCATGTGTACTGTTTATGCTCAATTCTTGGTACAGATTTCTCCAGTTCCATTACATCTGTGCATTTGCAGTTTATGTATTTGCTGTCTAGTGTTTCCTGTGAGCAACGTACTAGTACTTTGATGTCGTATTCTTTGTCAAACTGAGCCCACAACCTCAATTCTTACGAATTTATCTGAATGTCACAAGCCTCTATAATAGCTTATAGATATCTACTTCATGCATTTTAGATATGAAGTTGCGCTTCTCTGTGTATCTGATGCTCTTCTACGGTCTTTCTATTCATCAGGTGAGGATGAAGCTCGTCAGTTGCTGGCTCCCTGTCCTAAACGTCTGCCGGAACATAGTCCAACCAATGCACTGCCACAAATCAACGAACTGCCAAGAGCTGGAGGAGGTGTTTCTTCAGATCATCTCCACTCTGCCCGTCCCAGAGGCCCAGGAGCTGCTGCGGCAGTGCCTCGGGTTCTCGACCCGTAACGTCGACGACTGCCCTCATCTGGTGGCCGCATTCAAGACGTGGTTCCGGCGCGCTGGCCGGGCTCCTCTGGGCGGCGACGACTGAGACATGAGCGGATGTCTGCATCATCCAATCAATGCGCGTTTGCCTCCTTGCCTGTGCAGTCTCCCCTGTAGCTAGCTGTAGGCCTCAACCTAAATCCTCTGGATTTAGTATAGTGCTTGCGTCTCTGTTTTTGTATATAGTGTTTGCTGTTTTCGCACTCGATTGTGCATGCTCCTTTTTTACTGTCGCCCCGTGTTTTTAACTTAATACTGATTGTGTGAATTTCACCCAATGTGCTGTGTTTTTCGGCGCAGCATTTCTACAGCACTGCGACTGGCTCTGAAATTTGCTGTGAAATAATTGGTCGTAAAAACTGCTGTGAAGGAGATGGACACAAGTTTTCTGAACCCATTCGGGACTTGAGAATTAAGATACATCGAGGACGTAATTAGGAGGCTGTGCAGAAAAGATATTGCCTTGCATTTCTAGAAGATTATTACATTGCTGTCATACAGGCGGAAAGCATGCCAAGTTTGTTAATTTTTCTCCATGCATTGGCATTGCAAACTCACAACGAGACGAGGGAAAATGAAGAGAAAAACTGGACCAATACACGAGTCAGAGACGCGTCATGACTTTTAACGATTTAACTTTTACCGATGGGAAGACCGCGAAGAGGAGGACCTCGGCGTACGCGAGCTTGCGCTAGTAGAAGCCCTGCACCGGCCACCGGCGGTCGGGGTCCGGCAGCCACGACGACCGCTTCTTCTTCTTAGCCTTGTCCTTCTTCCCGTCCTCGCTGCCGTCATCGCCATCCTCGGAGCTCTTCGAGTCGCCGTCCGACGCGGCGCCGCACCCGCTGGCGGCCCCGGCGCCCCCCGATTTGTGCCTGGACCGCACGTACTCGATCAGCCTCCACGCCGCCGGCTTCTGCTGCTGCTGCGTTGCCGGCGGCAGCGGAGGAGGCGGAGGCGGGGACGCTGCCACCTGCTTTGCCGCTGCCGGCGCCTTCTGCTGCTCCGGCGCCATCGGAGCCGGCGGCGGGTTCTTGGCATCGTCACCAGGAGGGTCGTCGGGGAGACGCGCGGACTGTGAGAGCCGCTCGTAGTCCGGCAGCGGCACGGTCTCCTCCGACGCGCCGTCCCCGTCGCCGCCGCTGCCGCTAACGCAGTCCATGAGCAGCGAGTGCTGGTGGCTGCCGCCGGGCCTCCGCTTCAGCCGCCGCGCGCCGAACCTGGAGCCTGACCTCCTGCCGCTGCTGGTGGCGTACCGGCCCTGCTCCTCCTCATCGTCCGAGTGATCCAGGATGTCCATATTTAACGAGCTTCTTGGCGCCACAAACCATGCAAAATCTCTCTCTCTCTCTCTCTCTCTCTCTCTCTCTCTCTCTGTGATCGTCGGGAGGATAAATCCTCTGCAAGCGTGGTGGTGGCCTATAGCGACGCGACTTCCAAAAGGGTCGCAGAAACTAGCAACAGGGGAATGAATATTCGGAGGAAAAGTTTGACGAGGAGTTCTCCCGTCCGGCCCGGCGGATCGCGTTGCTCTGCGCTGGTGGTTGACTTGGAGGAAGGCGTCGTGCTCTCACACGCGGTCCGCTCGGTTACGTGTCGCCCTTGACGAGGAGCGGCCCCCGCTGGGTAGTGAGAGAGACGTACGGTTCGATGCGTGAGGGGCGAGGACTAAGCGGAAATGTAAATATTAGAAGTTATATGTGACTCGAAATTAAACCATCGCGCAAGTTAGAATATTTTATTGTTAGAATAATTATTTTAACTTTACAAAAATTATTCCGCATTCAGAAAATATGTTCCATAAAAGAGTTATCCAAGTGCGTTTTTATTTTGAAAATTTTATTGTAAGGAACGTAATAGTGCAGTCGGATTTTAATTTAGATATACGATTTAAAAAAATATAATTGTGTGACACCTTAACTACACGTGTGACTCGCCCAAGGGCGAGACCGCCGCGTCCGTGGATTTTGACAGTTTGGGCCAGCAATTTGCGAATTTTTCTGGGTTCAAACTTCTAGCCCGTCATCGAGGAGAGCTTCTAAGTTCTGAATCTTCGAGAAGATCTTGGTACGGACGAGAAGCAATGATCACTGCCATTTCCTGGTTAGGCATCTCGGGAGAAGCCCTAAATTTCAGTCAAATCCGTGATCATTTGACCGCATCGTTCGCGTGCCTAGATACGCCGTGTGTGGTGGGTTTGGATCGATTGACCTGAAATTTCAGCTGGGAATTGCTATTCATTCAAGACAAACGCCTGGGAATTGTTCTAGATTTTAAATCAAGTAGTATGTGCATTTTGCAGCCTGCGTCCAGTCAAATAACACGAAGGGGAAAAACATGAGAGTTCTAAGTATAATGATTTTCTTGGCTGCATTTGCACTTTTCCTGATGTTTTATTTTGTAATCTGAATGCAGTACTCGACCAACAATACTCTATTTAACTTCATTTTACATCGTTCGTACGTATACCATTGGATCTAGGACCAAACGCAAACTTTGGATGCCAAATTGGGTTTTGCATACCGATCGTGGTCCCTTCGGATGCCTCGTTGGGCAAACACATCGCCATCGATTTGTACTTCCAAAATGATGCTGCAAATTCCAAATAGATTTGTCCTGAAACACCGTATCAGTATATGGAAATTGTCGTTTTGAAAACATTTAAAAAGTTCTATTTAGTTGTAAAAGTTGTAAAATCATTGTTGCAAATAGCCCGGCTATAGACAGGCCCGCAACAATATTTCAAGTATTACCACTAATGCCGCTAACTCCACTATAGTTTCAGTATACACCAAATATCGATCCGTGATAATGATAGCATCACATGTTTGTCGACACAGGAAAACAAAACGATCAAGCTTTAAAAACCTCAAACGTCGAGTAAAACATACACTGTATACTATATATACGAAGGGATTGTATATGATTCCCTTGGATGATATCGAGACCGATTTACGCGGCGAGTCGGCGTCGACACATGCACGCCGGACTTCTTCACTTCTTCCACACGCCAAGACCCACAGAAACGGAAAGATTAGTCTTGGTCAACAGTCAACACACACGACCGAGGCCGGGAGGAATTCCCAGGTCCCAACTAGCTGATCGAATCAGTAATCATAAGCTCCGTGTTTGATGCCTAGGAAATGTAAAAAATTTACATTTTACGGTAACACACAAGTTGTATTAGGAGATAAATTGGATCAAATGATATAGTTTAGAGGTAAATCGAATCAAGAAATAGTTTATGAAGTTATCTGGACTTTGACGATACTTGAGAGGTGTAATTTGAACTTTTTCCTATAATAAAAGCTTGCATCTCCGGATAGGATACAAGTTTTGTTTTCTCTGGACCATTGGTTTGATACAATCTTTATTTGAACAAATCCGGATTTAAAGCAAAGGAAATGTGGTATAAATGAACTAACAAACTGATCAAAACTTCACATTGGTGTGATGGTGCTACCACTTCTATCCCTACGTGTACACTGTGCAAATAGTTCTGACCCCCTTCTTTATATATTAAACCAGATATAGTAGTGACCTATTCACCGAATGTGCAATTTTCTGCCATGACAATATGATCTTTTTTATCATCACGTAATCATGTGCCTAATCCATGCCTAATCGTATCATGCCCAATCGTGCCTAATCGTGTTGTGCCCAATCGTATCATGCCTGGCCGTGTTCGTGCCGTGTCTGGGCTGCATATTTAGCCATCAATACCTATGGCTTGTGATCACGAAACCGTGAGATAGTACAGAGCATGCTGTTTATTTCGCTTCTTTTTGTTTCCTGGGGTTCTTTATGCTTACAAGCAAGGCAGCAAAGAATTTGCCACTGTCATCTGTACGTGACAAACATCAGTACACTAGTCACACCTGCGGATCGCTGTCGCGACCGTGTAACGCCTTGAGCTCTTCTACCAGCCGTGCCCAGTCACCGCAAGACGAGCCGCCCTCCGCTACCGCTGCCCGCGCCGCGGATCCGAGCTCCCTGGCTCTGGCCCTCCTCCCCGCCACCGCCTCTGCCTCGCCCTGGCCGTCGCCCATGAGCCTCCCCACAGCGCGCGTCACCGCGCCGGCCGGCACCAGGGCCTCCAGGCCCGCCTCCTCGCGCGCCACCTCCCGCACCCGCACGCCCACGCGGAGCACCTCCACGAGGAACGCCTCGTTCACGAACTGCTCGGCGCGGAGCGGCCACGTCGCGAGTGGCACGCCGGCGCGCACGGCCTCCAGCACCGAGTTCCAGCCGCAGTGGGTCACGAACCCGCCCACCGCGCGGTGCGCCAGGATCTCCGCCTGCGGCGCCCACCGCCCGGCAACCACCATGCCGTGGCTGGACGCGCGCTCCTCCCGAGCCGCGCCGCCCTCCCCGCGGGCCGCCGGGATCACCCAGAGGAACGTGCGGCCGGACGCGCGCAGCCCGGTGGCCAGCTCGCGGAGCTGGCTCTCGCCCAGCGCGCACGTGCTCCCGAAGCACACGTACACCACCGACCCCGCCGGGCGGCCGTCTAGCCACTGCAGGATGGGGTCCCGCTCCGCGCCGCCGGTGACGGCGCGGGGAGAGGCGGCGGCAGCGAGCGCGGGGCCGACGAGGAACACCTTCTTGGGACGCCCGGCGAGCTGGCTCTGGTAGTAGGCGGCGAAGTTGGCCTCGAGCGCCGCGAAGCTGTTAAATGCGACGGCGTAGCTCTGGGCCTCGGCGGCGCGGAAGAGAGGGAGGTGCGCCAGAGCCTCCTCGTTGATCTGCGCCCTGCGCAGCTTCACGTGCCGCGGGAACCCACCGGGGACGACGAACGGGTCCAGGAAGGCCTCGGGCCGGTGGAGGTGGACCGCGACCATGGCGGACGCGGCGAAGGCGCCGATGGTGTGGAAAGTGACGTGCGGGGCGCCGCACTCGCGCGCGACGCGCGGGACCCAGTAGAGCACGGCGTCGGAGACGACCGCCACGGGGCCGTCTTGGGCGCGGAGGACGGCCGCCAGCGCCGGCGCCAGCGCGGCCTCCGCGGCCGAGAAGAAGGCCGGCGCGGAGGAGGCCTCGTCGTCCGGGAGCTGGGAGAAGTCCTCGTGCCCGCCCGGGCAGCGGAATCCCGCCACGTGCACCGGCACGCACGGCGGCGCGAGGGCCGCGAAGTGCGGCGTGGTGACGATGGCGGCCGTGGTTGCGGTAGCGCCGACGCGCTGCCCGCACGCGTCGGCGGCCTTGGCTGCGAGGGGCGCGAAGTGGCTGCGCGCGAGGAATGGCACGAAGACGAGGTGGAGAGGCGCGTCCGGGCGGCCGGATCGCCCGGCAGGCGACATGGCGCGGCTCAGGCTTCGTGGTTGGTGTGGGTGGGCGCGGAGGTGTGGTTTGGGGTGGATGGGCTGGGCTTCTTTTTCTAGGTTGGGGGAGCGAGGTACACACATACGTGTGGGATTGGGCCCCCAGAATCGCCGGTCACGAGAGATGTGCCGCAGGTTGGGCCGTTGAGACGGTAAGAGAAATGTGCATTCGGTTTGGATTCTCATCATCTCCCGGCTTCGACCATGTACGTGACTCTAAGCATAAAAATCAAAAAAAAAGTACGCGACTCTGAGCGATGACGTCGTCCTCGCCGCACGCAGCGGGCCAGCAAACGCCGCCGCCGGCCCGCCATTTTCTGTTTGTTCCTAGTTACAAGCAGTGCATTGATGGGGTCACTAACACACGCAGAAACCTTAAACCCACATCGCTGAATATTCCGTCTAGCTTTCGCAGCCAATCAATTTGCAACCTTATATATTCTCTCTTCACCTTGGCTACCTTCCACTCCCCCAGGAGATCTTCCACCGTGCAGCCACGGTGATATATTTGCTCTCAAAACGAAAAGAAAAAATGCAATCGCTCGCTGTCCGGATCCAAAGCGACGGAAGCCGGTGGTTAGAGATGGAATAAGAAAATAAATATTCGAGATATCCGAATTCGTTTCGATAGGTACCCGATTCGCTTCTATTTTAGAGGATGAAAACAGAAAGAAAATAGAAAGACGGGTATCCGGATCCATTTTCATAGATATTCGATCGATTCTATCATTACCGGCGGTGCAACCGTGCAAGCACTGTTGAGGCGACGACATGTGGGAGACCGTTGGCTCGTAGTCGGCTCCTCCTTTTGCTCGCTGCGCAGTAGCGCTACTACAACGATGGCGATGGCGATGTATTGCTAATAAGAAATCAGAAAATTCATGCGGCTACGCCGGCGTCTGCACACCGGATCCGTATACGAGGCCGTAACGTATGGTCTATTGGTGCAAATGAGTAATCCTTAAATGCACCTCTAGCTTTTTTTTAGTTTAAATATTTATATTTTTTAAATAAAATTTTATTTTAAAAAATAGTACAAATATTTGAATAAAAAAATTAGAGATGCATCTAAGCATAATAAATATACACCCTGGTATGGCCCCTTGGCACGCGCGCCCTTACTCGCTCGCGTTCCACGCGCTGAGGCATGTGATCAACATGCTAATATGCCAAAGCCCAAATCCCAGCCGTCAGTCTCGCTACATCGACGTCGCACCCTCTCGTCTCCTACTTTTCAAGAAAGAAATAACTCCTCTCGCCTCCTCCGGGCCTCCACGAAAGCGCACTGCTCTGATCGGCGAACTTCTAGAAGTCCCCCTCCCTCCCTCCCTCGGTCTCGGCGCGGGCCCGTTGATTCCTGCGCCCTCGGGGCTCGGGAGGACAGGAGGAGAGGAGAGGACCGGCGAGCGTGGTGGAGACTGGAGAGGGAGGAAAGAAAATTCCAGTCCAACTCATAGCGCCAGCTCCCTCCCTTCGCCTTTTCTTCTTCTTCTTCGCCGGCGGCCCTGGCCAGGCTAGTCTTGCCGCCTGTGCGCTACGAATCGCAGCTCCCGGGGGCTCCTGCCTTCTTGCGTATCCTAGTATGGAGCCTTCCTCGATCCGCTGCTCTGTTCTTGTTCTTGTTGTTGCTCTGGTATGGAGTCTTCTTTTTTGTCCTGTGGCATGGCAAATCGTAGGTCCAAAGCCTGGTCTCTTGTTTATTTCCCTGTGATCGTCCGTCCAAAGCCCTTTTCTACCTCTTAATTAGTGGTATGAGGAAAGGATCATCTTTCTCCCTCTTAATGAAGCCTCTTAATGATGAACGTGACCAGTTCGTTAAGAAAAAAGAGAGGATAAAGGATCATCTTTTGAGGAAAAAGATGGCACTGTGCAGGTTCGCCGAACAGCTATAGACTATAGAGACGCAGAGATCTTGATGGCGCCTACCTGTGGAACTCATGTTCTTCAGTTCTTGGTTGCATCATACCATTTTTTTCGTCTTGTTAGATCTATTGTTTCTGATGCGCAGGCAGATGTTAGGTAGATGAGCCTTTCTCCTTAACTCCCAAGTAACGATCCGGACATTCAATAGAATCAGCTGCTTAATTGAGGTCGTCCTTTTACGAACATAGTGTTACGTAATAGATTATTGTTTTCACGCTTTCGCTGTCAATGTAGCAAACAGAAGCTTGCAAGCTGATAGTGAAGGGGACATACCATAACTCCAGGAATAAGAAGGTGCTGCTTGTACCTGCTCATTTCCATACTACTAATGGATGCCAATTGCCAAGTCCAGTGAATTACTTGTCTTTTACATGGTTTGGTCTGGTATTGCTGGTTACCTCATCAAGGCATGTAAAGGTTGTGGCCTAGGTACATAATAACAGAACAAATACATAATTGTGGATCAGCTAAAGGGGGAGATGTCCTTGCTGTTTTGGTAGTTACTAGAAACAATTGAACACGTGTGTGTATTTATTTTGGTATGCAGAAACGCCTCTGTGTAAATATTCTGAAACAGTAGTACTCTGCATACGAACCAGTAATATGCAACTATATTATGTTATTTCTGATGTTTGCATTGGAACAAGTAAATTTCATTCAAGTGTATTGCTTTGCAATTGGCATAATTACTGTTTTGTACTTTTGTATTATGCCTTTGGGAATGAATTTGGTCTGCTGTTAGTCATTTGTATACAAAAAATTCACTACATGTGCCATCCATTTAAGGGTTGAGCGGCGCTGGTAGTGAAAGAAACCATGTTTAGGAGAAGGCACACCTCTCATTTCGATTCTACTGATGCAGATCAGCGAAAAGCAAAGGTAATTTCTAAACGTAAGATTGTGGAACTATTAGAAATACAAAATACATGGCTTCAAACAGCAGCATAGTGTTTCCTCGTCAATTTCTCACACAACCACCACGAACGAGCAGATCAATGAACTGAAAGATGCACTTGGGCCTTTGTCTGCCCGCGGTGAGAAGTACTGCACTGTAGCATGCTTGGCAAGATATCTAGAAGCCCGCAACTGGAATGTTGCCAAGGCTAGAAAAATGTTGGAAGAAAGTCTCAAGTGGAGGGCAGCTTACAGGCCGGAAGATATTCGCTGGGTAAATCTGTTCTTTCTCATTGTCCTTGGCTATTTGCGTGTATTGCCCAAGTTATTTTGTTTTCTGATTCTTGACCAGGTGATTTGACATCATTTTTACTGCATTTTAGCCTGAAGTTTCTGTTGAAGCGGAAACAGGTAAAATGTACAGGGCAAGTTTTCAAGATAGAGAGCGGCGAACTGTTATTGTTATGGCACCGGCAAAGCAGGCAAGATAGAAGTCCTTTTTTAAAACTATTATACCCTTGATATTCTCTGTTTTTTTCTTTGGAAAACACTTGCTGTCTCTAGGCCAAGGTCATATTTTATCTGTTTATTGTTTTTGAATTTTAGAATACATCGGTTCATGAAGGGCAGATACGGTTCCTTGTATATACTTTAGAGAATGCTGTCCTGAACCTGCCTGAAGGTCAAGAGAAAATGGTCTGGCTGATAGACTTCACAGGATGGACAATGGCAAATGCTGTTCCTATAAAGACTGCCCGAGAAACTGCAAATATCCTGCAAAATCATTACCCTGAGAGGCTGGCCGTTGCACTTCTATTTAATCCCCCGAAAGTATTCGAAGCGTTTTGGAAGGTAAAGGCTCTTAATCTTCCCCCAATGTTATGTATGTCTATATTCACTAATATTGTTCGTTTGACAAAATATTTTCCAAGTTCACTCAAAAAATATTTACAAAGATTCAAAACAAAAATACGGAGTTGCAATAGATAAAAATGGTGCCGTTTTCTTTTGCAACCTAAATGTCGCGAATTCTTTCAGGTTATCAAGTATTTCCTTGACCCAAGATCGATCGAGAAGGTGAAGTTCGTGTACCTGAAGGATGAGGAGAGCATGAAGGTCATGCACAAGTACATTGACCCAAAAGTCCTTCCTGTTGAGTTTGGGGGCAAGAACGATGTGGTTTACAACCATGAGGAGTACTCTGAGTTGATGACAAAAGATGACATCAAAACTGCTAACATTTGGGCAGAAGATGCAAAAACTGACCATGCTAACGATGTCATCAGTGGGCCCTTGGTTCCTGAGGTCACCCCTCTGCCGTCACTAATTACTACTTAAGCCAGTTATGGAGTATCAAGCCCTCCTAAGATAAGAGTTATTTCGTATAGCTTTCAAGGAAGGAAAATAGACAGGTAGTGGGGTGTTGAGTTATTGACAGTCAAACAGAAATGAATGAATAACAAATAATGTATTACTTGTTCATACTCAGACCTGTTCATGTAATCAAACGGTACATCCAGAGTCCAGACGTTGTACTTCAAGAGAATTTCATCATTGGTAATTGGGTGTCAGTCAGACCCCCAACCCAAAGGAATGAAGGGTATAATATTTCGGCAAATTTGGTCGAATTTTAGTCTTATTTGCCATCCCAGTAAATGAAATATTGATATCATAAGGCCTCTTCTTTGCCATCCCAGTAAATGAAATTATATTGATGTTGAGGCCCAGACAATTACATCAAATCTGAACAAATTTAAACAGCACTTGGATAATTTTTTATTTTTTAAAAAAATTTATTTGTAGTCTAGACCAAGCTCTTATCTTATTGGAATTGAAATGATTAAATGACACTTGTTTGGTCTCCTCTCCGCGCTTCACGGCCGGAAATCAACGCGTGTCGATCAGCACGTGAGGGAAGAGAGCCGTCGATCAGCGCGTGAGGGGAGAGAGCGTGAGGGACATGTCGCAATGGATTTGCTGCGCCTTACCTCATCTCAATTTCCGTGCAATGCTCATCCAAACAAAAAAAAACTCTATTTCACAAACCAGTTATTCACATTAAATTTCAATTACACCATTGTGTTTCTTATATTGAGATCTTCAAAACTAGACCACACTTGCCTATATTTAAATAATATTTTTTAAATATTTTTATTTACTCTAAAATAATTTCTTTTTTAAATATTATATCTTATTCTGGAAAATTTTCTTATTTTCGGACCCGCTTCTATTTTTTATGGAGTATATTCGGAATATTTTTCTGTTCAGCATTTTTATTTATTTTCAAACAATATTCATGTTTTAGAATCCTAACTCTTTCTGCAATACATGATCTTCGCATGGAGCAGTGGTGGACACTCAAAGAACATGTAGGCCCGCTTAGTGATATATGTGACTAATGCTATCTATATGCACGATGAGCAGGTACAACAGGTGATAAATGAATAATTGAAAAGAGATGACTACCAAAAAGGAAATGAAAATTGTAAAGCGAAGAATCATAAGGATCTAATTTGTTTATATTTTGAAATTGAGTATAGGAATATCGTATTATCAAGAGGTATCAAGAGGGACATGAAATGTATTTGCTTTGCGTAGAATAAGGTGCTCAAGATGATCTAACAAACCTATAAGAGACACCTTTGCATTCACATAACACTTAGAATATCTTTGGAGTGTTTTCTGCAAAAATATCCGGAGTTTCCGAAAGTTTTCTAGAGTCTCCGGACATGGGGTGTTCTGCGGAATGTGTCCGGAGTCCAGACACGTGAGGAGTCTCGTACATCTCCGAGTCTCCGAAGTGTTGTCTGGAATCTTCGAAGAATTCTTCAGAGTCTTCGGAACTTAACCTGCCAATAACATGCTAACGTCTAGTTTTGGAAGCAGGGGTATAAATACCCCTCACCCCCTCCACATTAACTCTCTCTCCCCGTCAAAAAACTCACATGCCTCATTTCTGAGCATTCAAGAGCTCTCCTAACTCACTCCTTTGACTTCCAAAGAATTGAGGGGAAATTGAAGGAAGAGCAAGTGAGAGTGCTAGTGAGCTGATTTTCCATCTCTTGAGCACTTCGTTCTTTGTCAAGTCGATGGATTTCATATTTGTTACTCTTAGAGCTTCAAGATCCTAGCCGGCTAGGCATCGCCCGTTGAGCATCTAAGCCTATGGTGTGTCCCGGTATGTTTGTAACCACCCCGATATTCTAGTAAGTGATTTTAGCTATGGGTAGCTAAGAAAAAGCTTCATAGCTCAAGAAGAAAGTGGTCTTCTTGGGTGCCTCAACGGAGACGTAGGTTCCTCTTGGGGAGCTGAATTTTGGGAAACAAGTCCTTCTATCCTTGTGCGTTTACTTTATAATTTGTTAAAATTCTTGTTGCTTGCTAGAATTCTAGAGTTTTCTCTTGATCTACTTGTTACGAAGGTTTTGCTTGTAGGCGGTTGGAGCAAAGGGTAGAAACAAGCCCATAAATTTTGAAAAGTCCTTCGATCTACTTTTGGTTGAGTTTTGAAAAGTCCTTCGATCTACTTTTGGTTAAGGTTTGTTTGGTCGAGTTTGATTTCAGCACATTTCTCCGAAGTATCTAGACATTTCTTCGAAATCTCCGAAAGTTGTGGAGATTCTGGACAAATATCCGGAGACTCCAAAAGTTACTGACAGAATTGTTTTAAGTGTTCGTAAATTTTTACTTTCGACTATTCACTCCCCTTTAATCGACCTCTAGATTCTTTCAGACACATGCTCTGCGATAGCATAGTAGCCGATCACGCGCGCTGAGAATAGAAGTCCCCGGGAAAGAGCGGGGTTGCAACTGCTGGCCCGCACGTCAGGTGGCATGTGGTAGGCCCTCACCTTATCTTTTCTCATCCCTCGCCTTCTCGGTTCCTCTCTCGCCCGGCTACTCTCTCTCTGCACTCTTTCCCATCACTCGAATTTCTACCGCTGCTCAGATCCGCCGTTGGCAACGAAGGATGCCACACTGAGAAAGAAGTTGTCGTGCCACCCGTAGCCGCTCGAGCTAGCACCACCCATAGTCCCCTTGCTCTACTTCTCGAGGGCGCCATCGAGACCGTGGTGGGTGGTGGCGGAGGTGGCCAGTAGCAATATCAACCAGATGGTCGACGGTACCCTGCTGCTCCCACCATGCCGGCGTCATGAACCTCAAGGGACTCAGCCACCTGGTACGTCTTGTCTAGGCATATACTCACCATGTATTTGGCAATGAGTATTTGATGATAGATAGTTTTTTCATCGGGTGTTTGATGATTAAGATGCCGAACAAGACTCCTAATGGATAGAACAAGTATCACTGGCGATGTTTTTATTAGTATATACTATGATTTTGTGATAATTTTTTATGTGACATGCATCTGTCGTCTGAAATAGATAAAACAAACGATTGTTACCTTCATTGATTTTTTTTATTAACCTTTGTAAATTTAGCTGCTAAATCTAATATTTATATTTAATTGTTGAAATGATAGGGCGCCGGAAGGCCGCCGAACGTTCCAGTTTACGCCAAAATCGGCCTTCAACCTGAACCGCCCTGGTCCCCAAAAGCCAAGGGGCCACGTACATGTACACACAGTATACGACTGGGCTGATGAAGTCATCTGGGCCTCCAAATGACGTCCCGTTTCGGCGTTTCCTGCGTGCGAGCTGTCGCATGAACGCCACGTCCCTGGCGAAGTCGCGAGTGGCGACTTGGCGCGGCCTCGCCGTGCGGCGACCGCCGATCGGCCATAGCGCGTACGGCGACTGCGCCTGCGCGCTTGCGGTGCGGCGGCTCTGCGCGCGACTCCCTTTCTCCTGGACCTCCACTGATGCTAATGCAATGCTGACATCAGCACAGACGAGAACAATGTGAGCGATATGAGAACAATGGATCAAATGAAGTAGCTAAGAAAATAGCACAAGCGTATACAATAGACACTTTGCATCTCTGATTTTTTTTTTTTTGTCAACGTGCCACTCTTTTTCTAGGGCTGGCTCTTCAATTCTTCATGTAGTGTTGGAAACATGAGGGGTAACTTCAATCCACTGTAGTTTAAAAATCTAGTGCCCATGAACTCTGTACACAAGAATGCTTTCAGCTATTTATCTATGCATGCGTAAATCGTAATGGACGGGACTCCTATACGTGTGTGCGAATGTGGTGCACGTGCCGATGTGCGTGGGAATGTGGGATGGTGTATCGTGTACTATGTATGTGTGCATCATCCCTAGCACCCACAAATAAAAGATATGCAACTATTTTCACGAATGTGGAACGTACTTTTCTTCTATCACAAATACGTAGAACAAATCTAGAAGCCAGCCACAGACGGTTGACCAATCCCTTCTCTCCCGGCAAGGTGCCAAGCGCGTGCGATTCCATTCCGGACGGCGGAGGCCGGTGTGCGTTGATTGCTGCGCCCCCAAAGGACAGGAGGTGAGGACCAGCGAGCCTGGTGGAGAGGGAGGAAAATTCCAGTCCAACTCTAGCGCTTCCCTTTCTCCTCCTCTTCTACACGGCGGCGAGCCGGCGACGGGCCTGGTCAGGTCGATCCGTCTTGCCGCCATTGCGGTGATTCGCAGCTTCTTCCTGCCGGGCGCCTGGCGTATCCTATTCCTGGTACGGAGCCTTTCTTGATCTTTTCTTTTTTTGCTTTTTGTTTCCGTTCGCGTTCTTGCCGTCTGCATGGATTGCTGGAAGGTTCGGTGGATTCGTTGCCGGCTTGTGTTCTGATAACCCATCATCCACAGCTAAAGTCCCTGTTCTGCTACAATCCTGCTTCTCTGTTCTTTCATTCTTTGTTTATAGAAATTTATGCCGCAAGTTGTATGGACAGGATCATGTTTGAGGGGAAAGCTATGCTGGTTGAGAATTAGGAGATCTTGATACCTGTTCGATGGATGTTCTTGTTTGAATCTAGCATGGTGATTTGTTAGATCTAATATTCTTCTTCAATTCGAGTTCATGGATATAGGCCAGGAGAACACAGCCTTTTCTCTTTACCTGGAGGTTATACACTTATAGGAACCGGGGAAAAAAATCAATGGCGTCATCCCAGTTAATCATCATAATTAAATTTGTCATTTTCGCTGTGCATGCACATTACTATCACTATCAGCAGAAAAATTTCAGATGGGAGTCAAGGGGACATAAAGTATGTAGTAAGTACATGCTGCTTTCACCTGCTTATTTCCATATTCCAATTGAATGCCAATACTAAATCACTTATTGTCTTTCTTGTCATTGCAAGGCTCTGGCCAACAGAATAAAAGATCAATAGTTAGTAGCACATATAGTTTCTTCCAGGATAGAAACACTCGAACACGTCTAGGCTATTTACAAATTCAGAATGGGGGCCAAATCCTGGTTATGGTCTATTCTTCATTTTTTTTCTTCATTTCTTTTTATAAGGGAAGCATAGAACTCATCCAGACTCCAACATTATATAAATAAATATTCTGAAAACAAGTATTACTCCACAGTGTCTCGCTTTGGTTTATGTGTTTTTATTCTATTGCTTAAACCTTATCATTTTTTAACAATAGCATCATCAAGGTTGAGCATAATTGAGAGTGGAAGAAATCATGTTCAGGAGAAAGCATGCCTCTCATTTCAACTCCAGTGATGCTGAGCAAAGACAAGCAAAGGTGAATAGGTGATTGTTATAATTGTCTTCTCATCACAAGTTTTTGTTGACATTGAGGTTTTCCCTAAGGGGCCGTTTGGATCCTCTCATTTTGGAGGAATTGAAATCTACTTAATAAACTAGGCTATTTGGCTTAAAATTTGACATCCCACCACTTTCCAAAGTTTAGATATAAGCCTATCCTAAATTCATAGGATGGGAAATGGAAATTGATTCTATACACCACCAAGCTATGTTTCAAATTCCATAACTTATAGCACACTTTTTGGCTCACTCCTCTATAGTAGAAATATAACACATAAGTATCTCCCTCGTATGGCCAACAATAGTATACAAATATATTCCATATATAATCATATTAGCTTAATAGATCTATGTCTAAATTATGATTATTAGAATGGAATTCAATTCTAAGGTTCCAAACGGGGCCAAGCGTTCTATTAATTTATACGTAGAAGCCCACACTGAATCTCTCTAGGAGTATGTGTTTCATCAGCACATGAGCACTTTGTTCATCTACTTACACTTTTTTGCTGCAAATGAAACACCACAGTACCATTCCATTTTAATAATTTAAGTATCCATAAATAGTTGGATGATCTTATCATATAGAGAACTGGTCTTGGACCTTCATCTGTATAAGCTTAGCAAATGGTTTTAGTTTCTACAAAGATCTCCCTCCCTCCCTCGTCTTGTCAATTTCTCACGTACTTGGTAATCCTCTCCTATGAGCAGATAGACGAATTAAAATCTGCACTTGGGCCTTTGTCTGCCCGCGGCGAGAAGTACTGCAGTGAAGCATGTTTGACAAGATATCTAGAAGCCCGGAACTGGAATGTTACCAAGTCGAAAAAAATGCTGGAAGAAAGCCTCAAGTGGAGGGCAGCATATAGGCCCGAGGATATTCGCTGGGTAAATGTGCTCAAATTACTTTTTTTTTCTGAATCCTAGCCATGATCAAACAAATGCTAACGGCCTTTTAGCCTGATGTTGATGTTGAAGCGGAAACTGGCAAAATGTACAGGGCAAGTTTTCGAGATAGAGAGGGAAGAACCGTTGTAATTATGAGACCTACAAAGGAGGCAAGGCGTCCTCTTTTGAACAGTCATTCCTCCTTTTTGCCTTTTTCCTAAAAATCATCAGCTCAACATTCAACTGTATGCTTTTCTCAAATTTCAGAATACAACGTCCCATGACGGGCAAATCCGGTTTCTTGTATATGTTTTGGAGAACGCAATCCTGAGCCTTCCTGAAGGTCAAGAGAAAATGGTATGGCTGATAGACTTCACAGGATGGACAATGGCCCATGCCACGCCTATAAAGACTGCCAGAGAATCTACAAGCATCCTGCAAAATTATTACCCTGAGAGGCTGGGCATTGCATTTCTGTTTAATCCCCCAAAAGTATTTGAAGCTTTTTACAAGGTAAAGGCTGTCAACCCTGCCTTTCGTAAATTTAATATCTGTGTCTTATTTTATTCACAAAGATTCAAAATCTATCTGTAGAGTTGATACAGAAAAAATGGTCATATTTTTTTACTTCCATATTCTAACTTTAGCGTCTGAAATTCTTTGATCCTTTCAGGCTGTCAAATATTTCCTTGACCCGAGATCAATCGAGAAGCTGAACTTCGTGTACCTGAAGGATGAGGAGAGCATGAAGGTCCTGTACAAGTGCATTGATCCGGAGGTCCTTCCGGTAGACTTCGGAGGGAGGAACAATGTGGCGTACAACCACGAGGAGTACACCAAGTTGATGCTGAAAGATGACATCAAAACCTCAAGCTTCTGGTCAGATGACGCAAAACCTGTCAACCGTGTCGCCAATGGGAACTTGGTTGCCGATGTCACACCTCAGTCATCGCTAATTGCTGCTAAAGCCAGTTGAGGGATTATCAGCCTGTTCTGACCGGAGATATTCGCATAGCTTTAATGGAGGAAATAGATAAGTTGAGGCGCTAATACAATGTTCATAGTGAAGAGGAATAAACGAAGTAACAAAATAGATATTACTTGTTCATAGTGCTCAAACATTTTATCTACTATACACCGAGTTATAATTAGAGGATATCTTCATGGGTAATTGGATGCTGGAAGGCCCGAAAGAAATGGTGTACATGGTAGGAGACTGGAGTACAGCACAGTTATTGTACTTCCATCATTCTAAGTACGCCATGTGCTACTCCATGCGTCCAGTTATACAGGGCGTGCATGTTTCAACCAGATTGTAAGCAACTAAGCATGGTCGTTGCATAAAAATATGCAACTTGATTCAGACTTCTCAGTGTTTCCACTCTACTTATGCTTTTTTTTAGCTATAATCAAATTACTATGTGAGAAAACTCGATCGAGTTTACTAAGGTTGTGATACTCTTTTTTTCATATGATTGTTTTTTTTTCACTGCTGAATTGGGTTCTTGATAGTTTCAAAGCCTTCCTGCGTGAAAATGACCTGGCAGAACATAACAGCTCCAGGATCTGCTACCGAAGCAGAACACCACCGTGCACGCGCGACGGTGCGGTGTCGGCGTGTCGCCCTGGACGGGGCGCTAGTGGCGCGCGGGGGGACCAGCACGAACAGACACCCGCCGACGGGCCGAGGCGGGTCCGGTTCTACGGCTGCGAAGTCGGAGCTGTCAAGACGTCGGCGCCAGCTCTCGCCTCGCCCTCGCCGGCGCGGGAGCGGAACCGTAACAGATGGCCACCCCGATCCCCGCTGATCTGCACCCACGTGCCCCCCATGCGCTGGCTGCTTCCGCGGCGCACCCGAATCCCAGCCGTCGGTTCCGCCGCAGGTGGCCTGATCCAGCATCAGGGCCGTCCCGTTGGGCACACGTCAGCGGCGTCTGGAAGGAGCCGGCCCGGCACTAAACAATGGATCCAAAAGAAATGTGGAAAGCCAGGGCACATCGGAGGAGTGGTGTTAAATTTAATTTTAATCCTATCGAATATTTAGACATCAATTAGTGATATCAAATATAGGTTAATTATAAAATCCATTACATAAATAAGATCAGTTCGCTGAATAAATTTATTAAACCTAATTAGTCCATAATTTAATCTTATACTACAATAAACATAAGCTAATGATAGATTAATTAAGTTTAATAGATCCGTATCATAAATTAGTTCATTATAATTAACATTTATTTAATATTACTAATTGATATTTAGATATTTAATATGACGGGACAAAGCTTTAATCAGATAAACAGTCGCTAAAACTAGAGAGCCCACTTCTCTCTCACCCATCAGACTGAGGCCACGCGTGGGCGTGGCTCTTCTCCCATTCCCATTTAATTCCATTGCCGAGGTAGGCGTCGATCCCTGCGCCCCAAGAGGACAGACAGGAGGCGTTGGAGGAGGAAGACGGGACGGGGAGGAGAACGCGCGGCCCAACTCTCGCGTCTCCCCCTTCTTCCCGCGGCGCCGGCAGAGGCTCTTGGCTTTTGGCAGCCTTGCTCCATTGCGCCACTTCGCGGGTTCCTGCGAATCCTGGTACGGAAGCCTTCCTTGATCTGCTTCTGTTCCCCCTCTCGTTCCTGTTGTTTGGGTGGAGTCGAGTCCTGCAAGGGCGTGGTGAATTCGCTGCCGCTTGAGCTCTGAACTTCTGATGGTACAGATTACAGATTACAGAGATGCTCTCTTGTACCAATCCCCCTAAAGCCGCCTTTTATGTTCTTTGTTTAGAGTACTTTATACCGTTAGCATTGGCATGAAATAAGTAAACAATGGGCTTTAAGAGGGGGAAAGTTGTGCAGATTCGCCGAGCCTTTAGGAGTCCAGAGATCTCGGCCCCTGCCTTGGGAATGTGCATGCTCTTGTAGTCTTACTTTTGCCATGTCCTCATGTCGGATCCATAAGAATTCTCCGGTGTGAGCTCATTGGCACCTGCAGGCAGATCTTTAGAGGCTTAGAGCAGTAGAGTTTTCTCTCGACTAGAAGTAACAGACCGGTCGAAATCAAATACGAGCTGCTTGCTCTTTACGGCCTTCCCTGCAGCCGTCATATGTAATCACAGGAAATTTGACACTGCAGCTATCTGACAAACAGAAGAATTGCAAACCGGGATTCAAGCTGGGGGGCATACCAGATGTAACTGGGTGCTGCTTGTTCTATGCTTGTTTCCATATTCGGTTCATTTTCGGTTTGGATGAGGGGGCCCGTGAATTAATTGACTCTTTAATGTTTGGTTTCCTGTATTTGGTTAGGATGTTCATGTCAAGGTACTAAAGGTTAAGAGGCCCATGCCATTCTTCTTCGATAGAAACAATCAACATGTCAGTGTCTTTATTTAGGCATGCAGAAATGGGGCCATCCTGGATGTGGTCTATTATTCTCTCTCTTATTTTCCAATCCTGAAAACGAAGTGTATAGTTTAATGGTTGCACAACTTGTAAAATGTCCTGAAAGCAAAGTATTACGACCTGTCTATGAATCAATAATATTTAATAATCACTGGTTCCATATGAACAAGTAATTCTCTCGTTTTTCACCTTGCCGTCGCTACTTTTTTACTTGATTTCAACTTTTGAGAGTGAATTTCGTCATTTGGTGTGTGCTTATGTAGTATTGTTATTTTGACAATATGCATAATCTAATTTATGTCTGAGCATCATTCAGAGCGGAACAAATAATGTTTAGACGAAAGCATGCCCCTGATTTTAACTCAAATGATGCTGAGCAGAGAAAAGCAAAGGTAAGTTTAAAACTTTTCATTTCATCATAAATTTGTGAATGCACAATACATGGCTTCTAATTGCAATATTGGTGCATTTGTTAGCTTTGATGAACTATGAGAAGATAAATCTCACGCAACAATGTCCTATGAGCAGATAAATGAACTGAAAGTTGCACTTGGGCCTTTGTCTGCCCGTGGTGAGAAGTACTGCAGTGAAGCATGCTTGAAAAGATACCTAGAAGCCCGTAACTGGAATGTTGCCAAGTCAAGAAAAATGTTGGAAGAAAGTCTCAAGTGGCGGGCAGCTTACAGGCCTGAGGACATTCACTGGGTAAATTTGCTCTTCCTTATTTGTCCGTGCATGTGTTGCTTTTTTCTTCTTTCTGAATCCTGGCCAAGTGACTAAATGTCATATTGACCTCCTTTTAGCCTGATGTTTCTGCTGAAGGGGAAACAGGTAAAATGTACAGGGCAAGTTTCCGAGACAGAGAGGGCAGAACTATTGTCGTTATGAGACCTACAAAACAGGCAAGAAATTCACTCTTTTAAAACTTCACACTTGCTATTGTTTGCTACTTTCTGAAAATCCTCAGTCTCTCTAGCTTCCATAGCTCAGGATTCACCTGTATGCTATTTTTAAATTCCAGAATACTTCGTCCCATGAAGGGCAGATACGGTTCCTTGTATATACTTTGGAGAATGCAATCCTCCACCTGCCTGAAGCTCAAGAGAAAATGGTATGGTTGATAGATTTTACAGGATGGACAATGGCCCATGCCTCGCCCATAAAGACTTCCAGAGAAACTGCGAATATCTTGCAAAATCATTACCCTGAGAGGCTGGCCATTGGATTTCTATTTAATGCCCCAAAAGTATTTGAGGCTTTTTTTAAGGTATGGACTCTCAATCTTCCCGTTTCACAAATTTGCTGTATGTATCTGATTTTATTCATAAAAATAAAAACCAGCATGCAGTGTTGATATGGAAAAAAATGATTGCCTTTTTTCCAACTTAAAATATTGCAAATTCTTTCAGGTTATCAAAGTTTTCCTTGACCCAAAAACAATCGAGAAGGTGAACTTTGTTTACCAGAAGGATGAGGAGAGCATGAAGGTCCTGCACAAGTACATTGATCCAGAAGTCCTTCCCGTAGAGTTTGGGGGGAACAACAATGTGGCCTACAACCATGAGGAGTACTCAGAGCTCATGATGAAGGATGACATCAAAACAGCTAACTTTTGGGCAGATGATGCAAAAACTGACCATGCTAACCCTGCCACCAATGGGACCATGGTTCCTGAAGTTAAACCACAGGCGTCGGTGCTTGCTGCTAAAGCTAGTTGAGGAGTATCTGCTTGCTATGCTGACGGGAAATTGACGAGTTGAGGACCAATGGAATGTTCACATAAATGAATGAAAATAAAAGACATGGTATTAGTCGTTCATACTCAATGCTGTAGCAGTACTCGAATTTCATTCAGTACAAGGTACAATAGGATATCACCATGGGTGATTTAATGCCCAAAGAAATGGTGTACAGGGTACTGCCCAGTTATTGTAATTTAATCTTTACTGAATAACTAATCCTATTTGTCAGTGGTTGTCAGATAAATAACTGATACAAGAACCACTCTCTGATTATTTCTTGTTCAATGTGTTGCTTCTTTACGGGGAATATCTTTTCGCACTCGAGTGTTATTGTCATGGTTTGAAAGCTTTCAGCTCCATCGAATGTTTTTTTTTGCAAAAAAACCATCCTAATGACAATAACTGTGCATATTGCATCTAATGAAATGACATAGAACGGCGTAGAACTATAGAAGAAACTCTGTAGTCTATGTATTCCTTCTCTGTTCCTTTCCCTGATGTTTTTGTCTGTTCATCCTCAGACATCTAATGGTTTCTTGTGACAGTCGTTTCATTAATATTTTGTTAAAATGGTTTCATTAATATTTTTTTCAAAAAATGGTTTCACTAATGAGATCAGGATGTGAGGAATTGAGGAAAAAACTTGATGCAAGGAGTTAGCAATAATTGATGGCGTCACTATTGTGAAGGCATGGAGATCAAGCGGCCACATGAGTACAACATGCCCCATACTGGAGATAATGGCAACCGATTTTTTCAAATTGAAAACAGGCAACAAATATAAAATCTGAGCAGGAAAAGGAAAAAGTTGATTGCGCCAGGAAGGGTTCGAACCTTCGACTTTTTGTTTAGGAAACAAACGCTCTATCCACTGAGCTACAGGCGCTCTGTATTGTAATACTCCTACCAATTTCTCTTGGGCCGGGCCGTCAGTACAAGAGCGCGTCACAAACAGACAACACTTGAAGATTTGGCCTTTTCTTAAAGGCCCTATCAGGTTTTCGGCCTTTTCTAGTGCTTCTGGCCCACCTAGAATGGCACTATCAGTTCCCATACGGTGAGGGTGACACCACAAAACATTCCGGGACCCCGTCTAAACTCGCACAGAAAAAGAAGAAATCCAAAAGGAGCGAGACAAAACACAAGAGGGCAGGCATGAATTAAACGAACATTTCTACTATGATCAACAATGAAGCAATCAATTACAGTAGGGAGAAGAAAAAGAATCAGCTCGCATTCTTTCTTTAATCGAGAAGAGGGAAAAGAAAAAAAGGAAAAATGGACAGAAGAGAGACACCAGACTTCCAACAGTGAAAGAATTTTTGACTACCACCAACTGCACGCCATTGTCGTCAACCAAGGTCACCGTACATACCATCCGCAACTTCCCCCAAAAATGATTACCATGGCGCCAGTGCTGATGTGTAGCCATTCACAGAGAGAGAGAGAGAGAGAGAGAGAATTCACATTCCTGACTATTTGGACGAATGAATTCTATCAGAAGCTGCCAGCGGAGCTCCAACATAGCCCCCTCCATGGAGATCCCCCTTTTACCGAAAGGATCAGAAAGAAAGATCCTCCTTTATCATTATTCCTCGGTGTCACGAGAGCCAGAAGGCTCAGGGAAGATCTCCTTGGATTGCCTCCTGCGGGAGGAAGAATGATCACCGTTGCTCCCACCAGATGACTTGATTGTCTCTGATCGTTTCAGAATGTTATCATCCCTTGAAGGACCTATTTCAGACGAGCTATGCCGCCAACTCCCAAAGAGTGCGGCGTTCCATGAACCCCGTGATGATGTTGCTCTCAACCTGGCCGAGGTGGAACCGTTATCTTCCCGGACCACCTTCAAGGGGTTCTCTAGTGCTTTTAGAATGTACTTCATCGGTGGGCGTTTGGAAGACCGTGGATTCAAGCAGGACTTGGCAACAATCGCCATTGCCCAGACTTCCTCCAGATGATCCTCATCAATGATGAGCGTTGGATCGATGATCTTGCTCATAAGCTCCTTCTCATAAATATTGACATACCGCAGGGTGGCATCAAGCCATTCACTTGTGGCAGCATCGTTTGATGCACTAATGCCAAGTCTTCCGGTCACCAGCTCCAGTAAAACTTTCCCAAAGCAATAGATATCATATGAGCAAGTTGCAGATGGAGAACCTGTTTACATCAGAGAGATTTGGTCAATTAACTTGCATCCACTAACAACTAGAATTAAGAGATGATATTGAAGCATTTATCACAGACAATTGGGACACTGGAGACTGGAGTGTTTATCAGTTTATTTTCACCAGGAAACTGAGGGTTGATGACCAATTCTATAGATTGAAAAATGAAAATGCTTGAAACAAATGAAAGGTTGTATGCACAAACTCACCAGAAGAACCTTGATCCGCTGTCCTGCGTTTCCACAAAGATACGGCATCAGAAGATGGAAAGGGATTTACTTAATATAAGAAAATGAAAGTACTGAAATAACAGGATCAGTCATGTGACTATCAAATAAAATAAGGGTACTACTAGTTCATGGATGCTAATATAACACAAAAATGCATTCATGGATGCTAAAATATGGAAAGGAAACAAAATAGCTTACGGCACCTAGGCTTGCATTTTCCTACTAGTTCTAGTTATCACACTTATTGATATCATTTGGATTTTTTGCATCACGCCAACAAAGGACAATATCAACATGACAAAGAACAGGCCCAGGAATTTTCAGTAGGGTCGTCTAGTGATTGGCTGAAATAATGCTGACACTGGTGTTTAAGCTCACCAAATATTAATTTGCTCATTTTAAAATTAATTCATCTAAAGTCACGCAACAAGGCTGGTAATAAAAAAATCCTGGTTAGCTTACTCTAAATAATAGAAGCTCCTAGTTTAATAAAGCTACCGATGAAACAGGATGATGAATGAATGCAGTATGGATTTGCAAACTACACACAAGCGTTTAGCATGGAAAAGAGAAACGAGCCATGCAGAGATGGACTCTAAACTTACGAAGAAAATCTCAACAGCTTTGTGATGACGTTTTGGTGACCTTCCCCTTCTTGAGGACACACCTCACTCAAGCTGCCAAGGCGTACATCAAATTTATCATCAAGAAGGACGCTGCTGGCTTGCACATCCCTGTAATAGATAACTGACAAAATTAGCCAACAGCGCATTTGCATTGCATCTAATTTATTGATCTTGGAAAAAGGCGTCTCTGCCAAGTGCCGTCAGAATACTTTGTGTTGCCATATAAAACTGAGAAAACGACAAATCAGTATCTGTTGTCATCTACTACATGCTTCATATTGATAACAAAACCAAAAAAAAATGCCTGGTGAAATCAGGGCAACAAAGAACTTCCCACCTTTTGCATGCTGAAATTGGTGGGTGTTTAAATGATATAGACCAGCAGAAAAAAATCTCTTACCAAGAAATTAAAACAAATAACATCATTGCCGCATCGAATTTCCAGGACTTGGATAAGGTATGGAATATGTCGCATCTAGCACGAAATACTTAATTGCTGATTCAGGGTCGCTGGGATAGATTACGTATATTTGGTGTACTCCTAGCTGTCACCAATTCTATGGGTACATTTGGTGGCGGCAACTGCTGAAACCCCCAGTGCGAATAGGAAGAAAAATCAATTGTGAAATACGAATGGTGACAAATGATGTTCAACAACTAAACCCCATGTAATGATCAGAAGAATGAAGGAGATGAGATAAACGATCCAATTTCCGCAATAAATCTATGAATTTATCATATTAAACAAAAAAAATTGCTAACAAATACTCAACTGAAATGAATATAACATCCACAAAACTACACAGAAGTTGGTACCTGTGAACCATCGGTGGAGTACACTCATGGTGCAGATAGCAAAGAGCCTCAGCCACCCCTGTTGCAATCTTCAACCTCTTTATCCAGTCCAAAGATTGCATGCCCTCATCTTCATCCCTTGATTTTCTGTGCAGTGCACTTGACAAGTCACCGTTCCGAACAAACCTATACACAAGAACCTTTTCTTCTTCTTTATCAAGACAATGCCCTAGGAATGGAACCAGCCTTTCATGCAATCCTTTCGCTAACAAATCTAGCTCTGCCTGATATGCACCCTTCCGAGCCACGCGCGCAGTGACCCTCTTCACCACCACAGCAGTTCCATCCTGGAGCACCCCATGGTATAGATCACCTGAGTGACCGTGCTTGATAAGCCTCTCTTCCCCAAATCCTGAGGTCGCATTGGCAAGTTGGTCGTAAGCAAATGAATCACCAACTTTCGCCGTGTTTGCAGACAATGCAGAAGGCTGTGTGCTACCAGTAGCTGCAACCGCGGCGGTAGCTGCCACTCCCGACGGCACACTTGGCATTGCCCCACTTTCCCTCTGATCATGTTTCCTCCTCCCAGAATACACAAAACAAAACACAAGAGCTGCAAGCGCACCTACCAGCAGGAGGCCTCCGCCAATGGCCCCAGTCAGTATGTACTTCAGATTCTCGTGCTTCTTCTTCCTTGCCGGTGCAGGTGCACTCTGCGGCGCGGGTGGATTGATTGGACCATCATACGGCAACCCACGCCTGACATAGAACTGCTGGCAATCGGCCTGGGTACGCTGTCCCGGAACGTCAAGGAAGCAATTCAACTCAAACGACACATTCCCACCACCACCATCGGTCATACTTAGCTTGCCGTCAAAGTAGTTCCCAGAGATATTGGCCAGCAGCACCCCAGCGAACAGCCGGCGGAAGGCCACCGGTAAAATGCCATAGAAGAGGTTCCCCGACAGATCCACCACCTGCGCATTGGCTGGCAGCGCAAGCCCTGTCGTGGGCAATGTACCGGTGAGGTTGGCCCGAGAGATGTCGAGAACGCTGAGCCCCGAGAGCGACCAGACCGCGTCAGGCAGCGCGCCCGAGAAGGCATTGCCCGAGAGGTTGAGGGTCCTGAGCCGCGTGAGCCCCGCGAGCGCGGTGGCCGGGAGCGGCCCCGAGAGTTTGTTCCCTGCGAGGTTGAGTGTAGTGAGGTTGCCGAGGCCGGAGAGCGCCGAGGCGGGGATCTCCCCCGAGACGGCGCAGGCGGAGATGTCGAGGGACTGAAACGTGGGCGCGAGCCCGTCGCCGAGCCACGCCGGGATGGAGCCGGGGAGCCCGAACCCCGCCGCGTTGAAGACCTCGAGCTGAGTGAGGTTCCGCAGCCCGTCGACTTGGAAGCGCGGATTCAGGCGGCCCAGCCGCGTGCGCCGGAGCCCGACGAGCGTGAGCGACACGACGCGGCCGCCGCGGCAGCCCACGCCCGCCCACGCCGCGCACGGGTCCGCGTGCCGCGGCCAGTCCCGCGCCCGGAGGCCGAGGGAGCCCCGCAGCGCGTACAGGCCCCGGAGATCCGACCGCGACGTCAGGTTCCCCTGCGCCAGCACCGCCCCGGGCGCCGCCGCCAGCGCAACGAGCAGCAGCGCCCAGAGCCCGCGCGCGCGCATCATCACCTCGAGCGCCTCCTCCTCCCGATGCCGGCGTCGCCGCCCCCCATGGCCACTCCGCGTTACAGGTGTCGATGGGATTGGGGAGGAGGCGGAAGCGCTGGAATTCGGAGGGAAATTAAACGCAATAAAGGCGAGGAGGGGCGCAGAGGCAGAGCTACGCAGGTAACTACAGGGCGCCACCACCAGCACCAGAGGAGCGAGCCCTCCCTTCCCTTGGCGTCTCTCACCACCCCGCCATTAATGCCCAAAGTTACACTCCCCCCAACTGCCTCCCAATTATTACTCCTTCACTTCCCCCTCTCCCTCCGATTCGAAACCAGCACGAGCAGCACCGGAATTCCGCACCTCCCGAGCTCGCCGCGGCCACGACGCGCGCTGGCGTGCGCGGAGTGAGCAGCAGGCGCGGCGCCTGCGGCGGCGGCGGCCGGAGCTGGGGAAGAGAGGGGGGGGGAGACGAACGAAGCGGAGGGGGGGGGGAAGACGGGAGAGGAGGAAGGAAGCCGGTGCTCGTATTGCGGGGTTTTGTTTTGCGTAAGCAGGCTGTTAAATGTTTTTGAAATCCTCGGGGGCTTTGAATGGGAAGGGTTTGGTTTGGCCTCCCCTCCCTCTGCGCTGTCCGCGATTTGTTGCCACGTTTGGTTGGTTTCGCTCGCAGCCAGGCCGAGCCGCGCGGGCCGCAGCGCGGTGTAGGCACGGGCTGGCTGCTGGCTGTGGCAGTTCAGGCTCCTGGGGATCGATCTGGCGGCGCTGGCCCTTCGGCTCTGGGGCCGAATGGGGTAGCCGAGCGAGCGCGGCGCCGTGGCAGTGGGCGTGGTGCGCAGCGCAGGTGTGATGAGATGAACTGGTTCGCGGTGGGTTGGTCGGGTGGGTGCGGGCGTTTAGTGGCCGGTTCGGGGGGTTTGGTGGGGTTTTTGATGGGATGGGCGGGCGCATTGGGGGCGGGACGGATTGGGGTGGAGGTTCAACGACGCCAGGGGATGAGGGGACGCGCGCTGCTGCTTGGGTCAAGCGGGCGGCCTGCGGCTGCGGCCGGCTGGCCGGCGCGGCCGCTGGTGGTGGACCGTGGGCGGCCGCCGGCCGCTGGGTTGTGGTTCGGTTTTTTTCTGCGTCCGAACGATCTGCACTGCAGGGTAGATTGGCACCCCATGACGGTAATCGGTAAGCATCGAACGGTATTAAATGTTACAGGCTGTAGAATGTGCGTGATTTTTTTTTCTGAATACGTATGCTGTCTATTATGTTTCCACTTTCAGTTCCTTCCGAAAAAGTAGCTCGTGAATAGCACACCCATGGTTGTCCATTTTCTGGAGCATTGACTGCCTAGATCTAAGCATTTACTGGCCGCGTTAGCTGTAGTGATTCGACGTCGTCTGTTGTGTTCGCGAGTGCTGGAGCAAAATTGGCAGGCGAACATAGCGCGTTAACGGTTCCTTTTACGGCAGATCATTACCTGCCAAAAAAATTCGAGCGTTCAGCATCCTGGTGAGCTGGAAATGGTTAGAGAAACCTAGGCTCCGTTTAGATTGCAAAAAATTTGCAACAGTGCCACTGTAGCGATTTCGTTTGTATTTAACAAATTTTATCTAATCATGGACTAACTAGGCTCAAAAGATTCGTCTCGTGATGTACAATTAAACTGTGCAATTAGTTTTTTTACATACATTTACTGCTCCATGCATGTGTCCCAAAATTAGTCCATGATTAAATAAAATTTGTCAAATACAAATGAAATCGCTACAGTATCACCGGTTGAAAAAAATTTACAATCTAAACAAGGCCCTAGCTGTATTCGGAGCAAATCCTGCAGAAAATTGCCTATCGATTTGACTAGCTAAAACCTCGCGGCCTGAATTTTGAACCAGGCGTTCGTTCAGAAAAGACAGACAAACGCTAGAGCCCCATGCCGCCCGACGTGACTCGTATTTGTTTAACTGGCCGATCGAGCACCGCGTTGAATCCACTTGGCGGCTGCCTTCGTG
The DNA here is from genome assembly GCF_002211085.1 of Panicum hallii. Lineage (NCBI taxonomy): Eukaryota > Viridiplantae > Streptophyta > Magnoliopsida > Poales > Poaceae > Panicum > Panicum hallii. Next base: position 6,264,459 of record NC_038050.1, on the reverse strand, counting down.
GAGCCACCCCGCGCCCTCTCGCCCTCTCGCCCATGGGTGTGGCGCTCAGGCCGGACGCGCGGCAAGGCCAAAGCGGACGAGGCACCCCAGCAGCCGCCGCGCCACCCGCCACGCCACGGCTCCGAGAAAGCCACCTCTGACACGCCGCGCCCATCAGCCACCGCAGCGAGCAGCAGCGCGATCACCACCCCTGCCGGCTGCCGCCCCCGCGCTCGGCTGCTGGCGCTGGAGACAGGACCGGGAGCGCGGAGGAATGGAACCATCTGCGCCTGCGCGTCCCTGTTCGCTCCACGGGCGCCGGCCGCACGGGGGAATGTTCCGCCGCTCCGGCCCTGCGCTGCGCCTCTTGCCTGCGCCCTGCGCCTTTGACTTGACCGCTTCTCCTGCGCCGGGTGGTCGTGCCGAGGCGGATCGCGGGGGCGTTTCTTCTCTTCCCCTTTGGATGCATCGTGGTTTGCAAAAGCATGTGCTCATCAAAGCCACGGTATTTTTAAAATACGCCCTTACGTCTCCATTGCAGATTTGAACCGTGACTAGTATTTCAAAAATATTTGAACTTTGCTTTTTTAAAGCAAATTTTATTCGCTCGTGCCCTCTCATATGGTATACGTACCTTTATTCCCGAAGAGCAGAAAAGGCGCACACTACTTTCACATTTCCTTCGGAAGGCACCACGCCAACGTGCCAACCAGATTCGATTCCACTGTGCAGCCGAGATCTGCATGGACCCATGCACACACGCAGCTGCTGCCACTAGCTACAAGCTCTCGTGTTAGTTGAAGCGTCCCGTGTAAATGCATGTGCTTAGGGTGGATGCAGCACTATTCTGAGTGTTGCTAACCTTAAACAACCGCATTTGAATGATTTGAAAAAACGATGAGGTCCCGGTTGCAAAGCGATCTCCCATTTCTTTAGGCCGGGGAGGGTTTAGGTGCACTGCCGATCGAGCTGCCCGCATCATACCGGTCGATCGAGCCTCCCCTCCTACCTGTAACCTACCAACTGCGGCGGCACTGGAGTACGCGGCAGCTTCTGTATCCGGGATGCATGATGCATGCACTGATGCGCCCGTATGATCGGTCGCTCCATTATTGGTGATTCAGTTAGCCTACTTGGCTTAAACTAATCCAAACTCGCAAGCTTCCTGCCGGTCGAGGGGCTGGAGGGATGAACACCCAACACATGTACATACACCATATAAATTGCAGGAAAAAAAAAGGTAAGTAAAAGCCCCTCTCGTGATTTATGCTATTTGTCACTAATTGGCCCTTGACTTCTTGTGGCTGTGCCACAGTAGTTTATCAGCAACAGTTTGTAGTGTTGCTATGCAAATAGCTGCAGCAAGTATACAGGCTAGCAGGCTGTAGGTTGCATTGTAGCCAGACGTTGTGCAGTACTAGTACTGCTCTCCAAACAGTATAGTATTACTGGCACTAGTCCTAATTGCAGTACGAGGGTGGTACTACCATGCTTCATTTTAAATGCATGTATGATCAATGTCTACTGTTCCGTTATCATCAGGAACCAACTAGAGGTATCCGTTGTACCTGTTCCGATCCTTTGATGCCTTAATGCTAGGTCGTCCGGTCATATTTTCTTACCAGGTCCGGTCATTAAGTGGCAATTCAACGACTAATTTTAAACATGTTATGAATCTATTTAATAAACCAAATTCCTCATTTTCAGAAAGAAAACATTCTCATGCGTCCAATAACAAGGTGTTTTCCATCTTGCCTGACACTCGTAAAATCCAGTTTCAAACTGTGACTTGATTTTTCATCGTACCTAAATTTTCTCCTGATCCTGATCGCAAGAAAAAAAATCTCCTGATCCATGTATTAATGCTATATAATTTATTTTCAAATCTGAGAGGTAAAAGAACATATTCTGATGCAAGCAAAGAAATAGAGTAGCAGCAAAACGGAGGGTGAGGTTTGATGTGATGAACTAATGTCAACGGAGGCCAACAAGTATTCACCCTGCCAGGCTGCCACCATATCCTCCTCGCCCTGCAGAGCAAGCCTTTGATCCGTTACAAACTTCCCATTCCAATAATGAGATAGGAGAATATAGAGCAATTGGCATAAAGTACTCTAGTGCTTTTCAGAAGGCAACAATGCGTTTGTGGATAGTCAAATGGGCTGTAAAGTGAAGTCTACTGCATACATATTTTTAACTCCCACACATGCGGCCATTACTCTTCTACGTACTCCTTGGATGTTGGTGGAGAAAAAACTCATTGACATTCTGCAGCGGAAGAGTATAAGTAGACAACAACCCAATGTCCATGAGTACTTTTTTCCCCACCAATTGTTGGGAGACTTTTCTCTTCAAGGAGATGCTACCGAATACAACTTCAAAGTACGTTTTCTGTTAAAAAAATAATACAAACCGGAAAAGGACAAAACTTAGTTGATGACCGGCCGGCCCATCAATATGAATTATATAGGCAACCAACAATAATCTAGTTCAAGTAAAATCCATTCAATGTGAGCCATATTTATTAGTACAAACATTTCTTTTACTTTTCCCAAGAGAAAAATAAAGAAAATACAGCTGATATTATTGTTTAAGCCTCGCTCCAAAAGATAGGATTGAAAACGAGCATTTCGATTTTGACCTAACCTCCTCTTCATCCTGCCGCTAGCAAGGGTTGACATGATACTTTTCCATGCGTGGATATTTAACCGTTTCAAGGCTGCACATAAATATCTCTGGCCGCGGGAGTGGACTAGGGAAAAAAATTCAAAACGATATCGATCACGCAAAGCAACTTCGTCCTCGCGACCTCCACATGCACCCACCGGCCTCAAAAGGCAAAGGATTTCCACATGAAAGATGGACGATTTGGTCGACCGAAACGGGGCTGCGCGCGCGCGCCAGAGCTAGCTACACGAACCAGGAGAGGCAAATGGAATTTTCAGAGGGTTAATGCGTCTCGGCGGCCATCAATGTTGCTGTTCTGCTGCTGCCACTGGCTGTGGGAAGGGATGGACGTGGGTGCACGCGCACTCCTTGCAATTTACTACTACTCTGCACGATAACTCTACAGTATACAGGTAGTTCGTGCCACTTGCCACGGGACACATCGTCATGCAGGAGGGAAAAGGGATAAAAAGACGGGGGGCAGGGCATGAATACCCGTGGTCCACGGCCAAAATGTAGCAGCGGCAGCGCGGTGCCACTGCTACCTGTCTTGTAACAGAACTTCATGGTATCATGGTCCATCCAGCGTACATAAAAGTTGTTGACCGAGAAGGGAAAAAAAAATGTAGCAGCCAGAAGACTGCGCTTCCTCATCTTCCGTGTGTGTGTGCGTGCGTTCCCTCCCTGCAAGGCTGCAAGCGTGGGCCCCGAGTCAAAGCATTTTGCACACTCTCGCAGCAGCCGTTGACCCCAAGCACATGTTTCGCGTTTGGGCCACTGCTCACGTTACCCACCGGGACACTCCACCTCCCCGGCCACTTTTCGCTCTAGCCGAGGCCGATGCCAATGTCATGCCACCGCCATGTTCCGATGGATCGATCGGTTCCTTCAAGCCGGAGAAACAGGCACGGCGTAACACCGACGGGACATATGCGCGCAGTTTACAGTACACTCCCCGCCCTGGGCTCGTTTGGCCCCGGGGGGTGCCGGGCGGCCGGCCTGCCGGGGCCGGGCGCCGGACCAGGGTCGCCGCTGGCAGGCTAGCTGGCCGGCGCTTCAAGGCGGCGTTAATGGCGCTGTCGTCCTCGCCCATCCTGTCCGGCCCGCGGCGACGATATATACGAGCGCCGCTTCAATGCCCGGGCGCGCCAAGGGCGAGCAAGCAAAACAACTAGCGAGAGACCCTGGAGCCTGGAGGGGAGCGGTTGGCCGGCCGTAGGCTTTTCACTTTTGTGTAGGCAGCGCACGCCCCGATCGATCCAGGCGCCTTTTCTGCGGCCGATCAGATCTTTCCTTAAATGGCAGCCGAGCGGCGCGGCCATCTCCCTTCGGCCGTCGCGGCGCCGCCGTCGCCGTCCGCGCGCGGTTGGTGCCGATCTCGGGCGGCGTGATGGTGGAGTAATGGCGGGCGGGCGCAGGCAGAGGCAGGGCTAGGATGAGCTCGCGTGGCGGGTCGCGTGTTGTGTGTACATGTTGTAGGAGTATTGGATCATGTGAGGTACCTGGGAGAATTAGAATTCTAGAGGAACTGGGGAAGAATGCGCCTCGCAGTGTACTTCGCAGTGTTGAGGAGCGGGTATTACAGTTTCCGTGACACTTGGCCAACGGCGCTGCCATTGATTTGATCCCGAGTGTGAGCTCTCTACGTACATCGTGAGCTTAGATCCTGCTTTCAGATGGGGCGCCGCTCGTGAGATGTTTGCGCAACTGTCGTACGTGCTCTTGGCTATGGGCTATGGCTGCTCCTGTTCTCGAGATCCAAGCCCTTTTTTCACGATCGAAGGAAGACACGTAACCCTGCTCCTGTGCTCCAAGGGTCAATGGATACCATGCACCAATCCTAACCGAGTACGAATGTACGATAGCGACGGACGTACTTGCACTAATTTCCACGTGATCCAACACGTCTCTATCAAGACGAGAGCCAAAACCTGCTACTACTGACAAGCAATCTAATGAATCCATAGGCCATGGCAATACAAGTACGCGTGTGTACAGCAAGTCGGCTCAAAGACCTGGATACTGTAGTGTTCGCACGACACTAGAAGACAAAGCAAGCCAGCACCGAGGGTTCTGCATATGCGCTCGTCGTTTCCTACGAGGCTACGAGGATTTCTCGCCCGGGACTGGAGAGAGGGCACGTCGGCTTGCGCGCGGCCGCAGGCCAGGTCTCCGTCGCCGGCGCCGGCAAATCGACAATATCCAGGGGACGACGGCCCCAATGCCCGAGGCTTCACGCCAAAGCGTTCGTGCGCGCGACCGGCCTCCGGCCGCCGGCCACGGGATCGCCTCGCCGCCAATGACGCGTGCAGCTCACACAGTGCCGTGTCCCGTACGTGGCAACTGACAGGGGGCGGCGAAAGCTACTTCTGGCATCCGGAGTCGAGCCAAACTGTTCGCTCGTGGAACGAAAGATCATATCAAACGGGGAAACAGGCCTGAGATCATGAGAAAACTCCAGCTTTAGGAACCGGGTTAGGGGATTCGATTACGAGCTGTTGTGGTTTGGGTAAGTAACGTGCAAGCCAAGTGCGTTCGATGATCCTGGGCAAATTAGGCTGCTAATGATGGCCGTGAGGAGCCCTTGATGACACTCTCCCACCGACATGATCCGCTCTAACTACGGCATTGAACTACTGGCAGGGTACGGGCCAAACGGAGCACGCAGCTGCGCCTGTACCGGCACGGGTCAACACGGTATTACCAGCTCCATGTGTCGTGTCGAGACGAGACTCGAGAGTGGGATCATCAAGATTTGATTTGATCACACTACTCCTACGGTACGGTACGGACCACCCGTAAACGAGCGGCCTCCCCACCCGCATCGATGGGACTTGGGCCAGACGGTTCAGGTCAGGCTCCGGCCCCCCTGCAAGTCTGCAATCCCAACCTCACTGCATTTCCTGGACCGGGCGGCATGAACTCGGTATTTATGTTTTGGTAAACGCTGAGGACCATTTTCGGATTTGGTAGGTTCCTTGTGTGCAAGGAACAGTGACTAGTTTCATGATTAATTAAGTTCGAAACTCCATCGCATGTTTTCCCTTTCGTGAAATTGTTGCGAAGCACGGTTTTCACTCGGTACCTATTAAAAGTTACGCTCTCGGAGGTTGTAGATTGGTGACAAAACTTGTTTATCTATCTAAATCATACACCTATAGTTTTGTCCCAAGTCAACCAAATATAATTCACGATAAATCTAATTATACTTACTTTATTTGATATCATAAATATTAGTATGTTTTGGGATAAATTTTAGATGGTTTGACTTAGGACAAAATTAGATGACGTATGAAATTACATGATTAAATGTATATTTCAGAATGTGCTCACATCATATTGGCTTTATTGCCACAAATGATGTACATTGCGAGGAAACATCTGGATCGTATAAAGCAACAGTAACTTTTAAAAAAACTTAGTTGTTGGCCAAAGATCGCAAATTTCTGAAGCACCTGCAAGTGCTATGTTTTTCGTAGGAGAGGGGGGGGGGGGGGCTACCTTATTTCAAGTTAAAACCACATATTTATACCAGGGAATTTGGTACGTTAACAAAATCAAAGGAACACACACCAAAATCTTTCTCGAAAAAAGTTTCGAGCGGACAATAAAGGTGGAACCTAAAGCTAGATCGCTAGTGGTTGACGCATCTATTTCTGGGGCCCCATGCTTTATGCGTGCCTGCCAATGCAGCCCAATAATTGTTAAAGCAAAGCTCTGCAGTCACACGGAGTCCAGACGCCTCTCCTTTCCAGTTGAACTCTTGGATGACCAGGAACCTCAACCGCAAGTGACAAGGAATCAATCCAGAAATCGGCGTCCGAACACCCCAAACCCAAGTGACAAGTACACTAATTGCCATGCCATGTAGTACCCCCACTGTAACAGCTAGGCGCCCAGGCGACGCCAGTTCGCCAGTCGCCAGCACTTGGGCACTGTACAAAGCGCCGGGCTGGTGCGCCGCTGCGCTGAGGTTACCGCACATGCCAGGCACGTGCCGAGCACCACGCGGTGCAGATTCGCAGCGTACGGCGCCGCAGCCGCGAACCATCCAAGGCGACGTGGTGCAGCCGTGCAGGCGAGTGAGGGGAAAGGAATTTGCGTGCACAAAGCGAGCAAAAAAAAAACTTTCAAAAAAGCTAATAGTAGTAGTGGTAGAACTGCTGCCAATGGTGGCATGCCGCCATGGCGAAAATTTGGAACTCGCGACACATCCATCTGCACTAGTAACCACTCCGGATAGAAATGATCTCCGGATAGAGCTGCAGGTATTTGTAAAACCGGTCTAGGCATCGGTGTAAAAAAAAATCCAGCGTATGAAATGATCTCCGGATAGAGCTGCCGCTCTATCCGGTCTACTGCACTAGTAACTGTAGTAAAACCTTTCGTACATGCTACGGTGTCCGTGTAGTAAAACCGGCGGTAGTATTTGGTGGCACTACCGCTGCAGTACAGCAGTACAGCTACCGGCGTATTGTACGATCCGCCGGCCGTACAGTACCGGCGACATACGGTAACTGTATTACAGTTGTTGTACGCATTGAAGGAGGCGTCGAGCTGGACGAACGGAACGGATCGTGCGTGCTCCTCTCAGCAGAGATTAGATAAACAACACACTGTAGGATTAGATTAGATGAATCTGCCGGCGGATTAAACTGTCGGAACGCGACACCGATCCGCGCCGGAATTGGCATCTGTTATAGGCTCAGGGCCGTGGCGTGTGTTTGGATTGTTCTTGGTCAAGGTTTGGATTTGGAACAGCAACGCCCCCCCAGATGATGAGGCGACGCAGTGCAGGAGCCTGCAGGTTGGATGCTGTTTTTGTTGCCTTGTTCAACGCATGTAGCGTATGAAATGGTCAAATGATCCTGGATAGAGCCGCAGGTATTTGTAAAAAGGTCTAGGCATCTGACTTATCTGTCGAAGACAAAAAAAAAAGTTTCGGACCTTTGTGGCCACTGGTCCGTCGGTGTCACGGCTACCGAACTACGGCGTGGAGCCCGTTTTGTCAAAATCGGCTGTTTTCAAACAGGGAGATGGAGACGTGAAACGTGATCACGGGCAGTATTGTGTTATCTGCATTTTGACATGTGAGTTGCGTCTTCCCCTGTTATTCCGTCTTTAAGAACAAAAAAAAGTTGGTTTGGCTTGAGTTTGTTGGGTTGACTGCAGACTTGCGTTTCCAGTTTCTACAGTTTGGACTTTTGGATTAGTTATCCTACTCAGGATTTCAGGGAGTCAGGACAAGCAGCGATCGATCCTGTTGAAACCCAGCCTCTGACGCCTCTAACGCCTTCTGCCGGCCTGTTCAAATCGAGAGAGAGGAAACCACACTGGCGCCCTGTTTTTAAGACCAGCCTGATCAGACGATGTTCACAGTTCATTCTGCAGCCCTGTATTCTTTACCTCAACCTTTCTGAACAGTCCTTGGCACGAGGACTTGATTGCAGATCGCTTCAGGTATCTGGACTACCGCCTCTCTACAGTCTACTAGTACCACGCATCATGCATGCGCATCTCGAGACACTTTAAAGTTCATCACCTACGCAGCTGCCACTGTTTGACCACCAATATACTGCCTGTGGTCCGTATTTCTGACACGGCCCGTCTCTGGTTTTCAGATCCAATGCAAGCATTGTTTACTCCCAGCCTGAGATAGTGCTTGTTTCATTGTTTGCATAAAGCGGCGCCTCCCTGACATCGACACCTGCTAAACAAGCCTCGATTAGTCGTGGTCGTCGTCGTCGCATCAGATCGCCGCATTGTTTAACCGATCCGTTACACGCGTCGCCGTCGCAGGTCCGTGCCCAACTCAACCGCCGCAACCGGACGCCGACCTCTCGTGTGCCACCAATGTGCCACGGCGTCACGGCAACATGCCCGGCCGGCGACTGGCTCTCGGCGCGCAGGAGAAGAAGCGCGGAACAGCAAGCAACGCTCCACATCACGCCCCCTCCTACCCTGTTGACGCCGAGGCGAGGCCGCGAGGGCCTTCTTTCTTCCGGTGTCCCTCCCCTGCGGTCTCCGCATGGAAGCGGGCGCCGGGACCGCGCGGAAATCTGACGAGAACGCCCGCGACTACGAGGTGGGAAAACCCGGGCGTGCGAGGCGAGCGGCGACGGCGACTGGAGGGAAAGCCGAGAGCCGAGCCGGCCCGAGTCGTCGCGCCTCGCGCGGACAGCGAGGTGCGGGCGGTGGCCACTGGGACACTGGGTGATGGCTGCGGAAGAAGGGTCGCCGTCTCGCTGTACGTGGGCCTAGCCTGCGCCAGGTGATGGCGGGCCCGGGGCGAGCGGATTGCGCAGCTTAGCTGGCGACTCGTGTGTGTGTGTTTGCCTGCCGAGGTAGGGAGGGGGAGACTGGAGAGCGCGTCGCCTCGTCCTGCTTGCTTCGATGGATGGGTCATGGATGCGCCTCACGTCGAGGGTTTTCCGCTTAAAAGGCGATGGTGAAAGTGCCCATAGCGATTGTCATGCAGCGTCAGGCACAGTGCGAGACTTGTAGCGATCATCTTATCTTTTGGGGGAATGACACGATGGGTCATGGCTCGTTCAAGGGATGGGCAGAATCACAGAAATAGATCGCACATCGAAGCGCGGCGGGCGTGCATGCCAGGAGAATCGGATTCAGGAGAATCGGGAACAGGAGACGACGGGCAGAAGTCGGCCGATCAGTTACTGAGCATGGGTTGTTACTGGGCTGGATCATAATTCCCGGCCCAGAGGACTTACGGAAGAGCAGTTCGTTATCAATCTTTCTGGCTCGGTCCACTCGGCCCAGTTCGGCAAAATTGGCAGACGATAAAAATCGTATCTTGCAAAACTCACCCCCCCCCCCCCCCCGGCGGTAGATACAGCAGTTCTTGCCACAGCCAGCGAGCATACGATTCACGAAGGTGGTACGCGTTGATTCCCAGTTGCTGTTTGATTCATGCCCAATATTTTTGGGATGTTCTTTTTTGATACAAGAAGACAACGGATTCGGGAAAGATGGGAATGAAACAACCGTTGCAAATAACATCAGCAACACCCTGAAGAAGATCAAGCTTCCGCCCCCAGACGACTTTAGGAGCCTCAAGTACGTGGTGTTCTCCGGCGTCGAGGCGAGGAGCTGCGAGTGGTGAAGCACGTGTCCGAGAAATACAGCCTCTTCCATATACCGATGCACTGGGTACTCTAGTCATCTTTTCAAGACCATCAGTACCGGCTTTATGCAGACTTTATGCAAAGTTTAGATGATTGATCAAATTGAAAATAGAAATAAGATACATTTATTTGTCTTTCTATCACAAGGGCCGCGTATTCAAATGCAACCTGAAAAGAAGGATATGATATGCTTTTATGAGGAACTGCCATAACACCATAAATTGCTTGTAAAAATGAGTAGTTAAACAGTACTGATTGTTCAATAAAGTATACAGTGAAGAAGTCTCAAGAGGTAATGGATTCCACTTCCATATCACATAAAAAAAAGTACCTCCTCCATTTCGAAGTTTTATATTGTTCTGGAAGAAAATAGCATTTTATGAGTACTGAATGTTTAGTTAGATTTATAGGTCTGATTAGTTTGCTTACAAAATGTTAGCATATCAAAATGTAGGCAAGTCCATAAATTTTGGCACTCATTTGGTTGAAGGCCAAAAAAATAACCCACCTAACCAAGTGTTATTCTAAACTTGCTAAGATTTTTGTAAAATAAGATTGGCATGCCCACATTTTAGAGAGCATGATTAATTGGATGCCAATTTTTGCCAAGCCAAAATCATGGCAAGCCAATATATTGGATTACCAAAATCAGGGCGCCAAAGTGTTGGTAAGAAATTTAGATATTCATTTGGTTTAGTGTCAACCAATACTTTCGTCTCTTATAAGGTTTAAGAAGTTTCCAGTATCTTGCCATAATTTTAATTAAAATAATCAATTTTTAGGTAAGAACCACTTTATAGAATTTTAGTATGGAAAAATTGGTAGCAAATCAAGCAGGTTCTTGTTCGGGCATCCGACCCGTCTATGCTTGTATAGTTCTACTTGGCAGCCAAGTTTTCGGTTGGCCGGTGGAGCTTTTCTTCCTTAAGAGCCATTCCAACATGAAGTTCTAAATCTGGATCCTAAAATTTGTATTAGAGTCTGATTTGTTTAGTTTAGGACCCAAAAAATTTATTGATCTCCAACCCTCGGGTCTCAAATCCCGTCATTTCCAACTAATTCAGTTTTGTTTTTGCCTCCCACGTTGTTTCCCGCCTATATTTTCACTCCCGCTCATTTTGCCTTCCTCTCCCGCTCAAGTCTGCTCCACAATTCTGTTCCCACACCGATGCCATCCATGCATACGGCACCAGGTACCTGCCCCGGGTAGCCGGCACCACCGTCGGCCCTTCCGGTAGCACATCGCCGTCCTCCGCGCAACCGACCGGCGTCGCGTTGATTCTACCAGGAGCACGTCCGCGTCCTCCGTGCAGCCGGCCGGCGTCGCCATCGATCGACGTCGTGGGTCCTCCGGCAGCAGCTCATCCCTGTCCTCTGTCCAGCCGGCCGGCGCCGCCACAGATCCTTCCACAGCACGTCGCCACAGATTCTTCAAGCAGGCACGTAGCACCCGTAGCCAATTGCCGCTGTTCTTCAGGTAGGCACGCTCCGTCCCTACTGTCACTGCCGCAAGAATGTCAGATCATATGCGGTAAGCCCTTCTCAACACGGCCACAAATTTGGGACGCGGCTTGGCTACTCCCGCACGCGTCCTCCCAGGCGTGCTCCGGCCACGTGGCCGATACCCATTCGTCGTATTAAAGTAACACCTACCGCTTACGGCAACGGCTAACGGTAACGGCGTTATCCATCCTTATCTTCCACCACGCACAGCAGAGCTCGCTCTCTCCCCCACACAGACACACGTACGAAGCTCCTGCACCTCGCCTTGCCTCGCCCCGCCCCGCACCGGCGTCTCCACGGACCAGCCGCACCTCGTAGCAGCTGCTGCTGTCTTCGGCGACATCATCCTCACGCTCCACTACGCTGTGTCCTGTGCCCCGCACCGGCGCTCGCGGGCCACTCACACCTGGACGCCGCCACCGCCGCCGTCCTCGCACTCCACCACGGGAGCCGCTGCCCACGCTCTGCACCGAGGCGGGGTTCACCTCGTCGCTGCCGTCGTCGACTCGTCGTCGTCATCCCGTCGCTGCCCGCGCCCCGCACCGGCGCGGTGCGCCCGCAGGCTGCAGCAGCATGGAAGATGGCTTGGCGGGTAGGACCCTTCTCTTATTTTCCCCTTCTCATACACACGTAGATCTCTATTTCTTTGCAAATTTGTGAGATTCAGTTGCAAATTCAGACCTTATTAACTCAATCTGAGTAAAAAATAGCTGTTTGGATATAGGTATTTGCTTGATTAGATGCAGCAAGAAGCTAGATCCACGCTCGATGTTGTCAAAAAGTGCATGGAAGAAAAGCTAGAACTATACATGGTGAGTTTTCTTGACCACTCCACATATATATTATGATATTAAAACTGTAACTGCTGAATATTCTCAGAACTAAAACTGTTGATTTAGCGTGTACCAAACGTCAGAACTAAAACTGTTGAATATCCTTAGTACATATGGTGTATTCAACCTATAAAAAATTGTAGGAAGTTGTGGTAAATGGATCGATAGCCATGTGCTGTTGTCGGCCTTGATTTTGTTCAGATGGTGCTGTAGGAATGTTGAATAATGGACCCAACGAAGAAGTTGGAGCTGAATAACACTCTGATATATGGTTGAAATTCTGATTGCCTGGCAGCTCTATGTGATCCTAAAACAAACATGTAGAAAATATTAATTCCACAATGATAACAAGAGATCTGAAGTTAGAAGAAACTAGAATTATTTTTTACCATTGCTATGGCATGCCTTTGTGGTTGTATTGTCGGTTGCATCTGTACGACATGTTGACCAACAAATTGATTTGTTGTGATATTAGAGTCAGTTTTCTTCCTTCTATTCCTTCGTGTTTTTTCTCTAAAGCACCAATAGGTCTTGTCGAACCTCGTATTTCTTTCAACTTGGGTTTGATGCCTCTTACTGCAGGTCTGTCATTCTTGTTTTTTTTTGTCATCTACAAAATGATTTTAACTGGTAACTAAAGAGTCAAATTGAAGAATCATAGTTGAGTGATAGAAACTACGTACCATGGGGTATAGAAGAATTGTTCAGATCAGATTCAGACCTGATTTTCAACATTTTCTCTATTTCTTCTGCCAAATTCTCTGCATTTTTGGTACAAGTAGAGTATGCTTCATCAAACTGTGACGCTCGAACAGCTATTCGGTTGAAAATTCTGCATAGAGTGGAATAGCGATTTGATATGTTCACTTTAGGATCTTCATGTATGTTGCACATGCTGCTTATATGTAGGACTTTTGCATCAACGGTCCATCTCTTTAGTATATATTTCTCGGGGACAGATTTGATATTGTTGACATCTAGTATCTTCAGTGCATGAGAACATAAGATGCCAGCAAACTCAAACTTCTTGCAACTGCATAAAACAGTTGATTCCAATGAAGAAAATCTAACAGTATGTTCGTGATTTTTTCCATAGACTCTTGTTTTATACACCTTTTCTGCACCATCATCACCGCAGTAGAATAGTTCACAATTTAAAGTCTGCAGCACTTGCTCCTCAAATAACTTGAATATCGCTGGTGTATACATTGTTGTTACTTTCTTTAACATTTCCACTGCTGCTTTCGGCTTTGGTGTACTTTGTGTCGCTCTGAAATCACATGTAACCTCTTCATATCTTTTATCTCCCACTAATCTATCAAAGTGACCAAAGAATGTTAGCATATCATGCTTTACACTAATATAACCTTTTAGTTCATTATTCAGGCTTTCATTTCTTTGTGTGAGCACCATATCTGCAGAGAATGTGTTCCTGCCATAGACTAGTGCCCACAAATATCGTTTATCAAAAAGTCGCTGAAGCCATTTGTTCCCTTGAAGCTTGAATATGGTAAGCAATTGATTCCATGCATTTATAAAATCCTCCTCTTCCTCTTGATCATAAATACATTTCTGAAATTCAATATTAAATTTCTTATAATCTTCAACAACTCCAGCAAGATGTTTGCATGCATTCTGATTCATATGCCATACACAAATTCTATGATGAGTTCCTTGTAGAACTATCTTGATTGCTTTAGCCATGGCTGCATCTTCATCTGTCAGAATAGTTTGTGGTTTCTTCCCAGACATTACATTCAAAAAGGTTCTAAACAACCAAATAAAACTCTCAGTAGTCTCATTGTATAGAAGTGCAGCACCAAAAATAGTTGTCTTTTTATGATTATTGACCCCAACAAGTAAACCTAGAGGATGACCATCGTCTAGTTTTCTGTATGTTGTGTCAAACCCAACAACATCAACAAATGCTTCATAGTCAGCGACCATCTTAGAATCTGCCCAGAAAATGTTTGTTATCAAATCATCCTCGTCGACCTGAATGGAATAGAAAAACTTAGCATCTTCTGATGATCTTCTCTCTATATATTCCAAAACACCACTAGTGTCTCCTTTGTGTACCATCAGCGATCTCTTTGTATATAATCTATTTTTTACATCTACACGAGTGAATCCAAGATTTTCAATTCCTCCTGCTTCCTTGGCCAACAAATCAACAGCTGCTTTTGTAGATATGCCTACAGATTTGGCAACTTCTATCCTTGAGATTTTTGCCTCATCAACTTTTCTTTGTGATCTTAATTGGTGCCTTTGCTCTGGAGTAGCAAGAATATGATTATGCTCGGACTCAAACTCGTACACAAAGTAGGAACCATCAATAAGATTTATCTTCATACGTGCTGGACACGAACATCGTATCTCAGGTCTATTGAAACGTAAATTCCCATCTGTTGAGTCTGATTTTTTCTTAGGGGCACTCTTTCCTGCAAGTGTAACATGTCAACTAAAATTAGATAAATACTAAAAGATAAACGTTGTAGTGAAAGTGAAATTGTGTACCTTGACGAAAGCAACAAAATGTTCTTGTTTTTATAGTTAAAGAGTCTCCCAGATAATGAAATCCAGTCTTTCGAACACTAAATCCTATCTCCCAAGCATAAGCATTGTAAAATTCGTATGCTTCTTGCTCAGAGATAAATCTCATTCCAACTTTAGGTATCATGTCTTCTGGACAAGAATTATTTTGAGATGCTGAAGTATTTTCAAGATCCTAATTTTGGTGCGAAATCATTAGAAAACGAGAGATAATATAAGTGAAGTGAGGAATTCGAATGAAGGTATATTTCTTACCCCTCTCAATTGTGGTGATGTTCCCAGGTTTTCCCCAGAGGTCTTCGAGTTACTTGGAGGATCAGGAGCTTTAAAACTCGATGTTGGATTCAGAACTTCATCAAGACCCCTCGCCTGTGCAGCAGTAGCAGAAAATGGTGATGGATCCATTGCAGCTGCCGTTGAGATGTGTGAATTTAGATATAATAGATGTAGTGGTGTGTTGCGGCTGAATGTTTGTAGAATAAAAATATATACTTTATATATGGCTGGTATACATTCTCCAGATCTTGGCGCTAATAGGCGGGAGTTTTTTTTTCCTTTTGGCGCTAAACAGGACTCCGTCAGGTGCAAGTAAACGGAGGTATTTCTAGGTCTTGTGGTGGATCAATCACGGCCTGGTAAAGCGGTGTCTTACTTTAATACGATGAATGGGTATCGGCCACGTGGCCGGAGCATGCATGGGAGCACGCGTGCGGGAGCAGCCAAGCCGCGTCCACAAATTTGATTATGCAAGCTAATTAACAATACCATGCGGGTAGGCAGTACGTGCTGTTGTTTCAGGCTCACATTGAACTTAGTTGCTTGTTCATTCCATTTTGGTTTCGATATGAAGTACCTTGTTGATAATATGAAGCAAGTATATATAGTAATTGTTAAACTTCTTATATTGCAGGTTGACTAACTTGCTGTCTAGAATTATGTAACTTTGTTGTTCTTAATTACCTTGTTTGATTTATATTTAGTTTGCACAACACTACGGTGACAATGTTGTTTTCACCGATGGATAATTAATATATTATTATGTCCTGCTCATTTGATTGCACAAGGATGTCTGCAATGAAAAGAACTATGAGGCACCTTGAGGACGATGAGTTGAATGAACTTGACCACATCACGGTACTTATGCTTGGTGAGTACCAGAAGAGGAAGAATAAGCAACGAAGAAAGAGAGGAGGTTCAGTATTTGGACATAAGACTTATGATCGTGATAGAGAAGAGCATGATAAAAAATTATACCGTGACTACTTCGCTGAAGACCCAATATATCTTGAGAAATTTTTCAGGAGGCGTTTTCGGATGAGCCGCCGTCTTTTCAATCGGATAGCAGAAGCTGTTGCAAAGCATGATGAGTACTTTGTTCAGAAAGAAAATACTGTTGGTAAGGTTGGTTTTCCTTGTTTGCAGAATGTGACTGCAGCTTTTAGACAACTAGCTTATGGTGTTCCAGCAGATTATGTTGATGAGTACTTGCGGATGGGTGAAAGCACGGCTATTTTGTGCCTTCGGAAATTTGTCAAGGCTGTCTGTGAGGTTTTTGGAAAAGAATGCTTAAGGCCTCCAAATGAAAATGATACAGCTAGGTTGCTTAACATTGCTGAACAACGTGGATTTCCTGGAATGCTTGGAAGTATTGATTGTATGCATTGGAAGTGGAAAAATTATCCAGCAGGTTTACAAGGCATGTTTTGTGGTCACGTGAAAGAACCAACGATTATACTAGAGGCAGTTGCGTCCACTGATTTATGGATATAGCATGCTTTCTTTGGTCTTCCAGGATCACTCAATGATGTCAATGTTTTGCATAGATCTCATCTTTTTGATAGACTAACTCAAGGAGAAGCTCCAGCAGTTAACTATAAAATTAATAGGCACAATTATGATAAAGGCTACTACCTAGCAGATGGGATCTATCCTACTTGGTCGACCTTTGTGAAAACAATTAAAGCCCCGGCAAATTTGAAGGATAAAAATTTTGCTAAAGCACAAGAGTCACAAAGAAAAGATGTTGAACGTGCCTTTGGAGTGTTGCAGGCTCGCTTTGCCATTGTTCGAGGGCCAGCAAGGTTTTGGGATAAAGCAACACTTAGAAATATAATGACAGTATGTATCATAATGCATAACATGATAATAGAAGATGGACGAGACAGTCATCTTGAGGCACCCTATGATAAGAGCGATGCAGAGACAAAGAATTGGGTTTCACGTGCTGGGACTTCAAATTTTACTTCGTTTGTCGACAAGCATAAAGACATCCAAGATCCTCATATTCATGTTCAGAAGGATCTAGTTGAACATCTATGGGAGTGGCAAGACAAACGTTATGTGGTCAAACAATAGTTTAGAATGTTGTCAATTTTGCACTTTATCAGAATACTTTTAATACTTACTGTGAGCATTTTACTATATTGAACCTTTTGATTACTATCATTCTGTCATGAGTTCTGGTGTTATTTAAAGTTACTTGAAATTCAGTGCCTGATGTGAGATTACTCTTTTCAATTTCGTGTTTCCTGGAAAACTTGGGGTGTTGCCTGTATTTGGGACCGAGTTTTCAGTTCCAATTACTGTTGGCGGGTATGCTAATGCAACACCATTGCAAGTCTCCACAGCATACCGACGTGTTGTTGTCCTACGTGACCTGATCATGCCATATCTTCTTAGGCGTATGAAAGCTGATGTCAATGCACAGCTTCCCAAGAAAGCAGAGCATGTTCTTTTTTGCAGTCTTACTCAACAGCAATATGCTACTTATCGTTGCTTTCCTCGCTAGATGAGGAACTGTAATACTCCAGACACCGTGCAATGCACTGACCTGAAGATAAAAAAAATATAACTCACAAACCAACTTATGATCAGAAATCAGTATAGGTAGCTGCAACCATGAAACGAATATCCTTTTAAAAGATAGCACAAACCAACTTTCAAGCACACTATATATGACTCACAGACATCGTATATGTTGTAAAGTGCTCCAAATGCAGATAAAATATGTTCTTACATCACATGAATTTCTAATTTGTATTGAAGAAAATAGAGAGTCTAAATTATAAGAATAAAACACCTATGACTGCCTATTGCCAAAACGACGAGCTAGAATCTCTTCTTTCATCAACTGAAAATATTATTTTGCTTGGTCATCCATTGTACTTATGTAAAGTTCCATTATCGTCTTGTCATGCTGGTCTTGCTCCAACTCTATTTTTTTCTTATCAAGCTCAAAGAACCTTTCGTCACGCTCCCTTCGTTCCCTCTTAATTTCTTCTCTTGATTCTCTCATTTTTTAACCTCTTCAATGAAAGGACCAGGCTCATCATCGCTGCGCCTTTTCTCTTTCAATTTTTCCTTTTCAGTTTTCCTTCCTGCAGGTCTTTGAGCATTGGGATGATCATCTACATATGCATTGTTCGGTTCATGAGAAGCTTTATCTTCAGCCCACTTTGGCTCATGCCTAAGAATGTTCCATGCATGGAAAAAAGGAAAAGCTTTTTTTCTGAGTTCATGGAACATTGCATTTGCTTCAGCCACCTGCATACACAAAGATAAAATGCACATCTGAGCAACTTCATAGTACTTGAACAATTAAAACTAAAAATAGTTATACATGTGTACTGTACCTTATCATCACTTGTCTTCCCACTTTCATTTCTCCTTTCTATGTTTTCATGGAAACCTTGGAAAATACTCACATCTTTGTGAATTATACCCCACCGATGCTTCAACGATGACCAATTATGATCTGATTCGAATGTCCTATTCACGTGAAAGTACTTCTCAATTCTTTCCCAAAATCGGCCATCCTTTTGATCCCTTCCAATAATAGCATCTTTACTTATATTAAGATACGCTGAAACCAACAAAATATCTTCAGCTTCACTAAAATTCTTGGAACGGCCCTTTGGTTTTGACTGTGAACCAGAATCATTCGATGGTGGTGACTCTATGACCTCATGTTCACTTTCCATAATTTCCTGGGACAGGAAAACATCTTTAGAGCTTTGGTTGAGAAGATGAGTGTAGAACCCAGGTGACATTGTTGTGCTGCATAACAGATATGAGTTTGGTTATAAATTACAGTCAACCAGTCACAAACACTAGGCTAACAGGTCGGTCTCAAATGTAAGCATCACAATTATCCAATTTGACAAAAGTATAGGAGCACATTGGTACAGAAAGCTTCATTCACATTCACATAACTACGGAAAAAAATACTATCTAGCTGCTGCTCGCCCTCTTCAGAAATATTTTACATACCGAGGCAAGGGACTGAAACAAAACTCGTCAGTGTCTGTAGGTCAAAAATAAGCTTTAACTCACTCAATGCGAGGAGCCTTAACCACTAAAAATAAGCTAGAAACAAATATAGTTATTAAAGAATTTCTGAACTCTTCGGAGGCCATCAGTACTGCCATTGTGTCGTGACGGTGCTAGCAACTAATAGTGGGTCACAGCGCAACACTTATTGCTGCAGCTTATTGCTTCGGAAGCCACGAGCGTTTGCTAGCTTATTGCTGCAGCAGAACAGAACAATGACAATTGCACATGCACCAAAACTTTCCTAGCTTCGTCAATATGCAGCAACTATTACCCTGCTATTAGTTATCCATCACAATCGATCATTAGCTGATCTGACAATGATTACCTGGAAAGCTTTGGTCAGGGCAGGCCCCTCCCTTGTGCAGCCAGCCTCCAGCTCGACATTAGATTACATTCAGAACAAAAAATCGGCAATGGAGCCCAAGCAGTAACACTAGTAGCGGCGCAAACAACTAATGCAATTCACAAACAGACATCCCAGATCACAAATAAGAACCAATAATCACTGGATTCGTTCTTGTACAACAACAGACCAATCGAATTTATTGACATAAATAGAAAGAATTGTACCTATAACCACCCATCGATGCTAGGGGTTCTTGGTACATTGCCGGCGCCACCAAGGAACGAAAATCAATGTTATCTGTCGTCGTTCGATGTCGAACAGCTCCTGCTTCCAAAGCTTGGGGATCTGCGGCAGCTCCTGGGACCAAGGGAAACCTTCGCGCATCTGGGCAAGCAGAGGCAACCGTCGACCTTCCAATGGCATCTAGGGCCGTCGCCATGGAATTCCGCCTGGGTTTAGCTGCCGAGCATAAACGAGAAAGAGAGGGTGGCCTTCCATCCATCTCCACGGTCGTGCTTCGGTGGAGGCGCGGTGAGGCGGGAGAGGCGGCGCCTTGGGGAGTGGAAAAGTCCGGGAGGTTGCGCGGGCGTGCGAATACACATAGGACCGCTGGTTTCGAGTACCTGACTTGGGGCCAGTTCCGTCCGGGCCAAAAAAATTTTGATGATTGTCTGTAAAATAGGATCTCCGTTGGATCAGTTATTTTAGTGTTGAGCCCTATATTTTAATTTACAACTCATTTTAAGACTTCCGTTGCAGTTGCTCTAAGGCGTGCCATTCGGTCGCGTCGCTTGGCACAAAATCGGACGCTCCACGAAACGCCCAGAGCCAGCTGTATAATCTGAGCAGTGTTTCTGTTTCCAGTCTGCCTAGTGCCTTGGCACTAGCTTCCGCTACTCCACGGGCTGCGAGATCGCCATTTTGAGAATGGGGCCCGGTAGTCAGTGTCCATAACAGTGGCACGTGACGTTCAAATCCTCTGGACGCTTCCGATCCCAAGAACTGCCCGGACCCTGGAGCCCAGCTACCAAGGCTCCCAGCAAAGCAAGATTGCGGGCCCACGACGAGGCGTCTCTGCCGAGCAGGAAAACGACAGTGCATGCAGAATCCTCCCGGCCCCACTTCCACCCCTGCCTCTGCAAATTCTTGCCCAAGAAATGGAAGGAAATGAAATGCCCGGGCCCGGAGCATGGACTCGGACCCACAGCTCAGTTTCTTGTGTAGAACGCGCAGCGGTACGCGGCAAGAACCTGTGATCCCACATGTCAGAGAGACCACGTCGCCTCTACCCTCTCCTGAACCCACGCCTTCTGCAGTTTTGCCCCTGCCCAGCGCTCATCTTCCTTCGCAAGGAAACTGACCCGGGGCCTCCGCCTATAAAGCAGACGCCCCGGCACCATTGCCAAGGACAACAAAAGCTTCCCATCCTCTTGGCCCGGTTGGCCGGTTCCTCCGTCCACCACCAGCCCTCTCCATCTCCTCTTCTCAGGGTCTCCGTCCGAGTGCCTTCGCTTGGTGTTGGGGCCGCGATGGAGAAGGCGGCCTGCGTAGAGAAGGAGGCTTGGTGTTGGTGTTGGTGTTGGTGTTGGTGTTGGTGCCTGACCGTGCTGCCGACCCTTACGGCGCCGGAGAAGGAACCCGGGACGCGGGAGAAGTGCTACAAGAAGACGGTGGGGGAGGAGGCGACGTTCCTGGAGAGCGCCAAGGACTACTTCAACCAGTTCAAGGCGATGCCCGCGCAGAAGTACTGGATCTACCTCAAGAACTACTTCTCCCAGAAGTGCAGCTCGGTAATGTCGCCTGCCCGCACCCCTCTCCTCTTCTCGGTACTCCCTTTCGGTGATGCGCGCGCGTGATTTTTCCTGCTTGGCGAGTTCTTCTGGTTCGTAGCTGTTTGATGGTGTACTACTTGCTTGTTCTGCTTTCCTGGTTGCGAGAAAATGGTTGTGTGCATTTGTAGTTGATGATGTAGCCCTGTTGGCGCTTGATTAGTCGTGTGACCGGGAATCACCTGCTGGTGGTGATGCTATGCTAGTCTCTGTATTTTGGGTTGTCTTTTGATCTTTTCTGCACGAATAGGGTTATTCGTTCGTTGGATTGGAATCCATCGCTAGTTACCAGCATATGTCAGCAATTAGTAACGTTGTTTTCCGTAAGTGATCAGGAAATCGTGTGCTCACGCGTTTCAGATTTTTTTTTAGATCGAGATGGTATTTTCCTTAGTTTTCTCTTAATCGTGAACGGATAATGGGGGATGGGCGTTTAGCATGTCTTCTGGTGTTCAAATCCTTCTGTATTGTTAGCAAACATGGTGATGGTATTCTGCTGGAATCCATCTCAAGCAGTAATGTAGCAGCGAATTTTTAGATTATTTTCCGGCACGTGGTCAGAAATTGTTGGATGGTGATGGTAGACTAGTAGAGGTTTTCCCGTTTTCTCTTGAGCTTGAACGGATCATTGGGTGGATTTAATATGTTTGGGTGTTCAAATCAGTACTGTGCATGCATTTTGCAAGCCTACGTGTTAAATTCCTGTTATGCTATTGGAATCCATCTAGGGCACTAATGTAGGAGCAATTTAGTGAGATGTGCAACTGTGAGCCTGAAAGAGCGCTGCACTTGATCTTTCTCTGCCCATTCGCGGCGTCCTTCTGGAGGTCTCTTGGGCGAACTGCCGCCCGGCCTCGACATCCGCGATGTGCACAAGATACCAACGGTACCTGCTGCGCACTTTGATACCTTCATCCTTCTTTGCTGCTGGCACCTGTGGAAGAGGAGGAACGGCATCACCTTCAGGCAGGAAACAATGTCGCTGCGTCAAACTCTGCAGGCTTGCAGAAATGATGCTAAGCTGTGGAGCTGTCGTCTGCCGCGTGCTGATCGGCATCTAGGAGACCGCTGGTGTTCTTTGCTTTCTTTGGCAATGTAAGCCGATACACAACCTTTGACAATCCGGCCGTTTAAGGGCCACTGATTTAAGGAAATACAAATCAGGGGGGGATCCTCTCCCCCTCCGTTGACCTCTCAAAAAAAATTGGTGAGATTAATTTTGCACAGTTTTTCACTAGTGTGGACTGTGGAAGCATGTGATCCAACACTCCAACCATGGATGCTTTTGCTCCTCACTGTATAATTGCATCGCTGCAGCAACTCATTTATTTTGTTTGCGAATAAAATTAGTCAGAGGGTACTGATGCCACTGCAGTAATCTGAGTTTGTGCTATATTATTTCAGACTTTTGGCTTGGATTTCAGTAACTAATTTGTTAGTGCTTCTGATGCATTTTGAATAGACATAGTATTAAATGAAATGAGAGCATACGAAATTGCAAAGATGAAACAATGCATTGTAGAAGGGGTTTCATCCATAGTTTCATTTCTAGTTTGTAGATGTGGCGCTCTAACAACGAAATGAAACCTTCCATTGGAATTGGCCTTATACTAATTCCTGATTATGTGCAATTAAGGTCTTTCAGAATTGTGGCTTGGATTTCAGTTGCTAATTTGTCCAGTTTATGATGCATTTCCAATTGATATCGATTGCATTTGTGCTTATTCCTGAATATGATGTGCTTTTAAGGCCTTTCAGACACGTGGCTTGGATTTCAGTACCTAATTTGTTCTGTTTATGATGCATTTCTAATAGATATCTATTGCATTTGTGCCTGTTCCTGATTATGATGTGCTTCGGTGCTAATCTCTTGCTTCTCCTATCGCAGGTGTTCGGCAAGCAGAAGGTCGAGCCCATAGTCAAGGATGATGAGACTCCGGAGGTGGCGAAACTGGCAGCAGTTGAGTCTCGCTGAAAGGGCTGATCGTCTTTTGGGGAAACAAATGTAAATGATCTTTGGGCGTGTTCTACGGTGGTGAAAACTTGGGACTTCTTTGGTCTTGTCAGAAACTAGTATCGTAGTATGTCTTGTGTTGCTAGCTTTTCGAAGTAGTGGTGTGGGCATCATTGGTCCAGCAACTCGTCATGAAAACAATGTGTTTCTGCATCAAGTTCTTAGAATGTGAACCTTAATCTGCCTGAAATGGAATGGTTACTGAGGCCATTTGCGATGGTTTGCTATTGTTGCTTACATTTCTGCTGAAGCCTGAGCTTTGTCTTTAACTCTTTGCATTGAGCTGTTATGATTTTTAGGTTCAATATTTCCATTGGTGAGTATGACCTGTTATGTGATTGCCGTTGAAGTATGAATTAGCACTTGCTCTGTGATCTTGTTCTGGAAGTAAACTCTAGCAAGTTTGTGGAAAAAATGCAATTCTGATCCTTTGGATTGTAGGAAACTTAAGCACCGTTTGGATCAGATTGCAGATTTTGAAAAGCTAGATTTGGTATTGTTTCCTTTACATGCTTGACCATGATTGTTTCTTGTAAGAAAGTTCAGTTCTTGCAGTTGCTACTGCAAGCCTGCAACATTAGCAGGACACCTCCGCAAGCCATCCGAAAAAGCAGCATACGTGCAGGGCAGTAGGACTCGCACAGTCATCACTCGCACTCTTCCCGTGTCGACGCCCGTGCTCCGGTTCGGCACGCGCGCACCTCCATGCTCCATCTGCAGGCGGTGAGAAGCCCGTTACGGTGTATGGCGACGAGGTCACGAGGACTGGAGGAGGTAGACCTGCTCGACGTACAGCGGCACGACGTATTGCCGTGCAGCGCCGGGCTGGCATGGGTGGTGCCGCGCGCGGTGCGCCCGTCCCGAATCCCGATGATCATCATGGACACACACGGCTTGCCGCACGAGCGAGCAGCCGCTAAATTGGCTGAATACGTAGGCCCATTAGCACAATACGTTGGCCCAACCCAACTCTGCTTCTAGCCCAATTATCTGGAGCGTTCTGGCCCCTTCCTACGTTACTGGTCGCGATCTTTCTTTCCCACGCTCCAAGAAAGAAAACCAGAGGCGCCCCCCCTTCCCCCGCCGTTCCGAAATCCGTTTGTTTCGCACCGTGCAAGCAAGACCAGGGGCGCGGCGATCAAAAGCTGAGACCCTGACACCGCAACTGCCGACGACACCTCCCATTCCAATCGCCAATTCGCCATCACCGCCTGGAGCTGTTCCCCTCTACAATCTCTACCCCCGTCGCTCGTCAGGCTCCTCGAGGTAAGTGGAAACACCCTGCCCTATCAATCGATCATCCCACGCCTTCTTTTCCCCTCCTGCTTCCGATTTGGGAGCGATCGCGTCGCGTTGTGTGTTGCGTGGGCCGGCTGAGCGAGGCAGCGCGTGCCGGGCGGGGCGGGTGCACGCACTGGTGCTTCCGTTGTTAATGTGCGCTGGAGCTCGGATTGCCTTTGCCATGTGGGTGCTCGCTAGGTGTTCGTCGAAATTCTGCAGTTAGTGAGAGAGCGAGCACATGGGAGGGTTCCTTCAGGATTGGTTACGGCGTTTCCTTGTGTTTTGATTGGATTCGTTCATATGTACTACTAGGTTGTGTCTCGGTTGGATTGGTACAGAAAGCATTTAAGCATACCATTAGTTTGTCTTCCTACCAGGTAGTGTAAAGGTAACTGTACCAGGTAGTGTAAAGGTAACTGTCTGAAGCAGGATTTGCATGTGGTAACAACGTGCTGCGGAATGTCAGTTAATTCTGTATGCTCAAATGTCTTTTGGTCTTTTTTTGTCAACGGAATGCCTTTTGGTTTAAGCCGATCATCCTTTGCTCACCTGACAATTGGCGCTGCCCTTAAGATTTGGTTTATTGTTCTTCCATGACAAGGCTGTACTACTACTTGACTGATACTGGTTGGAAACTTAACTTGTCCATTTACTATTAGCCATTGTAATTCTACTCCTTGCAGTTCCGTGATTACATGAGGGTTGATGGCTTTCAGTTATGTACATTAACAAATAACAATCAAGGCTTCTTTTGTACCAGTCTTCGAGTGTTTCTAGTATGCTTGGAACTTCTTAGGTCTCGTCCTGTTTCTGCGTTTCAATGTTTTACTATCTTCAACCATGCCATATAACATGATGAGCACAATCATTTGTTCCGTTTCTTGCTTCTGTTTTCCTTCCATTTTTTTCTCTTGTGCATTATACATCCCTAACTGACATAGGATATTAACTAATGGTCCATTGATGGATTTTCTCTATCAATGTTGTGGTAGTTACCTATCTTCATTCATTTAATTCTGAACCTCCTTTGATCAGATTGAAAGCTTCCTTGTGATTTATCCTTGTGCTGCTATGTATCTGGTTATGATAATTTCTGGTACTTTTTTGCTGGAATTCTTATGTGTACTTCGTTTTGTTTTTGTTTCGGTGTTAAGATGGATTCAAGCAATGCTCAATCTGAAGGTTCAGCCCCATCTGTTCCAAAAAACCCTGCCATGGCTTCATGCCGGAAGAAGAAAACCGATGATGCTACCTTCCTCGAAGATCTGAAAGACCACATCGATGAGTTCATTCATGCATCCATGGATGAGCACAAGACCTGCTTTAAGAAGACAATTCAGAAGGTTGTCTGCACCAGTAAACTGAAATTGGGTTTTATCCGATAAAAAGATGCTCCCCTCATTTGGCCATTCTGCAGTTGTAATTCATTTCATGCTGAAATCTTTTGTTTTCCATGTTCTGCGCAGATGTTTGGGATGTCAAAGGCTGTTGCAGAGCGATCAGCTGCAGGGGCAAAGGAAGCTGAAGTTGAAAGTGCTTTGCCTCTTCAGACCAGTGTCTCGCAGTAGAATGTAATGGCGGTGGTAATCTGTTGCTCTGTGTTATCTGAAAAGCTGAAGTGCCGTCCGTAGTATGTTTCTGTTACTGGGTTCTAGTGTCTCATTCTCCCAAGTTTGCTTTATGAGTGCTAGTATGTCATAAAATAGATTTTAAACGATAGGAGTGCAAGTTTGGGATTGAAATATCGCCGTGCTTATATTGGTTTCTGATGTTGTAATAATCAAGTTAATCCAGGATCAATTCAGTTTAACTGAATTTGTGGTGTGTGTTTGATGCTTCCTATTTTCTCTAGCATTTACTTTTAGCAACTTTCTGTCATCATCTTTAACCCTAAACATCCTTTCCTAGAAAGAAGCAGCTCTGTAACCTCTGAAAGTGCTTAGTGATGTCAGCAAGGGTTAGCCATCAGCAGTATCATGTCGTTGTGCCAGATTTCTAGTGTTTCTTCTCCCATGCTGTTTGCGGACGACTCCACGGATCATCCCAACTCCACAAGCCAGAAACAAGTCCTGAACATTGGGAATATGGGATTGCAAGTCAGAGGCTGGGAAACTCACCAAGTTAATGCCCCCTTCTTTTAACCTTTCTCATGCTGTCTTTCATTCACCTAGGCACGGTACCGTGGGCGTTCGTTCGGAAAGCCAAATTTGTGTTACAGAAACCTCTGGAAGAGGCATGCTGCGCTCGACACCGTTTGCCACGTGGACCAGTCAAGGGTCAAAGGAGAAAACGCACTAGAGTAAACGGTGCTCGCCAGCTACTCTTGCCTAGCTCTGACCGCGACAAGCCTTGGTGATCAAGAGGAAGCAACACCACCATTTCAACGGTCTCTTGGCCTCCACTCCGCACCGTAGCCGTCGATCTCCATCCTTCGAGGCCTCAACTGTCTGCAGGAACCAAGCGTGGGCATGGCTTCCATCTCCTCCACCACCTCCTTCCCTTTCAAGGTGCGTCTCTCAGCGTCTGCGCAGGTTGGTTTGGTTGTTTGCTCGACATGGCTCCATCTGAGCTCCTTGCTTCCTGCAACAATACCTGAAGATCATACTGGGATCATCGTCGCCGGCGCGCCGGGAGATCTTGGCTGACATGGGATACGAATTCATCGTCATGGTTGGGAAAACTACTCCAGATTGCTGAATCTCCGAGTTTCTTTCAATTACCAGCTGCTTATGTCTGATTTTCTCTGATGTCAGAGCGCTGACATCGACGAGAAGGCCATCAGGAAGGACAAGCCAGATGAGCTGGTCAAGGCATTGGCTGAAGCCAAGGTATACTGTTACTGCTGTGTATATTTCATACCAACATCTATCTACTGCTACAAGGGATACAGGATACTAGCTAGTTTGAGAAGCTTGTTGCTGCAATGGACTTGAGAAACCATCAAGCTGCTGTTCTTAGTGGTTTTGTTTTGAGTTCAGTAGCACAACATGAACTCTGTTTGTTCAAGTGCAGGCTGAGGCTATCAAGCTGAAGCTCCATGACGACTGTGGTCCAGGCAGTGACCAGACAACCCTTCTGATCACCTCGGACCAGGTATGAACATTCAGGTTCAGCCTTTGCTGGATTCAGTTTTGTACTTTGTGGATCTGAACACTGTCATAACCATTCAACCGATTTTGCATGCGGGTAATAAAGGTCATGGTGAGCAAAGGTGTGATACGGGAAAGGCCACGGAGTGCAGAAGAAGCCAGGGAATTTATCAAGGGTGAGAGGTTCTCCTTCCTTGTGATCGTTAGATATGTCATGTCTGAAAGGAAACGCCATCTTCAGGGGGGAATTGATAATGCATCTTCTTCGTTTTTGTTGACAGGGTATTCGGATGATCGAGCATTTGCGGTGAACTTTGTTCTTGTATCCAACCTGAGTACTGGGGCTACAAAAGGAGGATGGGACATACCAGAGGTAACTGATGAGATGTCAAGATCTTCTCAAAACTGAGATGGTCAAGATCTTTGTTCTGCAAATCACAACGGCATCTGTTTTGTTCTGGATTGCTTTATGCAGATCAAATTTAAGAACATACCGGACGAGTTCATCGACAGAGTGGTGAGCCTCGACACTCTATAAACATCATTCTGTTTCTACCATCGCAATCTAGTATACAGCAAACTGAAGAGCGCCTGTGAAATGACATGTTCGTTCAGGTTAATCAAGGCGAGATGACATGCGTGGCTGGCGGGCTTAAGCTGACACATCCGTCAGTACTGCCATTCATCATCAAAGAACTGGTGAGCAATTCCTCATATTTTGGCCCTGTTTGGTTCCGACAGATTAAACTTTAACCCCATCATATAAAAAAGAATCTTACTATCTAGAATATTAAATAAAATCTATTTAATTTTTTTTAAATAGATGAGTGCTAATTCTCAAGATGAATTTAGTGAGCCTAATTAATCTATAATTTACAACAGTGATGCTATAGTAACCATCCGCTAATCATGAATTAATATAGCTTATTAGATTCGTCTCGCGAATTAGCCCAGAGATTCTACAATTAAATTTATAATTAGACTTTATTTAATACTCCTAATGATAAGATTCTCTTTGACGTGATAGGGCTAAAGTCTAGCCCTCGGGAACAAAATACCCTCTTTGTATGTCTCACGGTTATATGGACTAAAGTTTAGTCTTTATCATATCAAATCTTCGGATGCTAATTAGAAGGACTAAATATAAGGTAATTATAAAACTAATTACACATATGGACGCTAATTCGTAAGACGAATCTATTAAGCCTAATTAATCTATCATTAGCACATGTTTACTGGAGCATCATATTGTCAAATCATGGACTATTTGTGCTTAATATATTCGTCTCGCAAATTAATCTTTATTTATGCAATTAATTTTATATTTAGTCTAAATTTGATACTCCTAATTAGTAACCAGATATTCAATGTGATAGGGACTAAAATTTAGTTTGTGGACCCCGAAAAAGAGCAGAGCGTTGCTTAAGTTGCAGATGCTGAATAACGGTGAATTCAGTTCTTTGTTCTGAGCTCTCTGTAATTTCCTGGTTGGTTGCCCAGGTCGGTACGGCGGATAGCGTTCGAGGTCTTCCAAGGGAGCTCACAGAGAAGCTTATTCGAGAATCACTGGAAGCAAAAGCGGAGTGAATCCGTTTGCAACAGAGGAGTGGTCGAGGTGTTGTTAGATGTGAGCGAGCATCATGTCAAAAGTTTTTTCTTTTCTTTAAGAAGCAGGAGCACTGTTGATGCATTTTACTCACTGGACGAACTTTTCTTCTCTCTCTTTTATTTTTTCGCGAAATACTGAGGAAATCTTTTCAGATGGGCAATGCTGTGCTACAAAAGTTGACGAAAACTTGAGCTACATTTACCATATGGTTTGTTGGCCGAGGCAATTTTATTCATATACATGATTTTGTTCGTGAAATATAATCTGCATATTGAATTTGAGTAGTGGCAAAAGTTATCTCTTGTCCCCCCCCCCCCCAACACACACACACACACACAAACACAACAGAAAAAAAAAATCTGCATTCGAAATATTATTTTAGAGGATCTTCCCTCCTCCCTCTAAGTATTGAAAAACGTTTTTTCTTTCGGGCTTTGGCTGTAACCATGTCGGACCTTTGTTGGGCCGAAATCAAGCCCAGCCCTTCCCGACTGGGCTTTGCCAGCGCCGCCGCCGCCGAAGCGGCCTCCAGACCTACCCTCATTCCGCGCGCCATCGAGCCTTCTTCCTCGGTACTCTCGGTAGTCGACTAGTCGTCGTCGACGTCCACCACCGTCCGCTGCCCGCCGCCTCTGTTGGCAAAGGATCAGAGCGGAGTGGATGCCCATCCGGGCTAGGATTGTTTTCTCTGGTTGGTAAGGAGCCCTTGCTTGCTTTGGATGTGTATATAAGAGTGAGTTTTGGTTCAATTAGGCTTGGATGTAGATCTCCAATGCGCGCAAGATCGGTTTCAGCTGACACCGTAGGATTAGGACACAGATGCCAGCGCATTTTGTCGTCAAAATCTTCTGGGGTTCTACTGAATTTGGGCGTTCTATCTGGTGTAACCTAGTTATGGTTGATTTGGGACCCAGATGCCAGTGCATTTTGTCGTCAGAATGTTTTCTGGTTCCACGGAATTAGGGCGTTCTATAGATTGTAAGCTTCTTGAATCATAAATCAAAGGAATGGGTTACTATATCTGTTTGACCTTATCCAAAGGGCATTTGCTGAATGATTCAGTTTAGTGCCATTTCTAGAAACGCGCCCGGAGTAGTGTGTCTTGTTCAAGTTGGTGATTTCACCGATCGCCACCATGGCTGGCTCAGGCCTACATGCAGGCACTTGCAGTTGTGATCTACTACTGTTTTATTCATTTCGGTCTTATCGGTAGCCGCTGGCGGCTACCTTTTGGCTTTGGGCCTGTTTAGTTCACTTTAGTTCACTTTGCATTTTTGCAAAATTTTACTGTAGCAAAGGAATCTTACTAATTTGAAGTACTAAATGAAGTCTATTTGCAAAACTTTTTGCATGGATGGGTTGTAAATCGCGAGACGAATCTAATGAGCCTACTTAATCCATGTTTTGCAACAGTGATGCTATAGTAATCATCCGCTAATTATTGCTTAATTATGGATTAATTAGCATCATTAGATTCGTCTCGTGATTTACAACCCATCCATGCAAAAAGTTTTGCAAATAGACTTCATTTAGTACTTCAAATTAGCAAGATTCTTTTGCTACAGTAAAATTTTGCAAAAATGAAAAGTGAACTAAACAGGCCCTTTATGTGTTGAAGCGCCGACATGTCCTTGAATAGATTCTAGGCGTTCCTATTATTAGTATGTTCTCTGGTCGTATTCATGGAGCTGGTGTACCCATAATACTTGATCCAGTCTGTACTGCTACTTTGCGTCTAGCATCAAATGCTCCGTTCCTCTGTTTGGGATAATATACTTAGGCTGGTGCTAATGGGGGGCGGTTCCGCCCCCCCTGTCGGTCCGGCTCAGGCGGGAGCGAGGAGAGAGGCGGGCGGGAGGGAGAGAGAAGGCGGGAGCAATCCCGCCGGGCGGGAGCGGGCGCTATCGCCCCGCTCTCGCCCGCGTTGGCAGGCGGGAGGCGGGCGGGAGCGAGGCGGCACGCTGGCGTCGGGCGAGAGGGGTGGGGCGGGAGTGATGTGGCGCGTTTCTATTAGTCCACGCGGAGGTTGAAATAATTAAATTTGGAAAAGAAAAGCTGACGTGGAGAAGAGAGAAGTGAGAGCTGGCATTATAGCCTGTGCATTGGAGGGTAGGGTGAGAGTGGGGTGAGAGTGAGGTGAGAGCTGACGTGGCGGGAAGATATCTCCCCCCACCACTAGACTCAGCCTTATGTCTTTGTGAATTCTACTGGCCCTCGATTCTGCATCTTCTGTAATTATGGAAACAAATAGTGCTTCAGAGTTCAGAGCTGCTACTCTTATTCTTCAGCAGCTCAGTGAGAGTTTTGGAATTTGTTAGATGGGATTATTGGATGGTCTTATAGTACACGCTATCTAAAATTTGTTCAAGTACACTCTTTTAATCTGAAATGTGAAATGTTGAACTCATATGAAAGAGTATCATTCTGTGTCATCTCAATATTGGATGCATGTTTTTAGTCCTTCAGTGGAGGCAACAAGCAGTATCCTCATCGCTGACTACCTACAGGGAACTTAAAATAGTCATCATCAGTCAGTAGATTTTTTTTATCTCTATAAACTAGTTTGGAGGCATACCGCGTACATCAGCGGTACATCTGGTACTTTGTAGCCAAATGTGCCAGCAGGGAAGAGCGATTTAACTATTTGAAGCTTTAGTCTGGTTCTGTTACGTTTACACGAACACTTTCTTTGATTTAACTTCAATCCTTCTCTTGTCAAGGTAACCAGGCACAAGATATTTCCCTGTTGGACAGTCTTTCTTCCCTTTCTATGGAAGCCAAGTTTACCCGGTTCCTGAAGCTTGTCGGAGTAGGACTCAAAGCAAGGTCAGACCGCCAAGGCCGTGAGTTATTTCTGAAGCTGGGCTACAGCCACGAGGTTCAGTTCACTGCTCCACCCGCCGTTCGCGTCTTCTGCTTTAAGCCCAGCATAATCTGCTGTACTGGGATCGACAAGGATAGAGTGCACCAATTCGCCGGCGCAGTTCGCAGCTGTAAACCTCCAGAAGTGTACAAGGGGAAGGGCGTATTGTACATCGACGAATTCGTGAAACTGAAGCCAGGGAAGAAGCAAAAGAAGTGACCCATGGATGAAACCTTGCATTCGAGTTTGAGTCTGATAAGATGCTGCAGCACATCTGCAGTGGTACAAACGTTCTTGTATTTGCCATGCAACATCTGGAGCTGGAATAACATAGTGGGTTACGCGATGTAAGAGTCATTTGATGAACATTTTTATGACTAATGGCCTGCATAGCGATAGCATAGCAAGTTCAATTTACTTGGCCTAAAAAAACAAGTTCAATTTACTTGCTTAAGCTGGTCGAATGCTACTTCCAATGTGTTCATTGCTAGTTTGCTACTGCTCTTTTGTTGTCTTTATCCGGCTCCGTATCATCGTGGTGTTGGGTCATATTCGTACTCGGCTAAATAATTAGTCCTTTGGATGTACGAGCTGTGACAATGATGTTGATAAAGCAATGCGGATAATCAAATTGCTGAAACCCGATCGGAAAAAAAAACTGCCAATATATTGATGCTAATGAGCCTGCACCGAGAGAGGAATCGAACTGTTGCCACTTTTTTGCTAAACCAAACCTGCGGGTTACATGTTACAGGTTGATGATCCGTTGAAGGAATTAATACGAGCTTTTACGTCACGCTACATTAATGGTCCTATCTTACGATTTTCTTCCTTGTCTTTTACATGATCAAACTGTAGCATCAGACTGTAGGTTCTGGTTCTTTAAATTTTTGAAAATTTTATATGTTCTATGAAATATATTGTTGAAAATGGAGCTCTTCCTTGTCGGTTTATATGTGGTTTTAATTTTTTTGTAAATTTGAGGACACCTATGCACAAGAACTTCAAAACAGCATTATTCAGTAGCATGTCAAACATTATGCATGTCTCATATTAACAATAACATCATTTATCATATAACTGGATTTTAGATTACACTGAATGTTTGTCTTACCATACCTAAATGTTAGACAAAGTTTATTGTCCTGGTCATGATCTTATATGTGTGATCCTACTGATACCATGAGACCAACACATGGATCCATATCATACACATTTCATAAATCATTCTAAATCCATGTCAGGATTCTAATAACCTTGGGCAGGGTTCTGACGCCCTTAGAGATATTAAAAAAGAAGTCCATTTTACTATCATGAACAATTCATTTTGTCCATCTAACCCTTTATACAAAATATTGCCTTGATTTACTCACAAAACTTTTCAAATACGATCAAACCACCATCTAATAACTTAACTTTTGCCCCTCCTCATATCAGATATATTTTATATTCAAATTTTGTGGCCTGATAATGATATTGTACCCTATGTTACAGGATTAATTTAGTTCAGAGCATTTGGTGTGACTTTAACCATATGAAGATGACTGATAAATAATTAACAATTTGTCGAAGTATTTTTTTAGCATAGGCCATGAGGACATGTATCTTCACATGAAAATTGAACTCAAAACACGATTCCTAGAAGGAGAGAAGCTTAAATTTTGTAAGGGCTAAATTATATTTACTTGAACAGATTGAAGCAATAAATCGAGATACTTTGTATAATGGTCAAATGAATTGTTCAGGTAGTAAAATGAACTTTCTCAAAAGCTTTTGGCCATAATGCATACCTCCTAATCAAATTGTTATCCCGTTCTTTTTGCTCCGAGAAATGAATAAAAGATATTTCTTACACTGCTCCCTTCAACTTGAAATATAAAGAATAGGTTGAATCTGCGAGACATTCAAATTCAATTTTGACTATTGATTCTCTTATTATATTGTTCTAGAAAAAACAAGACAAGAATCACGCTAATCAGAACTTCCCTTCCTAGCACAATGTGCAGGAGCTTCCAACACCAACTAGTTCTTTTATAATTTCCATTACAACCAAATTATAATCACATGATAAATAGGCATGACTATGAAGTTTATGTATTGTTCGATTAGTTGTTTGTTAGAAAAACAAAGCTAGAATACTCGAAAGCACGCACACTTTGTTAAAGTTAAATCGAGGGAGCTTTGGCCTTCATCCTACTGCAAAAATGACATGAAAAGCCTTCAAAGTGGCTTTAACGTATCATTTCTCTTCAATCTTCAATATTTCAATCGCTACGAATCAACACCATATTATAAGCTTTTGGCCCTAGATAGAAATGCATATATTTTCACTAATTATCGACCACGAGTAAAAGCTAATAAAAATGTTCTTTCAATCAAAATACTTCTTACAGACATGGACAAAGCTAGTGTTAAAGTTGGTCCAAATGAAAGTTTCTATTGATAAAAATATCCTTTTATCATACTGAAACTTATGAAGGGGGTCCAAAAGCATCATCTCGGAACCTCCATTGATATAAGCTTTTGGCCCTAGATAGAAATGCATATATTTTCACTAATTATCGACCACGAGTAAAAGCTAATAAAAATGTTCTTTCAGTCAAAATACTTCTTACAGATATGGACAAAGCTAGTGTTAAAGTTGGTCCAAATGAAAGTTTCTATTGATAAAAATATCCTTTTATCATACTGAAACTTATGAAGGGGGTCCAAAAGCATCATCTCGGATGTGCGTGGAGTTTCGTTTTTTTTTGTTTGAAATATTTCAAACTCCTCCAAAACTATTTCCAAGTAGGCCCCATATCTGACTTCGGTACTCATGTCATGGACTCATGGCTGGTAGTATCTTTTACTGTACTTAACCAAGGCAGTAATAACGTGATAATGTCCTAAACTCTCTGTTTGACGGAGTTCGAAGGGGAGGAAGAAGAAAAATCACTGCCCCAAAAGAGCCCTTCGAAGTTCTAACTAATAGGCCAGCTCCGAAGCGAACTCGACGACTCGTCCTCCTCTTCCTCCTGCATCCCGCCGCCGCCGCCTTCCACCCCGCCTACCCGGATCCCGCCGCCGCGCCGCGATGGAGGACGACGACGAGTTCGGCGACCTCTACACCGACATCCTCATCCCCACGCAGACCCCCGCCTCCACGTCCACGCCATCCAACCCTGCTCCCGTCGAAACCCTACCCCGCCCGCCTCCAAACCCTAATCCTACCCCCGCGGCGGCGGCGGCGCCGGCGGAAGACGACGACGACTGGCTCCTAGGAGGGAGCGACCCCATACCCGGGGTCGACCCGACCGGCGACTGGGCCGACGAGGACGACGATGGAGGCGCGCCCGCGCCGCCCGCGAAGCGTGAAGCTGCTGCCCCTGCGAAGCCGCCCCCCGCCGCGGATGACCTCGATCCGCTCATGGGGGGCGGTGCGGGCGACTCCGGGCCGGCCATCCCCGGGCTCTCGTCGTCGGCGGCAGCTGGTGCGGCCGGCAGCGAGGATTGGGACAGCGATAGCGAGGACGACATCCAGATCGTGCTCAACGAGACTGACGGTCGTCGGGGGCTCGGGGAGGACGAAGGCGATGATGAGGACGGCGAGGACCTCGTCATCGTCGCCGACGGACCACACATCCCCGGGATGGAGGAGCAGGATTGGGGAGAGGACCCAGCAGCGGCAGGGGCGGAGGGGGAGCGGAAAGACGGCGGTGAGCCTGGTAAGGCGGTGGCGGCCCCCGGCGGGAGGATCGGGTACAGTGGCGGCGGCCCAGGGTTCCATCCGCAGCACCATTCCATGTTCAAGGTCAGTTACTTGGGCCCAGAAGGCGTGCGATGCGCTCTGGCCACCCCTGCAGAGGGAGACGGCGTAAACCTGGTTGCAACTCACTATACTTTATGTTGTACTGTGCTACTTTGTGGAAATTTCTTGTCAACTTTAGTTTCTTTTTACAATCCTTTGCTTACCATTCCACAATGTAACTGTAAATGCATTATTAGCATATAAAGGAAGAGAAGAAGGCAACAATCCAATTATCTTGCATTTTCTATTGGATGCTTCCATATAGCATCTTCAAACGCTCAGCCCTTGGAACGGGTGATCTCCATGTTGGACTAGCTATCATGTTGGTAATATTGAGGCTGATTGGTACTAAGTCGGAAGTCAGTAATCGAATTTCAATCTACATATGCAGATGTGATCTGTACAAAGCTGTCCGTTTTGAAAGAATGATGCCACTATTTCACTTGTACAGAGGTGTGCAGCATATCCAGTTCACTAATATCATTGCTGTCCTGTCGATAGGGGCACATATTAGTTGATATCGTCAGGCTCAAAGTGCATCTCCATGTTTGTCAAGCTGCCATTAATTCAAAGCTTTGGCAGTGTCCTAAAAACCCTAGCTCTTTGGCTACTCAAAGTTATGGTGCTGTATGTGCTCAAGTTAGTCTCCCTGGCTGCAGGTTTAGAATTTGATAGCTGAGTTAGTTTTGTTAGTGTTGACCTCAAAAGCGAAAAATGACAATTTGCTGCTGATGGATATGTTTCCTTTTCCTCACTACCAACACAAATATGGCCCTGCTTACCTAGAAGAACTGGTGACAGCCTGATAACCTGTACTGAGCCTCTTAGACCTTCAGGTCGTTCAAGGGAGGTTATACCTTGTAGGCTTGTATATACATGCAAGTCAAGCTAAATGAGTTAATTGTAGGTGTAATTGTAATTCGACAACAGCAACAATAACAATAACAAGCCACATGTCCCAAGAAGGTCAGGATAGGCTATAGACGAAACCCAACAAGAGCCACAATGCAAGCTGGTGTAGCCCAAGGAGCTGAAATGTTAGGCTTGATGCTAATCTATCGTCAACAATTTATCACTGGAGATTTTGTTTCGCATGGATTGTTGCATGACCATTCGTTCTCATATTGTGCTCAGATATGGTAAAACCAGTTCATATGGCTTAGGCATGTATGAGTAATATCTTAATTTTGTGGTTTTGATTTGTCTAAGACAATTTGCATGAACTTCATTTTTGTTTTTGTTTTTGGAAGAAAATGTTGATTTCTACAAAATGGGTGTGTAATATTGGATGATATAGCAGTCATGATCCTTATTTTCACGCAATGTTTCTTGAAACTACAATATCTCTTACGCTGGAAAAAACAAACTGCTGTATGTGAACAGAAGTGCCAGTTTCATATTGATTTGGAATTTAATTTTGTTTCATTGACAGCATGATATATATTTTTATGCATCAGCTATTCCCATGACTTGCATGTCAGCAAACTGATGATATTTAACTACATTTGCTAGGGCAAGAACTGCTCACCTTTTTCTTGTTTCTTTTACATGAACTAGCAATTTTGTCATGTTCTTTCTGTTGATTAATGCCAATAACTGTTCTCCCACTTTCCTGGCTGTATTTTTTTTTGAAAGTTAGCTTATCCTAACTTGCTTGGGACTAAAAGGCTTTATGGTTGTACTTTTTGAAAGTTATTTTATGTTCGCCTTGTTGATTCTTTCTTCATATTGCAGTATGTACGCCCTGGCGCTCCTGGAGCTTCAATAGGTGGGGCTCCTGGTGGTCCTGGCCAGTTCCGCCCTCCTGGGCCTTCAGGCCCTTTCTCTGGTCGTGGAAGAGGTGACTGGAGGCCTGCTGGTGGTCGGGGCATGAATAAAAACTTCCATTCAGGCTATCCATGGGGTGGTTCAGGGCGTGGTTTTGGTGGTGGATTAGATTTCACACTTCCTCCTCACAAGTGAGTTAACTGGTAGCAGCAATAAATATACTTCAGAATACAGTATACCCATTTATTTTCAATTCTTTTGCCCTTGCGAATGTCTTACCGATTATCCCATCTTTAATCATTATTCTGTATCGGTTGCCATTTTTTTATTGTATGGCTTAAGTCCATATTAGGCAGCTATAAACACTTGTGTGATGTTTGTACATCCAAGTGGACGGTTGAAGGTTGAAACTTGCTGTTGGAACCAAGTCTTCCATGAGCTGCAATATACGAACATCCTGCACAGACTAGCATAGGGTGTATACAGTTCGTAATGACTACATTGGACACATTTTGACTATCGTATTATATGATAGTACATAGTAGTGGCAGTTCTTTTGTGTCAAAGAACCCCATGGAGAGTGGCATTAGTTTATATAAAGACGATATTCCATTAAGACCATTAAGATGGAAGGTGACAGGCTGGAACTATTTTGGGTGGGAAGTTCTTGTATTAACATTTGTGATCTTGGGCTAATTCATCTATCAAACCTAATGGTGGTTGTTTGAAAGCCAGGTCACATGAGCAGTATTTTTTGTGGTGGGAAAACTAGTAGAAATATTACCTCCATTTTGAAATTATAAGGTGTATTTCGTTTTGTGAGGACAAGGCTTTGACCAAGAGTTACTCTATTAATATTTCATTTATGTGATGCAAAAGTATCTTTAAATATGAATCTAATGCATCAGCTTTGTGTCACAAAAATTATGTACTACAATAGAGTAATTGTTGGTCAAAGGCTTGTCCTCAACGAATTAAGCCTTAAAATTTCAAAAGGAAGGAGTAGCTTGTTCCACAGAGGAATGCCTGATCCTGAAAGCTTTATATTTTCATGTGGGTAGGGGCAGATGATTTACTTCTGTGTCTGTGATCAACCAGGTCTAACATAATGGCATTTTTGATAAAATGAGGAATACATGAATTTGCGTTTATTTATTAGAACAAAGTGTACATGACAAGAATTCATGAAGTGGAGATTTTATTTCTTATCAGAGTTTGTAGATTTCCCACTCATATTATGTCAGTTCAGGACATACAGTGCTATATCTGTTCCACACACAATGGTATTGATCTCTATCACAACCTGTGTTTCCGAATGTGCCATATGGCCATGATTTTTTAGAGTTTGTGAAAGGTAATGTACTAGTTGGAAGAGAGTTCGGGAATCCGGATCGCTTAATGTGGTACCCGGCTTGGTTAGCTCAGCTTCCCAAATCTTATTGTATACTCTCTCCATTCTCATATGATGGGCACATTTCAAAAAGAAAAAAAAATTCACATATGATCGGCACATACTGGAAGACGCCTCATTTTTTGCATCTGTTAGGCCATCCACTTGCACTGCTAGCCCATCGTTTTGCATGCATGTTGCACAGGCGCAGCTTTGTGTGGACACCCAAGCGTCAAGAGTTTAACAGCTGGTTTTCACGAGGAAAATCTAATGACAGGAGTAAATGGGGATGATAAGCACACTTGTTTGCCTTGGTCATTGAACCAAGACTCCAAGAGAGAATGTGCCCATCATATGAGAATGGAGTATATTCACGGCTTCCTTTTCCCAAAATGTGCTTCCCTCACCGTACCAAAAAACCCCCCCCTGAAACCAATTAGTTTGTAGTTTTGTTATGCATTCAAAATCGAGCAATTGATTACAAAACCCCCAGAAAGACCAGCTTTCAGGCAGTACACTGCCTGTTGCCTGAAAATACCAATCTAAAAGGTTCGTTATTTTCTCTCGAACCAAACTCGGGTCATCGCAATCGATTCCGAAAACGCAAGAATGCGGTTTGCATTTTGCTTTTTTTTTTTGTATAAATTACCAACCTCGGGCCACACAGATGTTTGAGAACATGGGACTATAGAGAAAGGAGAATAAATGCATGATATTTACCCATTTACCTAAGCTTCTCTCTGCACTCTACAAAATTTTCACCACTGATATATGTTCTAAAAAAAATTCACCTTCCCCGCTGTTAAGAAACAGCTATAACTTGAATACTGTATATTTAAGCAATCATGTACAACATTTTCGTTCACATTTGATACTAGATAAAACCATTGAACATTCTTACCAGTGAGCACTGGATGGCGGGGATATGCTTACTGGATTATGATAATACTTTAGATTCTCAAACTTAGAAGCACTAATAGTACCGTGCTGGATGCCTCCGTCTTAGTTTCTAGGATGAGATTAAGAGTTCAGAAGCAATCACAGTTTAAATTCATTCATTATTTTCTTCGTCTAAAGATAATTTGTTTTTTGATTATGGTTCTGTGCCATTTGCTATTAATTTATAGCAACAATTTATTATTATTTGAAACAGGACAATATTTGATATTGATGTGGATACTGCATTTGAGGAGAAGCCATGGAAGTACCCTGGTGTGGATATTTCAGACTTCTTTAACTTTGGCCTTGATGAAGAGAAGTGGAAAGACTTTTGCAAGCAGCTGGTGAGTCCATTTCTTACATTTGGCTGTGCGTATATTTGTTTATTAAATCCATTCATTTAGGCAATAAAATTTTATATCATCAGGACCAACTGCGAATAGAGTCCACAATGCAATCTAGAATACGGGTGTATGAAAGTGGCCGCTCAGAACAGGTAGATATAATCCCATTATGGAAAATATTATCCTGTTCTATCTGCAGTGATGATGAATAATGTTTTATTGATTTGCATCCAGGATTATGATCCAGAGTTGCCACCAGAGCTAGCTGCGGCTACTGGTCATCCAGACATATCTGTTGATAAACGCAATAAAACGGATAATGGGCATACGGATTTCAGTTCTCAAGGAAGAGGTCCTGCAAGCATTCGGACTCCAGTGGTATTGAGTTTCCCTCCACCTCTGGAATCTTGCTTGATATATTATGGTTTTGTGTGTGTAAGATGGATCATCACTTCCAAGTATTGGTATATCCTGTTGTCTGTATGTCACATATTGATGTTGGTGTTCCACGCAATCAATCCTGTGCTTCGTTTTTATAGTTATCTGCAACAGAGCAAACATGAATTTATATCATTAACAACCATTCATCTGAGTATGTGTGGGCTTGATCTACAAAACCAATAGAGACTCCATAGCCTTTTCTCCCCTTGAATGCGTGTGTGGGTGTTAATGTTTGAAGTTTAGTGCACACATACTGTATATTTTTCTTCATTTTTCTGTTCCAGCCTGTCTACATTATGCAGTAATGTGAGTTTGCTTTTCAGATGACAGGGAGACCTATACAAGTTGAAATGCTTTACTCGGATCGGATTCCATCTGCTGATTCACGCCCACATCGAACGCGTGATTCAGATTCTGTTATTGAGGTAAATTGTTATGATCTGATCCATGTTACATCTGTTCTGAAACATGTTGGGGTTTTGGACTAGTTATTCATTATCCACTCTTAACATTTCCTTGCTTTCCAGATTGTGTGCCAGGGCCGTGATTCAATGGATGATGCGACAGTGGACCAAAATGAGAAGAATTCTCAAGGAGGTAATAAAGGAGCCCATGATGTTGAGGAGGACAAGCCCTATCCATCAGATAAGATTAATAATTCTGGTCATAACTCAAATTTGGGGATAAAGACAGAACATAAGAGGCAGTTACCAGTTTCATCTGAAAGTGATATGTTGTCCACGGATGTCAATGCTCAGTCTCCTCCCAGCTACAAAACAAGAGGTTCTCCTCGTGGAGCTAGGTATGGCGTACCGGAACTTATATGCACACAGGATAACACATTATTTAGTTTTTGTGATTCCATCTGTGTAAATTTCCTTGATGAGGTCATTGCATGTACTGCTCCTCTTACTTGTTGAACCTTGTGCTATGTGGGAGCCAGTGTTATATCCAGTGTTAAATTTAAACACACTGGTCACCTTTGCTGCCTATTGTAACATTGCTGAGCTGTTTGGAGGGAGTGACTGGGCGCAAAATTATCAAGCTGAGACAGTGGCGATGGCTACAGTTTATCTGAAGCTAAAAGAGTGAACTAGTCTGGGGCTCTGGGCAACTGAAAATGTAAA
The DNA here is from genome assembly GCF_002211085.1 of Panicum hallii. Lineage (NCBI taxonomy): Eukaryota > Viridiplantae > Streptophyta > Magnoliopsida > Poales > Poaceae > Panicum > Panicum hallii. The sequence goes on along the minus strand of NC_038050.1, from coordinate 6,222,618 downwards.
ATTTGAGCCTGAACTAACCTGCTGAACTGTTCAGTATTTTTGTGACCTAGAGACTTATTATGGTAAATCTCCTGGTTTTCAGTGTTTAATCAGGGGTGGAGCATGGTAAATATGCTGTTCCACAAGAACCTGCACCATAATTTCCCCTCCAAAATTTTGTGTCTATTACTAAATTTAAGAACAAAGATTTTCTGCTGTAAATACAATTGTTCTTTCATTAGATGCTATGTCCTATAATCAATGAAAAGTAGGGACAGGTAAAAACTAGACATCTTACTACTCCGACCAATTCATTCTATCTGTTTGACCCTCTGAACAAAATTACGGCTCATTTTACTCCCCTAAACTATTTGAAGTGGTTCAATCTACTCCCTAATGGAATTTGTCTTATATGTCTCTCCTCATAAAATTTGAATATTAGGTTCGAATTTTGCAGGGTCATAGCTGACATCGTACATTATGCTACAAAAATGTATCCGATTTTATTTAACTTGAATTGCTTCATTTTAATGTCTCTCAAACAATATTTACGTTGGTGCCTTTGGCCATTCATTTGTTAAGGTATATTTCTAATGCTTGTCCCCAAAATTTTGTCTTAAGGTCATTGAAAGGAAGGTCCTTGGGTCAAAACTCTATCCGAGAAATTGAAAGCTCCAATGAAGTAATACCTCGTCAGTCATCCTCAAAGAGACGCCATGATTCACGGAGAGAGAACCCTGTTGAGGGCCCAGAAACTAAGGGTGACTCAGAAGGATCACTTGTTGCTGCTGATGACGTGGCAGATAAGCTGAGTACAGAAGATCACTTTGATGATGATGATGATGATGATGATGATGATAGGCTCGCATTGGTTGATAGTGTTGAAGTGGATGGTGATGATGCTACCTCAGACCACCCTAGTGATACAAATGAGGATGATAACTTGGGTCACTCTGGTAAAAAGCAGAAACCTGTATCTATGGTTGAGCAACCAGCTGGACACAATAGCAGTGAACCTGATGAATTGAGGACTAGTGAAAATAGTAAAGGGAGGTCTGGTAGCAGCAAAGATCAGCAGAAACGCCTTGAATCTGGTGAAGAAGTTCTTCAGGATAGGCACTCAAGGAAAGTAAATGATGCAAGAAGGCATCATGATGTGGAAGAACGCAACCTCCGGCGAAAAGACGAGTTTTCTCGAGATGGCAAACCAGATGTGGAAAGATCACATTTGCCTCCCAGAGGCAGGGAAGATATCCACCAGTCTTATGCAAACAGAGATCGGGTTGACATACGGAGTAGAAGTTATGATAGGGTAAGAGAGACAGAAATTTGGCCTAGGAGAGAAGATATTGTTCACAGCAGACGAGGTAAAGAGGAAGATTTGAGGCTGGAGTACAATGCTGAAGTTGGTGCAAGGCATAGAAATAAGGTGAGGCCCACTGATAGGAATGATAGAGATGAAGATCTTCATTCGCGTAAGCGTTTGGATGATGGTGACTGGAGGGGCTCTCGACAAAGGGAGCGTGGTGATGTGGTTTTGAATCGCCGTGAAAGTTTGGACGATTCTCATATCAAGAGAAATAAGGACGATGAGAACTTGCGGAGAATGAAGCCTGAAAATGAAGACTTGGTGCATGGTTATAGAGCAAGGGATGATAATAACAGAAGAAAAAGAGAGAGGGATGATGGAGTTGATCAGAAAAAAAGAGATGATAGTGGTAGAATACGGGAGAAGGCCGATGATCGTCATCATGCCAAACACAAAGATGACAGTTGGCGACAGAGAGAAAGGGAGGACAGGCAGAGACCCAAACATGAAAATGCATTAACCCTTCAGAGGGAAGAAGGAAGAGGAACTGGTCGGGCTAGTCGGGTTATGGATGATAAGTTAGTCAGTGGTGGTAGGAAGAAGGATGAACTGAGATCTTCGGTATTAAGCAAAGAAACCCAAGAGCGTACCAGGCAAAATGAACCTTCAAGGAGAGGTCAGGGTGTGGAAGAAAATAGCATGCAGAATAAAGGGCGTTCTGATGTACATCCACGTGATGACAACTCAAACAGTGAGAGGAACTCCAGGCAAGAAAAACAAAACAATAATCGTCTACCTGGCAGTTCCGATGCTCGCCACATAGGTAGAGATAGGCATAGGGAGAGCGCAAGAAAGGGCAGAAGTTCAGAGCCTGGTGAGCACGACCTCCACAGATCAAGCAAAAGGAGACGTGAAGACCATGAAAGCCATCGCACCGGGAAGGTATGAAATTATTTGGAAAATGGCTCCTACATGCATAGCCATTATCTGTAATGCACCTACTACTTACAAGAAATAAATAAATTAGATAGATGAACTGGAATTTTCTGTGTATGATCGTTAAGTGAAAAATATATATTGGTCATATATATTCTTGATATGCACTTAGGGGTTTTATTCTACAGTGCTTATGACGACTGTTTACATAAATCTGTGAGTGCTGACAAGTCGGTGTTTTTTCAGTCATCTGACCAGTGATAAAATTGTTTGCATAAAGCTATAGGTTATCGTCTTTGAAAAAAAGAGGTAAAATTTCCCAATGCGCTAGGATCCTGTTTCTTGTTAACACACTTAACGAGTTGCTTACTTTGATATATTGCATAATTTGTATTAGTACTACAGTGCCCATGCTTTGCCTCCCGATATTTTTTAGTTTTAAGAACAAAATAGTGGCACTTTATATGTTGAATTAAATTCAAGAAGCACTGTGCCGATAGAGTACTCCCTACACCCTGAAATATAAAGTATCCAAGCATTCAAAATTTGTCCCCAAATATAAGGTATTCTAGGTGTATTTGGACACCCGTCAATTAATTCTCCACTAAAGTTTCCCCTTCCGCCGAGTTAATGACATGCAAAGATACCTTTTTTTTTTTGGCTCTAAACATCCCCTTCAATAGCTGCCAGTTAATGACATGCAACTTTTCCCTTTAAATCATGCATCACCCAATCAGCTAGCCATCCTTGAAATGCACCAATTGACAGCCAAACAATGGATTCGTGAGGGTCATGTTAGTGTTTTGCTTACCTCCTTAATTTGTCTTAAAATTACTAGAATACCTTATATTTCACGATGAAGGGAGTTGTAGCCTAGTAGGTATGGGTACCATGATGTATTTTATGCATCATTCATTTTCAACATTGAAGACTCCCATGTAAAATAAGCTTGCCTTACCATCAACTGGCTGTACCCTGTTCAGGTTACTAATATTGTATGGGGGGAGGGACAGCCAAATAGCAATAAGTATATTAATTTACAACCACCAATTAGGGTCAGGTCACCTAAAGCAAGTTATATGTACACTAGTAAATAGAACTCCCGCAAAAAAGTAAAGAATTCTGTAGGGCCCTTTTAGGGTTCCGTCCAGTAAGCGCACTTGAAAAGAAAACTGATATTATATATGCACTACTCTGAGATCAAGTAACAGCTGTTACAATATTGAGAAATGTGCATATGGCTCACCAAGCCGGACCAATCATGGGCGTGCTTGTTTGTTGGATTTGAGTGTGCTGTGTGCATGCTTCTATTGCACCAAGACCTATCTGGCAAATTAGATGTGTACATATGAATTGCATGCATCTGTTGCATCATGTCCGGAATGCTAATATCGTCAACCAGCCTGACTGCTGTAAAACAAGCGATAACTAGTCATAAATGTTAATGTCACCTGTCAGGCTGTCATGTGAGCTCTGAATGATTCCACTTTGTAGTCAGTATACTGATGGCATCTCCAATAAGGTATGAGCAACCATAGTTCTTTTTTAGGAATGCAAACCTACTAGTGGCCTTCTGCTTGAACATTTGTTTTTGCGGCAGATTACAGACTCTTCCACATTTGAACTAGCCTGGTAGACCATCTATATTATGTTCCTTTATGTATCAAATTAATAGATTTCTATGTTAGTTATACAACCCTAAACTAAACTGCAATTTCTAGAGCTCTCTAGGAGTTACACCATCCAAGGCTAGTGTCAATAAGAAAAAATATAATCATCATTAGGCTTCACAAAATAACTTTGGTGCACTGCATGCTTCTATTTCTTGCTCCTTTGTTATGGAAATTGTACGATTCTGGATAATGATGAATCAGGTAAGGTGCAGAAAATTAGACATAATTTGGAAGGAGTACTTTTGCACTTCACCCAGAAAATGGAGAAAAATAGGGACCAATTAAGTACGACAGAGAAACAAACCAATATCCATGCTTCTAGTAGAAGTGACCATCATGACGAATGCTCGAAAGAGAGAGAAATCCTGGAATGATTCATATTACACGTAACGCTAGAAAGAGAAATCCTGGATCGAGGAACGGTACCTTTGATCCCGTTTTCTGTGACTATGATACAGTCCCATGTGGATCAACATTGTGTGAGACTTATGAGTGGAGACTGGAGAGGTAGACATTATTATCTAATATTTGTAGTGGCTGAGTGAAGATCTTTACCCCTGTGGGGTTAAACCACACCCACACTAAACCTATGAGTTCTATTGTTTGCTGGTATAATTTTTGGAACATTAGTTTTCCCCCTTTTTTCTATTAGGCAATATAAACAAACATGTTGAATGGATGTTTGTTTGTCATGCAGTTGAATTTGTCGCAAAGGCAAAAGATGGATGCATCCATTTATTGACTGAAGCACTAATACTTCTGTTCAAACTGAATAACATGCATGTCTTCATCGCATATCTGTTAAGTGTAGACTATGCTCATCATCATCTGTTGTATAATTATGAATCATTCCGGGATTTTCTTAAGTATACATGCATATCACATATTTAAGATTCGTATGAAGTTTCCCTTTGTAACTCTGAATTTGTATTTATTGCAACAGTCCTTTTCTGGTCAGTAGTGGGCCTGATCCATTTGTGTATTCATTGGGATTATATCTGTGGTCAGATCTAAAGAACTCTTAGCCTAGTGGTTGTGACAATGTGACACCTGAGTAGCACTTCCAGCACCTCGATTTGACTCCCCAAGGGAGCAAATTTAAGCGATTGTTAAAAAACCTCCCTCGCTGGCAACCCATAAAATAGTGGCAGGGTGCCGGCCTGGTGTGGTGGCCGCCGTTGCAGTGCGTCCCCAGCCCAGTGAACGGTGTCTTGGCCCATGTTATGGAGTGGCCCTAGGGTTTGCACTGCCAGGGTTCGGGGGGTTTCTCGGCTGGTTGAAGGCTGAGGTTCCTTCTTCCAAACAAATACTGTGGGGGCGGTCTTCCCCCAATGGCCAAGTTTTTTTTAGTCTATGGTCAGCAAATAAGTGTCCTGGCTAAAAACCATGAAGCATGACTGTTATATTTAATGAGCACAAGATTCTTATGAAGTAAATTTGCTACTTCTGCTTTATACTTTTTTAAAAAATGCTCTTTTGGTCATATTTGCTGCTCAACAGTTACTTAAAATATAACTCTCTATAGGTTGAAGCAAAAGAGGCGAATGAGCAAGAGAACAGTAGAGGTCATGCAGCCTCATCCAAGAAGAGCCAGAATCCTCAACCAGATAATTCATTGGTGAATCAAGTGGAAGAAGAGGCCATATCAGATGATGAAAATAATGAGGATTCTAGAAGGGGTCGCTCTAAGTTGGAGCGATGGACGAGCCACAAGGAGATAGAATATAGTAATATAGATGATGATAGTACACAGACATTTCCAGACATCAAAGCTGATGTTCAAGACCCCACTGCTGATGAGTTAGGTAAATCTGAAGTTTCTGCTGCAGTTGGTAATTCAGAAATCAAGAGCAGTGTTGATACTGGGCAGACATCTGATAAGATAACTGAAGAGCGTGACCGGCATCTAGACACAGTTGAGAGGCTCAAGAGACGAAGTGAGCGTTTCAAACTTCCCATGCCTGGCGAGAAGGATGCACCACAAAGCAAAAAGGTGGATAATGAAGTGCAGCTTCCCCAAAATGAATCTGCTGCTGCTGATATGGAAGTGAAGCCAGAGCGGCCAGCTCGCAAGAGGAGATGGACTTCTGGAAGTTAGTTGAACTGGAACGACATGTCCACTTGAAGAAATTTCAGCAGATTTCATGGCAGATGCTTGCAGTTGGCCATGTTTTTTCTCTTACAATTGAAAGTTGAATTGATGTATGGTTTCACTGTTTAACTTGTACCTGTACGTGTAAACTTGCATAGTTGTTTTGTGACTGGGAACTGGATACTGTACTTAACCCCATCCATTTCCCACTATAACTTCCGGTGACCTCAATATGTGGCACTGGTGCCACCGTACTCCAGGTAGTTCTGAGGCTGTCATGAGCAGCAGTTGCCTCGGAGTTTCCCAGTTGAATGGCTGGGTTCGGCATGAGCTACATTTTGAAGCTGGAGGCCACCTCTCCAAGTCGCATTCATATAGTGCAGATGCCAGGTGGCTTGGAAGCACTTGATTTTGTAACGTTCTTGTATTGCTGCAAGTTACAAGCTGTGGACCTGTGGTGGTTGGATGTTTCCTATGTGATATGGCTGCAGAAGCAATAGGTGTTAGAGAAGAGCTAGAGATATCAGAACTGATATAGCCACTAATTTGTATGCTTAATATCTCACTAGTCATGTACATTCTTATAAACATATACAACTGGCATGCATGGGTTATTGTGTGCAGCAAGGGAGTTTGTAGTGTAGTGTTTGCATGCTGCACTGAATATTTTGGTCGGAGCAATAATATATATACATGTAGGGAGAAGCATAGGATTGTTTACAGATTAGCGATGGGTGTAATTGGTTCGTTGTGGAATTTTGCTAATCATACAGAGCTCAGCATCGCATGATCTAACCTGATTGAAATTTGGCGCTGCAGATTACTTGCTTGCTATCTGTTCTGTTCTTGGACTGGCTGTTGCAAGTTCGCGTCTCTTTGCTGTGCTAGCGTTGCTCCTGGCCAAACCGTCCCATGCCAATGATTCTTTTTCCTGAATGCGTTTTTGATCACACCACGGGACACAAGAAATTCGCCAGGTCTACCTAGTTCAGTCTGAGGTGCCCACAATGGAGGCATTCTCTGGTCACCTCAAGGACAAAATCATCGTCCTCGTATACACGCAGCTCACAGACCTTACTCCATCTCTGACCGTGGTACTTCAGTTGGAGGTGAGGTTTTTAGGTTCGGTTCGGTTCAGCTGTATCGCCGTCTGGCGTGGGCTCGGCACGCGCCGGCGCTGACATCCCACGGGGCGGCGCGCCCCTGCTCGTGCCCGCGCGCCGCGGGCCCCTGCCCAATCATCGTGTATTCCAGTGGGGCTTGTGGGCAACGTGCATGCCTGGTGTCATTGCATGCCCGAAGCTAGCGTGCAAGCAAGTAGTTGGTATTTTATGGATTAACTAAATAATTATAATAGTATGCTATTCTAGTTTATTTCTTCTTTTAAATGTACAATATCATTCTAATTTATTTTATTAAATTTTTAGATCGATCTAATAAAAAAATAAATATAACTTGAGGAAGCCGACCCACGCCCGGGCGCGTGCTCCACCCCTGACTGCGTCTCCGCGTGGATCACCCAGAAATAGTTGCCAGCGCTGTGCGCCCAGCACCACGGCGGCATGTGCCGGCACGCGCTGGCACACAGCAGGGTTCCCGACGCCGGCAGCAGCCCCGTTCAGGGCTACGCAGTGGATAACATTTTCATTCAGAGTAGTGATGACTTTTGTTGAAAACAAGAGTAGTGATGACTAGCAATATTTTTTGCACTGTTGCTCGCTCACTCGGTTTTATACTAGTAGGTATTTTACTACTAAGTAGGTTAGATTCCTGTTTCGAAAAAAAAAAGTAGGTTAGATCCCCCCCATCACATGGTCCAACTCCAAGATGATTCCGTCGGCCATGTCCTTCCCTTCGTGACCGCAGCAAAACTGGCGCCTGCGCACCCGGTCTCCTCCCACGGGTTGGCACGTACCCCACACGAGCCGCCGGCTCCCGTTCCGTTTCCGAAAGCGTCCCAGAGAACCAGATAGCCCACTGGTTCCCCCAAAACCCCGGCACACCACCCGCTGGCCCACCCACCGTATCCGACCGTCGAGCGGATCGCCATCGATCCTGGCGTCTATAAAAATCGCCCGGCGCCCACCCGCTCGGGACCGGCAACTCGTTACCGCGACCACCAGCCCGAGTACAAATCGATCCGTGTTCGTTTCGCAGGCGTCTTCTTCTCGATTAATCAGGCAGGCAGGCAGGCAGGCGATGGCCCCGAGCGCGTCGATGCTGTTCCTGAGCTACCACCAGCTCCACCAGCCGGCGGAGGCGGCGCCGCGCAAGGAGGAGGCCGCTGCGGCCGGCGTCTTCCGCCGGCTCAGCTTGAGCAGCGCGCTGTCGCTCCCTATGTTCGAGCGGCGGCGGGAGGCGGCGGCCGCGGTGCGGGAGGAGGGGAAGACGGTGCGCGAGCGCGACGCCGGCGAGGGCTTCAAGTCGGCTAACAAGGAGCTGGAAGAAAAGTTCGAGGAGGCGCTGCGCCTCAGCTGCTGGTCTTGCTGAGCGATCGAAGCAGAGACGCCCTCGTGCCGTTCCCCGATCAAAGCGAAGGATTTGCTTCTTTCTCCTCGTGTTCTCGAACACTGCTAGTAGTATGTACATGACATAAGGTCGTAGCTAACTACCCGCTCTTGCTCTCTTTTGATCTGTGCACATCCTTCCGGAAAAATCTTTGTAAGTAGACTTCTGCCGTTGTCGTTCTCGTAGTAATCTCGGAATAAACACGTGTTATTATTCTTGAGATTTACGTGCGCTCGTAGTAGCCTTCTCGATCAGTTTCTGCTGCTTGTTAGCCAGTTAATGCTTTTTTTAATACCAGTTAACGCTGGTTGGACTCGTATCTCAAGTTGCAGCGCCGAGTTTGTCTATGAAGTCGATTGTAGTTTAGCATTGGAAATTTGGAATGAGTTACGCTGATCTCTTTTTTAAAAAGAAAAAAAATGCTCAGTACCTCATCAGCCAGCCCCCTGACGACCGCAAACCAACACCAGCACATGCACATCACGTCGAGACTCGAGAGCAACTGCGACGACAATCCCCTTCCGTGATTGGTCGTCACGCCAGTGTCAGAGCAGAATACCGTCGTTGACTTGTCAACGGATCCTCTTTACAGTTATGGGCCTAATCTCATCCAAAGACCGACCCCGGTTCTGCATCCAACTACTGGATTGAGTTGAGGCCCATAACAATCCGAGTCCGAACTTCAAGTGGGCCGCGGGGACCATAAAGCCATCACAAAAGCCCCACCGTCACGCGGACCCGCGACTTGTCCTCACACGGCTCCCGCCGGCTCCTGCCCCGGCTATACTCTCCCCCCACGGCGCTCCCCCGCTGCTCGCCGGCTTCCTTCCGCCAGCTCCAGTCCGCTCGCCATGAAGGTAAGGACCGCTGGATTTCTCCATCCGTTTGAACCCCCGCTGGAATACTCTCGCTGCACGTCCGCTCCGGGTTGGGGGCTCGGAGGTGGTTCTTCTCAGCGTGCGGGCGCTAGGTGTTCGACGTAATGCCTCACCGGGCGCTCCCGTGCAGATCGCGGTGGAGGGCTGCATGCACGGGGAGCTGGACATCGTCTACGACACGCTTCGCAGGCTCGAGGAGGCCGAGGGGATCAAGATTGACCTCCTCCTCTGCTGCGGCGACTTCCAGGTGCCTGCTCCCCGTCCTCTCTTGTGTTGCGGTTCTGCGGAGTAATTCGATTATTCGACGTTTGCATGACATGACATGACATGAAATATTGGATGCGTTTGACCAAATATCGCGTGCTTGTTTTTTTTTCCGTTTGAATAAACATTCCTCCATCTGTTTGGAACTTGGGGGAAATGTCTGATATTCAGTAATGTTTGATAGTAGTACTCACATCATGGCATTGTATTTTTTTTCCAGGCTGTTAGGAATAAAGATGATTTACGATGTGTTAATGTCCCACTAAAGTATCGTGCCATGAACTCATTTTGGAAGTACTACTCAGGACAAGCAGTTGCCCCATACCCAACCATCTTTATCGGTGGAAATCATGAAGCATCCAATTATCTGTGGGAATTGTGAGTCTTTTCCATTTCTATAATTTGTGGTTTACGTTTTCCTGTAGTTTTTTGTTAACATATCTTCATGTTCATTTGCAAATAACTAGAATTGCCTCTCACAGAATTGGGCAAACTGAATTTAGTATTATGAACATGTTTTAGCGTAACTCAAGTATTGGGTGACTATTGTGGAACTATGGTATTCAGTAGCCACCGCTATTGTCCATTAGTTCAGGTCTCCAGGGTGCTTGTAGTCAGTGTATGGACCACATTAAAACACTGGCATGTACTGGAATTGAACCCACTCTTGGTTGTTATTAGAATAGGCTTTCTTTTGCTTCTAACTGACAATTTATGTAGAAATTAATTACAAGGAGATTAAAAGTACAACTGTTCCATACTGCACCTAAGTTTGATGTGTTTCTTTGCTCATGGTGTAATGCCTGCTATTTTGTGCTGTGCTCTTATTACTGTCACAGGTACTATGGAGGATGGGCAGCACCTAACATATACTTTTTGGGGTTTTCTGGTGTTGTTAAGTTTGGAAACATCCGAATTGGTGGACTATCAGGAATACATAAGCAACACAATTATCACTCAGGCAAGTCTATTTGATTTTACATGGGACGCTTTGGATTTGTTATTCTTTAGCCTTTGCATCTAGAAGATAGCAAAGGAGGGAAGCCTGATGAAAAATGACCCAACTGTAAATTTTGTTATGCATTGAGTTCTCACTCATTCCTCTATCTATGCAGGACACTATGAGAGGCCTCCATACAATGAACAGACTATACGGTCCGTGTACCATGTAAGGCATTATGATGTTCTCAAGCTCATGCATGTGAAGGAGCCACTAGATATATTCTTATCACATGATTGGCCTCTGGGCATTACTGAGTATGGGAACTGGCAGAAGCTCATTAGAGCGAAGAAGCACTTTGAAGAAGAGGTAATGTCAACTGGCTTAAGAGAATGCCTTATGTTAAAGCTTAATGGCATGGCATCATGATTTCCCCAATGACATTTAACTTTGTGAAAATGTCTCAAGACAGATTCAATGTTAGTGTGCCAGAATACTGTATGATTTGTTCTGAGAACCAAAACACCCTGTTAGTTCTAGAATATGCATTGGTCCTTGCATTTTTGTGAATAGTAAATCTTGCCAAGAGTTACCAGGTGAAACCTGGCCAACACATCTGTTGTTTTTTTCAGACTCTTGGTTTTGCCTTCCTTTACTAGTGTCTCTCAAGCCTTGACTCCTTTACCAGGGATAACTGGACAACTCTCTAAACTGCTCTCCACCCCCTTCCTGTAGATTAACCTGCTCTTGTTCTGGGCCTTTTGCTTGAAGCTGGACATCTCCTTTGGGTCCAACTTTGCTATCTCCTTTTACTCAGGGCCTAGAAATTTAGTTTATTCTTATTTGGAAAGGCAATAGTGTGATAGAGGTAGACTACTGTATATGCATGCGTGGTTTCTACTCATAAGATGTCTTGATTTGATTCCAGTGTGTAGTTTGAATGAATTCACTTTCTTACGCAATACATATTTCATTCATACCTAACTCATATTCATATATCTTCTGGAATGTTGCTGCATCTGTATATTATACTATTGTCAATGTCCATTTATTTTCAGGTTAACAATAGAACGCTAGGTAGCAAACCTGCAGCTGAATTACTGAACAAACTAAAACCGCCCTACTGGTTTTCAGCACATTTGCATTGCCGGTTCCCGGCTATCATCCAACATGGAGAGAATGGACCTACAACGAAGTTTCTTGCCCTTGATAAGTGCCTTCCTGGGCGGAATTTTTTGCAGGTTCTCTTTCCTTTCAGGATAGTTGCTATATTTATGAATAAAGTTTTGTTTATATTTTTGTCTCTGAGATTGTACCATTCCATTTCAGGTTATAGACATTCCATCCAATCCAGGACCACATGAAATCCAGTATGATGAAGAATGGCTTGCGATAACAAGAAGATTCAATAGCATCTTCCCCTTAACTCGAAGGCGCTTTTCTATTCGGTTGGTGTATATAATGTTCTTTCTTTGTTAGCACATAGTCAGTACTCTGAAAGTTTTTAGCCATTGCTAAATGTGGAGTTGTTTAATTACTTTACTGAAGGGATGAGCAGCTTGACACTCAAGATGACCGAGAATGGGTTCGGAACAAGTTGAATACTAGAGGGGTTAAGCCATTTGACTTTGTCCAGACTGCACCATCTTTCAATCCTTCCAATCCAGTCTCCAATTCCTCCATAACAAGTAAGTTTGGTATTCACATTTAACTATGAGTCGTAAACAAGCCAGCTTCTATTGAAAATGTTTATTTAGTCAAACTTCTCAGTCCTTTAGTTTGGTGCGTCATGAATTTCCTTTTGACAAATTGCCTTTCTATTGAAATTCGCAATTACCAGAAAATTTTTATGTGACTAAGCATTTCCAGTTGTCTTTCAACAGTTATTGCATATAACTCTTTGAAAATGTTTGAATCTATTTCCTTTCTTATCAAACTTCTGGCTTGTACTTAAAACATTTCTTCTTTCTTATACACAGGAAGTTGCAGGAATCCACAAACTGAGTCTTTCCTCCAGCTTCTGGAACTCCCATATCTGTTGGATTCATCTAACTCTGAGGGTGTGTCTTTTGTTAATGGTTAATGCCATTTCAGTTATATTAATAAGTACTGTATTTCATAATTGTAAAGGCAAGAGTTAGCAAAGTTTTGGCTGTGTTTGGTACTGTATTTTCCTCCGTAGATAGTTGATACTGTCACTTGTTCTCTCGAACTTCTGATAATTTGTGTTTTTTCAACTTTTGGTCTACAGAGGTCGATAGAAACCAGTCAAGCTCTCAGCCAGGAAACACGCTTGATGATGAAGATATAGAACTGCCGGATGAAGATGAAGATGCCATAGATGAATAGACGATGATGAGTGAATGAGCTGGAGTAGCTGGACAAGTTCCGTTGCACCATCCCAGTTGCAGGGTTTACCTTGATGGATGGCTTTGTCTCTGTAGAGAGAGGAACTCAAATGTACTAGATTGTAGTGACATAGCTGCTTGGTTAGGGGAGAATGTCTTCGCAGGCTAGCCCAATGCAAACTTTCTTGGGTGTTGAATTGTTGGTGTCCTTCAAAGTTCAAACTACATTCACACTGATTGTTCAGCTAACTCACAAAACATGTGTATTTGGTGGAAAATGTTAACCCAAATGACATCTTCTACTAGCAAAGTCGAGTTCAACTTCCTAAAACCATCTGGTTTAAACATACATGTGTAACTCCTAGTCTCGTTTCTAGAAGATTGCTATGTATGAATGCTCAATACTTTGGATCACTTTATATTGCGCAAATGCTTGTCACGTCTCATTCCCAAGGTGACCTTTTCTTTTATCAACAATGTCTCTATCGACTTTACTTATTTTCATCCATCTTCATACTTGTAGTATTTGACTGAATGCTGTAATTCTCCGTTTTTTTAGTAGTAAGCTGAAACTCCTGCAGTAGTCAGTTGCCATTATTTTTTTTTCCTTGACACAAAACCTACGTATTAGTACAGGAGGTTATTATGTTTTTCCTGTTAGAGATCATTTTCTTAGATCACACTATCAAGCTTAAAATGACTTTGTCAGATCACAATATCACATTATGAGAAACAACTCATGGTCATGGACATTATTTGCCTTGACCATGCCTTGTACTGAAACTGAACCTGCAACCGACTACACGTCTGAAAACAACCTGGCGCCGTTCTACCAGTGTTCTGATTGCTTTGCTCATGCCCTCAACGAATGCTGTTGCCAACGCCCCCCATTACGCCACGCGCAATCACCTTACTCGACCTCTCCGGTCTCCTCCCACAAAATCTTTCTCTGACCAGGGAGAGCTATCATGATTGCGCAATTTCTTTTCCTTTTGCCAACAAAATTATGCTGAACCGTTCCAGTTTCTGGAGAGTTGTTCTTTTTTTTTACTACTTTTTCAGCAGCAGAATTATGCTCTTTCCACCGGCCATATAATTAGGGACTTAATTGCAATTGGTTGAGCAGGTAATTTCCAGGGGGACAACATCTCTATCAGTAATGGGGTTTGAGAGAGACTGCTGGAAAATTCCATCAATAACCTAATGCTTGAGATCCCAGGGCAAGCTACAAGTAAGATTGTTTCAAGCCCATGGCCTGAATAGATTTGGATCTTGCCACCTCAATCATGCATGTACAATGTCTCACAAGCAGACAAATTTGTATGCATGGGTTACAGAACCCCACTTGCTGGGATTAGTGGATGCAAGTGTGGGTTTAAGAAATCTGTGGAGTGGGAGGAGATCAGATGCTTTGGCTAACAAACAAGTCTCAATGTTACCACCAGAGCAAGGTAGCCTAGGTAGGCTTTGGTTGACTAATGCAACTTAGTTGTCAAGACACTTAGGTGTGATGTGCTGTGATACAGAAATATAAGATTGTCCTATTAGTATTATTTTCTGTAGCTGGAGTTGTGAGGGAGTTCACATGGAAATTAGGCCATCATGTTGTCATCTGAAGATTTGTTGGTTTCAGCTAGCTGCCACCATTAGTAGTCATGTAGAACAAGGAGATGGATTGTTGGGGTAAATGGGTGAGGGCTAAGAACAGCGGTTTCACAAGTCCAAAGAATTTCCTATAATATTTTAGATAGGCTGTAACTTTTGGAAGATAATGAATCGCAGTTAAGTGGTCGCTATACAGATAATATCTATTTTTAATGTCATTCTTTATAATTTTCTATTAATTTGTGGACAAATTATACATAGGGTTATCGATTAAGACAGATATACAGAAAGATTGGTTACAATCGCAGTCCATCAACAATTTGCGAAGTTTCTCAACAATAACAAAAGACAAGTCTTGAGTAAGCTGAAATGACATGTAACCAAGAAAGCCATGAAAGGTAACAACCGAGCACATTTATTTATTTTTATGCTTGTATGCGAGTAAACAAGAGAGCACAACTACATCTTGATCCTGTGACAACTGACAACAAAACCCACATGTGAAAAAACTACAAGCAAAGGGTCCATCAAGTTGCGGCTAACCCTTGTAGGACCCTCAAAAAAACAAGGAAGAGGCACCCCTACTGTACTTCCGAATCAAGGCTTGCAAAGTCCCCCTCAGAGCTGAAAAAAGATGGCACCATTTTCTCCACAATCGAAGCTTTTTTGGGAGCAGTGTGACTAGGATTGAGAGGACGGCAAAGGTAGGTATTTGTGTTTGAAAAACACTATCCTCTCATGGAAAAAACAAGGTGAAAGGGCAACATATTGGCAAAGGGGAGAAAGAAAAATAAGGTTTTGTAAAAGTCAAACTCCCCGGCCTATAACAAGCCCTAGAAAAAGACAGGTATCTGATTTTTTTTTTTACACTCTTCTCCCTCCTAAAAACATGGAGTGACAAGATCAAACCATGTAAAAAATGGAGGGAGAGAAAATAGGATAGGGTAGGTAACTAGGTAATTCATCTGCACCCATGCAGCAAAAACCAGTGGAAATGGCTATCTTTGTGGGGCACTGTGGGGACTGCAAGCAACTCTCTTCGGAAGCATGGCAAGGAAGAACCTGAGAACCTAACCATTAGCCTCGAATCCTCGAGGCTGATGGGAAAAAGTTGGCCTAGATTAAGCTTTGTCTGATCAGGAGCTAAACCCTTCAGAAAGATGATTTGAACGCTTGATTTAGCTTCTTGACAATATCCTTGACAGACAAGCAGAAGTCGTCACCAGCCTGCAGAGAAAACAGCAGATGAATTAGCACATGGGTAACTGTGAACTGAAGGGCATATGCATGGCAGACAGAGAGTGGTTGAGCTGACTCACCATGGCCATGACGGTGATGTCGAGGGTGGACGTGGTGAAGGGGAGCACATTGGTGTTCATGATGGTGAGGCCGAGGCGCTCGACCTCGGACAGCGCGGCGATGAGCACGCCCTTGCGGTTCTCGCAGTGGATCCTGATCAGCACCGTGCGGTCCGACACCCGGGCCTCGATCTCCGGCAGTGTGCCTGCAGCCTCGGTGCCCACGAAGTTCTCGTCGCAGGACGAGCCGTCGTCGTCGTCGGCAGACAGCTGGGACTTCTTGACCAGCACCGCCGCCTCCACCGGCCGCCGGCGAGCCTCATCCTCCAGGCCCTTCACCTGGTCCTGCAGCTGCTTCACATACTTGATCGCGTCGCCGAGCACTGACGCCTTGTCCATCTGCGAGCAACGTACGCCCACCAAATCCGTTAGTTGACCGGAGCTGGCTGACTAATCACGTCGCCATGGATTTGGGCGTGTCTGTGCATACCTTCTTGAGGCCAGGGACGATCTTGGAGAGGGCGATGAAGCGCTGGCTGAGCTTCTCGCGGCGCTTCCGCTCGGCCATGATGTGGTCCTGGTTCTGGGAGGCCGGCCGGGTGGTGGCCGGTGCTGGCACCTTCGCGACCTCGGCGACCATGGCGTCGTAGCTCCGCTTGGCCGGGCGCTCCTGGTGGAACGCCGTCGCGCCGGTGTCCACCACCTCCTGCTTGGGCGCCTTCGCGGGCGCGCCGTAGTAGGGGGCGCTGGGCACCTGGTGCGCCTCGGCCTTGGCGAAGGCGGCCGCGGCGGCGTGGCCGCCGAAGGAGAGGATGGTCGGGGATGAGGAGTCCGCGGGGGATCCCTGCTCCGTGATGCACGAGTCCCAGCTGGTGTTGACCTTGGCCGCCTTGCGCGGGCGGTGCTCCGCCGCCGCCGCGGGCTGCTGCAGCGGCATCAGCGCCGCCGCCAAGGCTTGGTCCACCTCCACCTCCCCCTGGCCGAACGCCACGGCGATCTGCTGCTCCGTGTACTGCTCCAGCAGCCCGTCCGACTGCCACTGGTGGAAGAAGCTCGGCTCGTCCATCACCTGCGCGCCAAGAAACCATCAGTATTCAGGCACGGAGGCACAGATACACACACCACGGGTGCCAAAACTGCCGACGCCAATCAGGCAATAATCCACACGAGATTGCTGGCTGGCTGGTGATGAACTCACCATGTTGGAGAACCACTGAGTCGCCATCTGCAGACTGCTTGCTTGGGATTGGGACGCCCTGCTTCCAAACCGAAACCCAAAGGACTGCTAGCGCTGTAGGAAGCTGCTTGAAGCTCAACAAGTCCTGCAGGACACGCACGAACAGAAAGGGTCAGAGAGGAGACCGACCACCGCATTCGTGCAAGCCATCTGAAGATCAAATCCTCCATGGCACGAGATGCAACTGAGACTGTGATTCGTTCAGCTAACATCATGGAAGGGCATGGGAGGGAGCGAGACCAACCTGTGGAGATTGGAGAGATGGGGGTGAGGATCTGGTCCCTTTCCGGAGCACCAATGGGGTTGGGAGAGAATGGGACATGCCGCATCCGCCTTATATAACCTCTGGGGCTGGGTGGGCGAGACTATTTTATGCCCTCTTGGTTGGGGTTCTGAATGTGAACTGCTCGACCTGGCCTCCTCCCTAGCTCCTTCCTCCCGTCGAGCCGCGAGTAGACTGTGCAAATGGTGGCTGAAGCACCCACCTCCCCCTGCCCTACTTGTGTGAACGAAGCCTAGTTTATTGGCCTCTGCCTCTGCATCTGTACTGTGCAGGATCCGGGCAAGTAGGCGATGCTTATTTGATCTGCCGTGACCTCATGATGATGTCCCTGCAGTGCAGATCGTCCAGAGATTGTATAGAAGTTGTTACCAGTAAATATTGAATATATTTTTCGTCTTGGTTCCCTCAAATATACTGAACTTAAATTATACATTTTCGGCGGATTACTCATCTCTCTCTAATATAAAAAAACTATCCTTTTGGCAGTGGATGGTACTCCAGCAGATTATCAATTCCATCGTTAATACCAAAATATTTTTGGTGATCGTCAAAACATACTTCCCTCTTACTTAAATGTAGGAGATTCCTCCTTCCACCATATCTATTATCTATTGAGTAATCTCTGCTATAGCATTGACTATCAAAAATACAAAAAGTATTATTGGTGATGGATTGAGAAAATATATAGGTATGAGAGATGAGTAATCTGTTGGAGATGCTTAAATTTAGGTTCATTCTTTTTGAGGTACTCTTTCCTGCTTTTTGGAGATATTTTCTCATCAAAACACCCACCTCCAGCACTATTAAGACTCGCACTATCTTGATCCTTAAATGGATACTTTGGAGTCGTTTAAACAGACCGCAATTGTTTTATTTTCTCTGCAGCCCAGCACTCATCACAGAAACTGAAAGCTGCACAATCCGGGTTAAATCGTCGTCCGATCGATGCGAAACAAGTTGATCATTTGCGCAAAATAATGCTCTGAATATTTTTTTTTTATTGCCAGCGCAGCCTGTAATAATCTGCCAGAAAGATGCCTTGGTGGATTATGATCTGGGCCCAACTCGATCACATGGGGCCACTGGGATGTATAGTAGTACTGGAAGTGGAAGTGTTCGAGCATTATGGTTAGACAAGCGGGGATTATGAAATGATCCAACGATGGATAATTAGTCAAGAGATTCGGTCGAGATTAATTTTAAGATTTGCGGGGGTGGACTCCCAACCGTAGCTAGGTGCGTCGTCGTCGCGCCATTTCGTGGGAAGGGAGGAGGGAAACTTGCAGAATTTAAAAGGAACCGTTGGGAAAAGTATGATCTGGCTCCCAACTTTTGGGTAAGAGCTGGGTTCCGTGGATAGGCGAAAGGAGGAAATAACTACTACCACGTTGGCCAACGGTTTGCACTTACGCTGGGTTTATTAGTGGGAGTGTGGGACCCACCTATACGTCGGGCCATATGGTGGTGTTGATGACTCGAATTTCCAGTTATCTGTCCACTTTTCGAGGGTGTGTGGAGTAGAACATAAATATGGTGCAGTTTTGCCGCCCAAATTGGAGGCTAAAAAAACCTTCCAACCAGAGTTCTTTTTACCACAACCCCCCAGCTGTCCGAGCAGCTCGCCGGTTAGATGGTTGAAACAAAGCATTCATTGACGATATTCAGTAGTGCAATCCTAGTATGTATGCATATGTTCATCTGCAACATGTGCAATTACATGCTGCCTAATTACACTGAAACTGGAAACTCAAATCAGATCGAGGAGGTAGCAATAACTTGATGCTGCATGCCTACAACCCAGAGCCACTTGACGGCTGCTGGAGCTCTACCTGTCGATCGAATGGGGTTCTTCTTATCTGCAGTCTGTGACACAGCAGAGCAGCAGCATAATGCCGCTTCATCCTGATAAGAAACCCCATGCCTCCAACCTCAGGCTCCATGAAGGGCACCCATGCCTCCCTGCGTTGCCTATCTGAATGCGTGACCTTCATTCAGATCCAACCAACTCGCTTCTTCATCCAACTGCCCCCCAAGATGACCTAGACGAAGATGCTATATATAAAATCCACATTACTGCGTGTGATCGAGCGCGTCACTGCCTTTCAAGATCACCTTGCTTTGAGGTTATCCTCCTCATCACCTTCCTGGATGGCTTGGCCTTGTCTGTTGCTGCTCCTTTCAAGGCACATGCACGCGCAGCGATGGGTGAATTGCGTTGGGAATTTGGGATCCCAGTAATAAACAAACCACCCAGATCGCCCGGCAGTAGCAGTGGCCCTGGCTACTCCAAAGACCAAAATTAATATGCCTTTAGATGTACACCATGTCTAATAGATTGTAAACACTATGTATCTGAAAAAGTCAAAATGAACTGCAATTTGAGATGCGGGGAGTAGTTTGGATTTGCAACCTTGTTTATTTTTTCCTAAAACTATTTTTTGTGCACTGACGCATTTACCCCTTCATTGCCACTACGATCGAGAATTCGAGACAGACCAATCTAGAAAGCTTATACCTGACTGGACCATGCATGGCACACCACAGATAGATAGAACTGACGGGCAAGGCGAGTGGTGTGGTGGTGCCTGACCGATCGCGTCCTTGCCGTGGACCCTGTCAGTGGATGTGCTAGGCGACGTTCTGAGTGGTACCAGATCCGGATCACAGTCATTGTTGTCCATTGCTTCCATCGAATTGAGCAGTTTATGATCCGGATCACTCATCGTCGATCGCCCATGTCGTCATGATGGGGATCCACAGGCACAAGAATACAGCTTGTGACCTGAGCTGGTTGGGCACAACCAGTTTCGATCGGCAGGCCAGATTGGTCCAGAGAAATCAGGGGCATTTCGGTCATTTCACCAGCCAATTCTATTTTCCTACAAAAGTGATCCAGAGATTGGCACATGTTCTTGCTAGGGTGATGGTGTTTTTCTGGAGTGGAAAATAAATTCTCTTATGAGGGAGTTTGATGTGTAAAAGACGCTTTGTAGAGAAATATTAAATACCTTGTTTAAAGTTTAAACACAGAGAAAATGATGCAGCCCCTGCGTTTTGTTTTCAATTTGACCAAGACCAGCAAGCAGATCAGTACGGGCATCCATCCTAGGCAGCCGGAGCTCTTGTTGCATTGGGCACATGTTGAATCTATTCGGTCACGTTATGCGTGTGCTGTTGCGCTGTTACGCGAGAGGAAGATTCATGGACGCTTCATGTACGAATCCACCGAAAGTAAGGGGCCCCGACGGAAAAGTTGCCCGGCTGGTCAAGTCAAAGAAGGGCTGGTAGGGTAGGGTATGCAACAACGAAACTTTTGTTTGTAGAGCTCCATATTCGTTCACAGATTTATAAATTTGGCTGTAGTTTAAGACCAGCTAGCTAGCGGCTCAAATAAACTCAAGGAATTCGTTGGGTTGGTGTCGAAAGAAAATCTAGCCAGTAGCTGACGAGTTGTGGATGCGAGAATACGGGAGAGCAATGATGATAAATTCCGTTCTTTTGTATGCTTTCATACGCACATCAATAATCTAAGAATTTTTTGGGAGGGTTGTCTTCTTTCTTACATTCAGCAGGTTAAGGCTCATGCATGTTTCACCATCTTCAGTCCAAACCAAGATGTGGTCAATAGTACGTGAACATCTCATTTACATGTTTCTCACCCACATGCCTTCAGTTTTTAACATTGTTTTATCCTTTTTTAAAAGAGATTCTTGTCCTCTACCTCCAGCATCTGAGATGGTAGCACGGTACGGTCAAAAGAGCCGGTCATCTAGAAGGCTGGCTGGCAAACGTACTAATCTAGCTAGCTTGTCAATTAACCGGTAGATCAGAACCAGCCTATGGCCGGCCCCATTTTTCCTCCCCTGATGACTAGCGGAGAGTAGTGACTGTCCCTTTCCCGTTCCTGTGCCCTCCCCATTTTCTCATGACAGGTCCATAGCTAAGTTGAGTTATACCGGCCGCGGCCGGATACGTGATGGACTGCGATAGCGTGCCGGGGCTACTGATCAAACACAGCAGCTGCGACTGTGAGTGAGATCGATCGACCTGGCTCTAGCCATCCTGCCAACACTGCCGAAAGCAGCGGGAACCGGCGCTGCGACCGGGTCCGTGGCCACAGGCTCCGCAAGAATCTTGGAGGGAGGCACAGGCACGCGCGAACGCACCAACCCGACGACGACGCGCCCCCCGTCTCCACCCCGCCGCGCGCTGGCTGGTCTTCGGCGCGCTGGCGTAGCCGCTCCCCTGATCGCGGCCGGTGGGTGCCCGGCCGGCCGGAGGAAAAAATCGTGGGGATGACGGGCCCCGCGTGCGCCGGACGCGGGGGGCCGCAGCGCACGCGTCGGCCGCCCGCACGGCCGCGTCGGCTTGGCGTGGCGGGCGTACGGCAGGGGGAGGGTGGCCGTGGCTTGACCAGCCGCGGTAGCGTGTGGGCTCGAGCACGAGCAGTTGGCGCGCACGGCCGAGGGGGGCGCGGCGTGGCGCACGTTTTCCCGGGTGGCTTTGCGGCGGCGCGGCGAGCCCGGCACGGGTTCAGACGGCGGCGTGGCCCTCCCGGATTCTTGGGCGGGGCGGGGCTCTTGCCGCGTCACGTGTGCCCCCGTGGGCGTGCCCAGCTCATCTCATCTCAGCTCTGCTCAGCCGCACGCGGTCGCCATCCGCGGGGCTTAGAGCCTTAGACCCGGTCGTACTTGGGGCTCGATCAAAAGGAAGCTTTACCGGTGCCGGAACTTTACAGGAGGGTGATTGCTGCACCGGATTTCGTGACTGCAAAGTCCGCGACTTTCTCACTTGGGGTCTGTCAATTTCTAAGCTAGCCAGATACACTAGGTCTTGACGTTTTTTTTTGGGTGGCACTAGGTCTTAACGTTTGGTTGATGGATCCAGAAGGTTTTGGTCGTGGGAGGGGCGTTAGGAGTTTGCAGCGTGCAATGGCCGTGCCGACATGAAAAGTTTTAGACTGCGCGAGAGGGCGACACCAAAGTTTTCGTTTTCGAAAAATATACTGCGGGAGAGCGACGTCTTTGGGATATGCTCATGCAAAATTGTTGTGTCATGCAAGATCTCGCTCCTCTGCACATTGTATTGCTTCCATACTACTCCCTCAGTCCGATAATATAGCTACTTCTAATAATTTTTAGATAGATTAAGTATGGAGAGTGAAAGCCTATATTACCCTTCCTTCTTTAGTTACCATGCACTAATCAAGAGAATAATTGTAGATTTTCTATTTAGCTTGCATGCAGATCTGCATGCCATAATTAATTTGCATGCACGGAGGGACATTTTGGACCTCTCATAAAAAACCCACTTGAAAACTTAAAATTAGCTATATTATAAGATAAAATTTAAATACTGGAAGCAGCTATATTTTGAGACTAAAGGAGTAAGCTCTAAGCTGCTGCTTCTGACTGGACTCATTATAATCCACACTTCTTCTGATGCTTCTGCTGCTTTGTACAGTTTTTATCCTTTTCATTTCCTTTCCTCTGTAAATTGTAATTTGGTTCTGTAATTCGCTTCCTCCTTTATTTTTGAGGGAAATTCGCTTCCTCCTTTTGATGCAAAGGCAGAGCACCTGCCACTTACCCTTTTTTTTTTAAAAAAAAAAGCTCTAAGCTTCTAACAATGTTTATTCATGCTTACATGCACACGCCTCGTACACTGTCTGTGTCTGGTGCCGTCGTTCGAAAAAAAAAGCTGCACAGACCTCGATGCCAATGAAAAACTATGGTATATAGTGTTTCAGTTTTGTTGCTCAACCCGAGTTGGCTCCAAGTTACATGTGTTTAAATTATAGAAGATGCAGTGCTGGATTGGGATTTTCCTTTTGAAATCCAATTTTTCTACTGCATTTTTTTTTCATGCGATATCGATAGGTTTGTTTTCAAAGAATCGAAGCCTCACATCGTTGCATCAGTCGAGCACATACTTAAGTGGGGCTGTCACTGAAGTTCATTGACTTCTGTGAAAGGGAAAGATGGAGACGTCTGTGTTTTGTTGGTTATCGCACTGTAGTGATTCAGCGATTTCTAATGCCAAGTTGCTATTTTTGGTACAGAAATCGTCATCAAAATTCCAACCGAATCAGCTATACTAGTTCCAGTATCAGATCTTATTTTCTCCTCTCACCTGCAGGCGAAAATTGCATACTTGCCCCTGCACCAAAAATTAGCTTTGTCATAAAGTAACAAGCAATTTGGAATGGATATAGCTAGTACGCCTTATGCCCTCTACACAAATTAGAATCGATATTACTTTTTAAAAAACAAAGAGGCAAGGAAGGTGCCATTAGCCAATTATATCGATAATAAAGAAGAAGTACAAAGCCCATAAAGATGCAAACTCCCACTCCTATTATCACTTGTATTTTGGTTGTGTACCTTTTGCAATAACTATCTTATGAAAATTTAAATTTAGTTTCTTGTACTTGAGTTTCCATTTTAGTGAGTTGCATACATCTAAATTAAAAGTTTATCGTAATATTTCACATTAACTAGGTGAACACCGCATTCCAAGCTTGAACAGCCCGAGAATCAACTTACAAACTTGATAGCTTCTCCATCTCCATATGTCCTGTGTTCTCCGTCGTGTTGGAGTATATGGCAAGGATCCAGAACGATCCGATTACATGGTACAGTAGGATTACTTTCCATCTCTATCTCTAAGATTGCTTAAGACTCAATACGGATAACCTAACAATAGTTGCAGTAGTGTATCAAACACCAACCAACTAGAAAAGACACACATGCTGCGACGTCACATGACGATGGGCCCTAGTATGAAACAAGCAGGGCAGCTGCCAATGCCCAATAGGATTTTAAGGCTTCAAGCTCCAGTTCCAGGAATCCCGGCTCCTGAGTCCGTCCTCGTCTCCTCCCCCAAAAAAATTATCGCTGCAGGGGATTCGCTGTCTGCAGCCGAATCTCCGGCACCAAACCAATCCATCATGCATCCAGCGTCTCATCCCCTCCTACGTTGGTTGCTTGGCCACTGCAGCCTTGCACTGCACCGCACCGCGCCAACCGCAAACCTTTTGGCGCTGCGCCGGCGGGAGAGAGATCGAGATGCCTCCTGGTCCTGCGCTCCCGGCTTAAAAATGGTTGGGAGATCGGTGTGCCCACATGGCCGGGGATTTCTGGGAGAATTTTGGGTTGGGTGCACATGTGCGGTTGGAATTGTTGGCGCTCGGCGGCACCCGTGGGGAAATTTGGATGGGAGAAACCGGCGGCCGTGCAAGCTAAAAGGGAGCAGTCTTGAAGGGACTCTTTCTCATGGCACTTGAGACGTGGCTGTCGTCGTGCGGTGTAGATCACACGTAGACGACGATCGATCTTGCTGTTAGGACAGCAAGGGGCTCCCTTGGGGGGTCAAAGGAAGCCACAGCCTTGATTTGACTTGGAATAATCCCAACTTTCAGTTTGTTATAGTAGCTGTTCTAGCATTCTGAAAAAATAGGGGAAAAAAGGTTATTCAAGATTAGTATGGAGTATAAATCGACTACTGCCACGTTTTTTTGTCCTTGCAAAAGGATACCCACTTTGTGAAACTGGATGTGCTGGCCTAAAACAAATGCACTGGCCGGAAAAGAGGAAAAAAACAAGAGGAGTGTTCAACCATGTCTGCTGGCACCTCTTTTCTGTAAACAATATTCTGGCTAAGTCTTATGTTTATTCCTTATAAAAAAATGTGGACATCATATTTCTGAGGCATGTCTGGCATCTCTTTCCTGGAAACAATATACCAAGTCTTATGTTTATTCATTCCGTATTAAAAATGTGGACATATTTTGTTATTGCTTAAAAATAAATAAATCTTACCTCCTGAACTATCTAGTTGTGTCTCAAAAAAAGGTGCAGATTATCCTTTAAAATGTCATATGTCATTTAGGGGCCTTATCAAAAGTTGGGATCACATATGGTTCTTGATAGGGCAGACAAAGTAGATCCATACACGCAAAAGAAACAACTCTGGCCTAATTAAAAGGAATTGCATTGGTCTAATTTAAAATTGTACAAGGGAACCAACATATTGTATGCTATCTGATGGATGGTTATGGATAGACATCACTTTCACTTTACAACGTTTCTACAACTTTTCCCCTTCTTTAGTTTCAATTGCAACATGGGGACATCCATCTTAATTAGTATTCTTAATAGAGAATTCAGATATCCATATCCTGCACAAGTATATATTATCAAGAATGATTGAAGCAAATCCCAATGTCACTAACGAATTGTATCTTTCCTATCTAAAGAAATCTTGAGCGATATAAGAACCATGATTTGATTTAGACACACATCTACAAAATGCATGGGAGTATGGCGCCAATGCAAACAAGAGCCAAGAGCCCAAGCCATTGATGAGCTGAACCGGGCTTTTCTCCCCAGCTAAAATGTGGAAACTATTTAGTTTCCCGCGGCGATGCATTTTCCGAGATAATTCCTTCAACGATGTTTCTTTAAATTAACTTATGCATAACCTCCTTTGAAACCAAGCTAATTTATTAATTAAAGTACCCATAAACATCATTATAGATGTGAATTTGCGTGGAACGGCACACATTATCGAAAAGGACAAAGGACAACAAACTCCTTGGCTCCACCTGTGTAGTAAGACCTTTCATGCATAGCGAAGCCGGGATATTGCCGCCTGGCGCAAGCAACAACTGCCAACTGGCAATTTGAATTCTAGTCAAACCTCTAAGATCCAATAATGCATGCTTGGGAACCAATTTGCTAGTATTTCTGCCAGATAACTAACGATTCTCCGGTATTTATACGCGTATATGTGCAGCACACTTGGCCTCGACGTGATCCTTCGCCTGGATCGCTGCAGAATTAGGTTAGAGATTAGAGTAGTTCGGACAGCCAAGAAATGGGAGTTTTCAGCGCTAATCCTGCCCAGTTGTTAATTGACAGGATCATGTGCAGATCTTTTTGTTTAATCTAGGGTCCTTTAGTTGAGTACCTCTCACATGAGTGCAGGGAAGATGCCACCATAATGCGGTCACGTACGACGACGATCCTACTGTGGCCGAGGAGTACAATTGACAAACATTTTGCCACGTCAGCAAGCTGTTGGCAAGTACTACAATATGCAACGGTAGCATTACTAGTACTTTTCAAGCAGGTTAATGATGAGTGAGTGCACTTGCTTGATGGTTTACTTTGAGTAAGAAAACCAAACAAACCTGCCTCGTAAAGATTAAAAGCAGTGTATGCCGACATGATTAATAAGTGTACCCTCACACGCTAATGCTCTGAAAAAGTGGCATCAAGTGCCTTCTAATCCCCTTTCTCGATGCTAACATGTGAGATCCACTGTGAACCGTCCGATCAACACGAGGAGAAATGACTGGCCGCTCAATCTTGCGAACGAAACTAACGTCTGCTTGACTGCTTCAGCAAAATAAAGTGAAGCAGCTAGCTTTTGAGTTTGTGATATTGACCTGATGGCTAGCCTATTTTGAACATATTTGCATATCCTTTATTCAGGTGGTGCTTGCACTATATGCCATTAAATTTTAGGAAGATGCTCAGGAAATTTCTAAGCTGAGAGGTTTGGCGTCCATATTCCTCCTGATTATGTAGGCCCCTAATGCACAAAGATTGATACCTCTTTTTTTTCCCTCGTCCAAAGCAATTTAGGCGCATCTCCAAGCTAGGTTCCTACATTATTTTTCCGTTAGCTTTTCTTCCAAGTTGATCCATGATGCTTTGGAGCTAGGAAAGCCCATCACACACACATGCTGGCTACTAGCTAGGGATGTGACAAGAAAGAGGCTGCCATAAGGTGAGGTGACAAAGGAATGCATGAGGCATCTCTAAACATGTGCGCTCAGACCTAAAGCATCATTTACACTGCACGTAACATGTCATTTACTCTAAGCGCAGCCAGATATGCTAGTATAAGCAGCATAATTGTACTTGCTCTTTTGTATACCTCCAATGGCAACAGGCACTGCTTTCAACCAGCCCACTTGCCACTAAAGAATGCAAAGGTTACAAGAGGCATTGCTGCATTAGATATAGTTTAATCTCCGGGGCAACCCAAGATTGGCTTGTTTAAGCTGCATCATCAGAGCTCTTGATTAAGATTCCCCCCTGCGAGTCCAAGAGATTGCAGCAGATCTTGGAGATCTCCATGCCCTGGTTAACAACTGAACCATTTTCAAAGCGACACCACCCCCCCCCCCCCCCCCCCCCCCCGCGGATGCCAGATTTGCTCAAGTGCTAACTACGACACGCAGCTGGTGAGCTGGAGCATCTACCATTTGTTGGAGTGTCAGCAACGTTCGAGATCTGTTCTATGGTCAGAATCCACACAACAGCAGCTATTCCAGTATTATAGCAGCATGAAAAAAAAGGATAAAAAAGCTAGCTATTCATCAGATAGCATAAATCTATAGGAGAAACAATATTCAACTGGGGCTGCTTCCATCTTGTGTGTCAGGCCAACTGGATTTCTTACCAATTCCGCTTGGCAGGGCGCCTTGTCAGTGTCAGGTCGTTTTATTTAGTAACGCAATTTGGCTGCTTGGTTTAACCAAGTTGCAGCACTTTATTTGTTGCCATTTTTCTCTAGTTGACACAATGACAGTTAACACCACATGAACACCTCATTTCGAGGGGATTTTTGGGTTTAAGTGTGTGATCTGGGGATGGCAACGCAAGTGGGGAGCATGGCAACAGAGCTAATGGAGGTGTAAGGCTGATCAAGTTGGCAAGTTGGCCCTCATGCTTGGTGCCCGGTGAAACATTGATCCATGTGCCAAAAGAGAATCAGGTGAGCAGGCCAAAAGTGGCCATGCGTTACTGGCCACCCTGGAATCTACTATAACAAAGACTGATCAAGCAGTTAACAAGTTGGCATGCAAGCAAGACTGATCAGAAGTCAGTTTCTTTAACTGGAACAAAAATTGCTGTTGGGGGGGGAGGGAGAAAGGAGAGGACGACGACCACGATCTAGTGTATCTACTTAGGATGGTGCACGCCAGGATGCTTCAGGATTCAGCGAAATGCTGGCGATTCATGCAGCGCAATCTGCACCGTTGGTCTGTTACAAGATACTAATGCAGATTTCGATGTGATCTTTTCCTGACAAGAACATGAGCAGAAGATTTTGTGGCAAATAAATAGGAGCTCTTCCAAGCATCTTGGAATCCATAATGCATGTGGTCATTCTGTATTTTTCTCAGCTTCAACATTTTGCTGTAACTCCCGGAATTTCTTCGTAGTGGCTCCGTCGCATACCTCATTTCACAGGGAAGCCCAAAGTGACTCTATTTCATTCTATTTCACTTCCTAGCACTTCCTATCATTTAATATCCATCCCTTTGGTCTTATTGATATAAGAGATGTTATTTATAGTCTATCTCTTTCTATATATGGAAAGTCAAGAAATTCTTATCGAAACATCGAAAAATTGTGCATATAGAAAACTCTAAAGAAAGAAAAAGAAGACCCTTGCCATGATTTTCAAATCTTTTCTACTTAGTAGTCTAAGTTTCTCGATAAGTATAATTAATTCGGCCGTTGTGGTCGGACTCTATTATAGATTTCTGACCACGTTCTCCATAGGTCCCTCTTAGATCTTCTTTCTCTAATATTAGGTTAGGGAAGAAGAAGATATTCACCGACTACTACTAGCAGTTTCATTATGAGGCAGCTCATTATCTTCATATTGATGTATTAGTGCTGCACATTATTTATATATATGTAAAAAAAATGCATCGCTGCATTATACCGAGGGAGCTATTGGAGAAAAACTAGATGTTATATTTTCCCCCTTAAACCCGAAGATATACATATACACTGTATGGATTGATTCTGAAACGACTAGCTATCCAGAGAGATAAATCAGGTGGCTATGAAATGGTGATCTGTTTTGGTCTGAATACAGCTTGTGTGATCAGTAGTCATTCAGCTGGTCGATCTTTTGGCTGGGCTGGCTCAACGCTCAGCGATCTTCTGTCCCGAAAGATCTCGGCGGCAAGTTTGGCACGGGTCGGTACACACGCACCCACCGCGCGCCGTGCAGAACTTTTGGACGGGAGATCGCACAGCCCAGGGCGAGCAGAACGCAAAACAGTGCAGGCAGAGGCAGACATGCTGCGCGCGCGCTCCTCCTGACCAGGATGAACATACAGAGGAGTCATGTAAGCAGAGCAGGCGGCATAATTCAGGAGTCAGCTGCGTGCCCCTGCGGCACTTGAACGGCGATGCATCCATGCATCATGGTCGCCTGGACACAGGCGTGGTGTCCGTGTGCTCTGCCCGCCCCGGCTGCAGCTGCCCCTTCTGCATCACTCGGTCTAGTCTGCAAGTAGCAGTGGCTGCAGCGCCACCTGTAGCTGTAGGCGCAGTCGCCACCGCGTACGTGTGGCGACCGACAGTGCTGGCAAGCCGACGCAAAGAGGCGGCGAACGAAGAGGCGGCGGCGGCGGGCCAGGCGTTAACGTCTATCGACCCATCAGAGAAAAATATAAGCCAGTCGAGGGGGTATCTGGGGCAGGTTACCAGGTGAGTGAGATTGCAACTCCTTCAAACCAGGTGTACGAATGCATTATGAGAAAACTCCAGAATTCGTTGAAAGTTACATAATTTCCAGCAAAACTCTTCTGAAATTCCTATGCTCTGGGGCGTCTGGGCAAGGCCATTTGCGCCAGCCAAACCACGTTGGCAGAAATACCTTAGAAATATAGGAATCGCCGCTGCACTTGACGGAAGCTTATAGGCAAGAGGCTCATCACTCATTCACTCACCCACCAAATAAAAGGGCAAAGCAGGGACGGTTCACTCTGCGTGTGCCAGATCACCACTATCCACTAGCCCATATGGCCATGTTCTTCCATGTCATGGTGCTCCTGAATCCTGAATTCTGATGCTGTAACAGCACAGTGGCCAGTGGGCAGTGGCACACTTGCAGGGTTGGTTGCCTGATTCCAGAGCATCAGCGCACCTGGAGCCTATAGGTCGCTGTTTAATAACAGTAGACTAACCTGAATCGCTGTGCAGATCCCAGAGGTGATAAAGGGCAGCCAGTGGAGCACAGCTGATGAATTGTCATGAGCCCTACTACGTTCATTGCTCTGAGCAACCACACATGGCTCTGTTCATGGCTCTGTGTTTCTTCAGAGGTTAATGGCATATCTCTTGGATATACTATGCCCATAAAACAAGGAACCCAGCTTGCAGGAGCCAGATCAAATACAGGCAACTTGCACTGTCATCTAGAACGAGCCCATCCGACCCCAAAAATATTTTTTTTTGGATTACTTGTAGAGGGTTTGGTAGTGTGTATACTTGGTCTCAAAACCAAAGCGATAGTATATCCTTCTCGGCATTATAACGCAACTTCATGTCATCACCTAGAGAATTTTTTTCCATATATATAACCTTCAAAGATGTGACTGACCAAACACTATCGCGGAGCGTAAATCGCAATCCATCAACATTGGACACATTTTGTTTACAAAATTTATGTTAGTTTCGAGGTTGTAGGCTCAATATAAAATTATGTCTTATCTGATAGATACAAGTCCTAGAAGTTCAAGGTGTGTGAAACCATGTTGGAACTTTTATTGGGTACCTATTGAGGATTTGGTGCGAAAACTATGTCTGTTTGTTTTTCTCTGCCATAGTTTTTAAAGAAAGGAAGTTCCATTAAAATCAAGATAATTACAATGAGTTGATCGCCACCCGATCTCTGCATAATAACGCAGCCTAAAAAGTTTTGACAAAGCTAGACACGCTAATGACTATCGATCCGTAAACTAAATCACCATCATGTGCCTGACGCAACTATCCCTCCAAATATTTTTGAGACACAAGACTTTGGAGATGTGATGGAAGAAATATTATCACACTGCACAAAACGCCGAACCATCAGCGTAAACACGCAAAAGAAGTGTACATACGGTCTTTTTATCTGCACGAGCTCAATTCATTATGTCACATGGCAATAAAATAGCCGCCGGGCGGCACTTAGTGTTACTAACACCCGGTTGGCGTTGATTATTTCTATTTTGTGTAACAAATGCAGGTTAGCTAAGCAACGCCAATCAAGGTTGCTTGCAAGGATGAAAAGGCACGCGCTCAAAACCTGAAGGCAATGAGAGCCACCAAGCATCAGGACAAAACTAGGAATGCCTTGACGCATATCTTGTTGGGTTCCACTCACCTACACGGCTACACGCCTACACCAGGCACGTCCAGCTGGAGAAGAATGACAGGTCATTCCTGTGATTAGGACAGTAATCCACAGCAGAACAAGCAAAGAATTCATAAGAAGTAATGCAGAGAAAACGTGATGAATATACCAGAAATAATTAGCAAGGCTTGGCCAAACATGGTTGGTTTGGAAAGAGGATAAACCGATAAAGTAGGCAATCAGTATCAAATAAAGAATGTTGTGGATGCAAGTTAGTCCATTTACACCCCTGCTTTTAAGTTTTTTTTCAATTTATAGTCTTGATGGAGAACACAAAACCACTGCTGTTTGTAATTACAATCTGATATGTTTCCCATCAATCTGATCGATTACAGCAGTTGACATAAGCTCATAGCTCCCATGAAGTTCAATTTCATGAACCTAAAACACCCAAGTTCGATTCACTTGCAGCAATTCAAAACTATTCCTTACCACATAGCAAAACTGCAGCGAGGTGGTGTGAGAGAAATATGGAGACCAGAGCTCTGAAGTTACTGGGGAACAGATGGAAGTCATAACAAACAATCACAACTCTTAAAAGGCTATTGATATCACTGTATGCTACAATAATGCTTCCATTCACCAACCATTACATGTGGACGTCGTCCACGGCGCAAAAGTGAGGCATAATAATGTCACGAGGGGCCAAAGGCAGAGTGACAAGGCAAATGAGCACAAGCAGACCGTGATCTGAAAAGGACAGATGAATACCGGAGACTGAACAATGAGCCAGCGATGAATATAAACATTGCCATTATTTAAGAACAGCAATGAGATGAGCTGATTAGCTACAAATGCAACTATATGAATAGCCCTTTGTAGTTTGTACAGCTCTTCTCTAAGATACAAACGTATAAAAAATATTTACTAATAAAATCTAGAGCGAGAATAACAGGATTCATGCATTTATCTGCAAACAGATAATGTGGCACCATTTGCAGGTTTAGATAACGGGCTCAGTCATTATCTCTCAGAATTATGGGCCTTACCATTCAAAGCCCAACCCGACTTGCAGGTTCATATTCAGCGTATCCAAACTTCCAAAGCCATTTCTTAACACATCTCCACGAGAACGTCAGATACAACAGGATTAACAACTTCGCATTTTCAACTATTCAGCCTAAGTCCAAGCAAATCAACTATTCAGTTTCAGTCCAAGCAAAGCAAATCTATCTCAACTCATACCACAGTTTTACAAGTCGGGTTCACTTTTTCAACAAATTCAATGAGTTTTTAAATGATCTGCTAGATCTAACAAAAAGCTATAAAGTTTTCCGTCTCCCATGGAGGACCGTTTATTTTGCCATAGGTCAATTAATTGTTGGGTCATTATCTGTGCTTGTAATAATTATAGGCTGATGCCTCTCACGGTCCAAAGTTCCAATCTTTCCATTATCTACGGAATAAAAGTGACTTATTTTTCCGTTTTCCCAATGGGGCACAGTTTCGAAGAGAAAAATTGATTAGCCTGACTCTGCCAGCTAATGTACTGACATGGGTACAGGAGAATAAGAGTGCTGTGTACAGCATGAACGCCCCATAGACCCCCCCCCCCCCCAACACACCCCCACCCCCACCCCCACCACCACAAAAAAAAAATACAGCGGCAATGTAGCGGGATAACAAAATAGCTCGGTATCCCAAGATCAGTAGCCCGAGAAGACAAAAATAAAGTCTCGGTTCAGTTTTTCTTACATCATCCCAGGAATAGCTCTACAGAACGTTCAGTTACTTGAATCATCGCCGCGCTGCTGAGCAGACAACACAAACACTCGATTACACATCCCAGAAGCATTACATTCTCCACTGCAGCAATTTTTAGTTGCTTGGGAAGCTAAATAGCTTACTTACCATTAGTCAGGTCCACATGACAATCGAAACAGATAGCCATATATCAGGCAGCTCATTGATCCTCCTTTTGGACCCAGACTTTCACCGTCTTGTCATTGTCGAGTGCTCCTGAGGCAATCATGTTTTCCCTGGGGTGGCATGAAACTGCAATGACAGTATCAGTATGGCCTTCCAGCTTCTGCACTATTTTTCTTGACTGCAGGTCCCAAAGGTAGACACATTTGTCCTCCGAGCCGCTGACAATATACTTGCCATTCGTGATTGAGAATGCCGCTGGAATGCAGTACTTTGTGTTAATATGGCCAGTGTATGTC
This sequence comes from Panicum hallii, assembly GCF_002211085.1. Lineage (NCBI taxonomy): Eukaryota > Viridiplantae > Streptophyta > Magnoliopsida > Poales > Poaceae > Panicum > Panicum hallii. The sequence goes on along the minus strand of NC_038050.1, from coordinate 6,188,889 downwards.
TTCAGAAACTTTCCAGCTGAGAAATTCCAGAGCCTCTGCATAAAATAAATAATGCATGAGCAGATTTCTCATAAGCTGTTGTTGATTTTAACATATAGTTGAAATACAGCATTGGGTGCATTCACACCTATGAGCATACCTACAGCATGTAAAATATCAGCGTTTTGAACCCAAAAAGCATATTAAAAGATGAGTCAAAGAATTGAAAATGAGCTGAAGCAACATCTAAAATATCAAATATGATTCTAAATGCCCATGGAATGATCATGATCTAAAAGATAAACAGTGCATGACAGACACCTAGTGCCTGGGCCAAAAGATGATAGCATGGCTGCAAAACTACAGCAATTCTCCAAGTAAATGGAACAGATAAAAACAGAAATGTCATGTCCATCAAGCTTATGAAATTCATCTAGCTATACAGAAGATGCTTGGTCCTAGAGAATGGCAACATGGGTCAAGCTCTTCGCTGTATCTAATGTCCTTTATAAATGGCATCCGTATGTACTGTCTTCCAAAAATGTTAAGAGGTGACAAATTTAGTTCCTTGTTTTCCATCCATTCTGGGATCCTAACTCATAATCCTTGATGTCACTGCACACTGCCATGTGTGAATCCCTGTGGGCATCTATAACCCCGACATAGAGAAACCGGTGCAACTCCATGGCGCTCTATGCCTAGTTGGTTCATGCCATACTTCTAATGGCGGATGTAAGACCCTTGCTTTTATGGCCTCTTAAAAATTACATGATCAAGCCTACTATTAATTGCTGCATTTAACACCACCATGTTTGGCTTCATGCGAGGTCACATTAAGGGGGTAAGACAAGGCGAGGCAGCCCATCCCCTTCCTAAACCACCTAGGCACCTAAGATGCAAGGCAAGGCAACACCATACAAACACATGTATCAGATAAACAAGGGACAGTAGGAATATACATGTACCATTACCATTATCAGGAACAGACCACTAGCCACTAAAGCCCAATCCCAATCCCAAAATCCCATAAGCACCTTCCACCCCTCCCTCCCTAGCTGCAGTCAAACTCCTGTGCCCTCCAGATGCTCCTATCCACAGCAGCAACTTCTGCAGGAATCAGACTTAGAGGGGTGGACAAGGGCAGAACCAAACAGGAAAGAGTGAACACCTGTGGTATCAAGCCATAGAAGGGTTTGCAGCAGTGGCATTGAGTCGGAGAAGGGTGGGGTGACGTCAGAATCAAATCAGAGCCGATATGTGCCCCAAGTGGAGGGCGACACCTTGCCCTGAGGGAACCTAGTACACCTTGCCACCTAGTCAACACCTCAAAAACAGCTTCATGCATAACTAATTCATGCTCTGGACTAATTGCGATATGGGATCACAATACACTAAATTTTAAGAATGCATGAACATACATAGTAAGAATAAGTTTCTGGAAAAACATAATTTGATTACCAATTAGGCTATTAATACATTTCAAATCATGCCAAACTCAACAAAAAGATCATCAATATGACTTAACATTTAGCAATTGTTGCTAATTCTAAAAGATAAAAGTTACCGCTTCACCGGACCATGTGCAAAACATACCAAATTCAGTAGCATCATTTTTCGTGATCATAAAAATCAAAATTACATGCTGTTGTGGGCCTAAAGGCCATCGCAGGCTGCTGCTCAATACAAGGGAGGAGGCGTGCAGGCAGCCCAAGGGCTGACGCACCCGCCACTGTCCACTTCTCAGCTGGCCCCACCAACTTGGTCAGCATGTTATCTATAATTATGAAAGAATCTAATAAGATTGCTTGGAATGCCCTAGCTGCCGGCAGACTCATCCCCCCACCCCACCCAATAAACCAGGTTGATAAACTTACTCGGCCAAAATAAATAAAATATTGATTGATCGCCCAATATTGCCACCTTGTCATTTGTTAATGTAAAACAACCAGGGTTCTGGCAAAACAAATACATCACGCACTTCCCTAAAAAACACCTACTCGTATTACAAATAAGTCAAGACAGCATAATGAACTTCAGCATTACAGCACAGAACAGCTGACATTTTCCAGGTGGGGCCAAGTGTAGACAAACACACACAAAAAATTAGGTACTCCCATCCATAATCTCAGGGTGGCACAAGACGTACACAAGCATGGAGTTTCAAACTATTAACAGTCACAATATGAACATCACGTACATCTACACTACTGCAGAATCTCACTTTAGTACAAGAGCATGCCCTGGCTGTAAGATACTAATGTGGGGGTCTGCTAACTCGTGCCACAAAAATGACTTCATTGTAATACACGGTAGTTCAATGGACACATGTCGCAAATTTCCATCTAGATAGGACCATGGGGTTGCCTCAGGGATCAATGAAGCAGCATGTCCTTCAACAACACGCAAATGAGGTTGGACCACTCAGAGGCACCCCTGGAGGCTCCCAAAGTAGCAAACATGCTCCCAGGCTATATGTAACATAACAGAACCTTAACCTCATAGTAGCAAGCTATATTAGTATAGCAAACTGAAAGCTTACAACGATATAATCCTGACCCAGGCAAACCAGCACTGACAGGGGCACTCCACATAACTAACCAGTAAGCACCAAGCATCCTCTGGAACATGCCACACGAGCTATACTATACTGCTCTGAACCTCCGGGATTACAGTCCCCCTTATAGTTTGTTGCTACGAGAACCACTATGCTCAAGTTTTACAGTATTGCTGTACTAGGGACAACCATATAGCCCCATCATAACAACATAGTAGCAATTTTCAGTTTTTCATATATGCAGCAAGCTGGAACGGCAAGGCAACTGTAAAATTGAAAATTTTAGAAGGAGCAATCAACTTCAAACAACTCACCAAGGTGCTATCCAGTGTTGCCGCGAGCACAAACTTGCCGTTGGGCGAGAACTTGGCAAAGGACACCGGTGGGCTCTCGTCGTCGATGAGGGTTTTGACGCAGTGGCCGGTAGCCGAGTCCCAGACGCGGCAGAGTCCGTCGTAGCTACCCGACACGATCATGGCGCCATCGCGATCGAAGTCCACGGCGGTGACGGGCTCAGAGTGGGCCGGCAGCACGCGGAGGCACTTCCCGGACCTGACCTCCCACACGCGCACCGTCTCGTCGAAGGACCCCGAGGCGAGGACGTTCCCGTGGGGGCTGAAGGCGACGCAGAAGGCGTAGTTGGTGTGGCCCGTGAGCGTCTTGACGAGGCGGGCCCCGCCGCCGGCGCCGAGGTCCCAGATGCGGACGGTGCGGTCGTCGGAGGCGGAGGCGAGGAGGCGGCCGTCGGGGGAGAAGGAGAGGTCGGAGACGCCCTCGCCGTGGCCCGCGAGCTCGGCGACGGGGGTGAGATCGGATGAGGACCACACGCGGAGGAGCTTGTCGGCGGAGGCGGAGGCGAGGAGGCGGCCGTCGGGGGAGAACTTGACAGTGGAGACGGCGCGGCGGTGGCCCGAGAGCGTGGAGCGGAGGACGTAGCCTGGGGATGCCGAGGCATCGTCGGCCGCCGGCGCCGCCATTGCCGCCGATCGAAAGGGTTTGGGGGTTTTGAGGGAGCTTTCTCCACGAGACGGTGGTTCGGCTCGGTGGACCGATGGCGTGAATGATTTCCGTTTTAACGGAGGCGTGGCGTGGGGGGAGGTAATGGGCTATTTCGGGCCCATTAAAGGCCTCTGGGAAATCGAGATGGTTTGGGCAATGAGTTGGATCTGGGAAATTTGAAGAGGGCTGAATTAAGCTTCGATTCCGTTAATTGGACCGCGAATTGCTGTCTGGATTGTGCTGTTTCGAGAATTGGAAGTTGGAACACAAACCTCCAATATAATATTCGTAGTTATGAAAAATGTTATGGACTGCACGTTGTATCTGCAGTACCGATATAGCATGGTTAATTTTTTTTACTACTAGTAAATAAAGTTTTTAAATGGAGAGAAGGGTAGATTGAGGGATGGTTATGGATGGTAGGGTACTATGCTTTTTTTTAAAAAAAAAAGAAGAAGAAGAGGAGGAGGAGCAGAGAAGCAAACTAACGAAAAACAGCTGACACAAACGTGTTGCGGAGTCCCGTCATAAAATTCGACAAAGTTATTATGTCATATATGTACGCTATTGTAGAAGGTTTGGGTTGGGAGGAAGTGTCCCAAGGCTGTTCTTCCATCACTTCCGGAATTTGACATGATTTTCAAATCAGATGAATTTGCATAGTAACTTCTAATTCAAGATCTGGACATTTTCTAGGACAAATTAGGGGAAGCTGGACCTGCTTAAACGTCTTTGCTTCAGAGTTGTGTAAACCTTCCTACCCCTACAAGACCTCAACCATAATAAAAGGTGGTTCATTGGAAGTTTGTGGCCATGTGGCTCCTGTTGTATCCTCTCAAGGTCAGGGGTATGTGTCATATTTTTTATCAGTGTGGAAGATAGTGAGGACAAGGAGAGACAAAAAAAAAACTAGCTTTTTAACGGAAAGTCGTGTCATAGAGCATGGATCGGGGATAAGCCGCGGATAGCCAATGGAGAAATATAGGGGAGCCCAGCGCAACACAAAACAAGCTTGGATGAGGTTCTAAGTTAGCAGGTACTCAGTTATATTGGAGAAAAGTCGTATTATGTTGGAGAAGTTATCTACAACATTTTTGTAGTTTATCATGTAACTCGAGGCACTCTTCAAGGTTTGCTTTGCGTGCAAGCGGCGTGTGTCCTCGTGGATAGGTAGCTCAATTGTGCTAAAACGAGAAGGGCACATCCATTGACGAGCTCGTTATTGCCACCTCGTGTTGGATTGTTGCCAGAATCCTCTTACTGGCAAATGGCAATGTAATGGTGAAGGAGAACTTTTGAGGAACAACGGTGAGAACCGCTGATTTAGCTCTTAGAAGATGGAAATTTTTACCCGCAAAAAAGAAGAAGATGGAGATTTATGTATCTTTCTTTTTTAGATGAAAGAATATTCCACTAACCATTTGACTCCAGCCAGATCACAGGAAGCCAGGAGCCCAAGAGACGTGGACAAAGTTTCCCGCCTGATCTGGCTTGCCATAGCATGAGATCGAGCGGCATCGCATTCTCCAAAAGGCAGCTAGGTGCCTAAGTGGTCGACCAGGGGACATGAACGGGGAACCAGAGAGAGTTAAACATTGTGACAATTGATACAATCATACAATTAGGCTTCTGCCAAGAAAAGAGAAAAAACAAAACTTGCGTCTCGTGGATAGAATTTCAAAGTTCGTCAACGCAAAACACACATAAGAAGAAACCAGTAGTTATAGGCTCAATGCATAAACTGCTTTAAAGTTTAACACAATTTTTTTGAGAGATGTTATCACACAATTCACAGCTACTCCCCTCTGGGTAATGCTAATGCCCAGACCATTTGCGGCACATGGCCCAACGAGCAAAAGAATCCACCAGATCCCCTTTTCGGCCCGTCGGCCCAACCAAACCGGCCGACATGGGGGCGGACGAACACGCTCGCAGGACAGGAGGGACTAGGGAGGAGGCGATCCCGCAGAAGATCCGCCCGAGCAACACAGCCAGCGCAACAGCACCAGGCGTCCAGGACTGTTCTCCCGCTCCCCCCATTTTCAAAATTCGAAAATATCATCATCGCCACAACCGACGAGGCGGAGCCACCCGTCCAAATCGGGCGCGTCCCACCTCACTCACCTAAAAACAGGTCCCACCGCAAGCACGGTCCCACAGGTGAGTGAGACGTCGCCTCCGATGCGGTTCTCCGCCGCACCCGACGTGAGGTGAACGGGCCACCAACCGGTTCTCCTAGAGCTACACAACTTGATCTCACCCAATCGTATACACGCACAAACCGCAACAAAAAAAGGTTCCCGGGCCCAGCTAGCAGACGATAATCGTGTTGGGTCGCCGACGCACAGGTACCAACAAAAAGCAGCTAATTTTAAAATCCTTTGCATCTTGGTACTCTAACTGCCAATATTCACCGAACAGTACATGACAGCGGGACCGTTGGGCGGAGTAGGACGAACCGTGCAAATAACGAAAAGACAGGGTCCGGGATGCAAAAGAGCCCGTCCTTCTCCGTTCTCCCTCCCTTCACCTGCACTCCATCGAGGCCCAGGCTGGCCGTCGTCCCGATCTATCTATAAAACGAGCCGAGTGGGTGGAGGCGGAACCCTAAGCCGAGCACCGCAGAGAAAGGCGTCTTCGTACTCGCCTCTCTCCGCGGCTCAAAGCTTTCCCCCTTCTCCCATTCCCCACCGCCGCCTCCGCCCCACCCTTCCGACGACACCATGAGGGAGTGCATCTCGATCCACATCGGCCAGGCCGGTATCCAGGTCGGAAACGCGTGCTGGGAACTCTACTGCCTCGAGCATGGCATTCAGGTACCCATCCGTCCATTTCGCCTTCGTTTTCGCTCTGCGGTGGTAGATCTGTGGTCGATATGGGTGTTTCTCGGGTTAATTGTGCTCGGTTTAGCGTGGATCTGAGTGGTGGTGGAAATGGCATTAGTAATAGGTAGCACTGTGCGGATCTGGCTGTCTGCGATGGTGGCTGTTCAGATCTGCGGTTGCTAGGCCTACTCCGTAGATCTGGTGAGATTATGGTTATTCGCAGTCGCTATTGTTGTAGATCTGGCTATGTAGATGTAGAATTTGAATGCGAATTAGCCAGAATAGCACATTATTTTATTGGGCCTGATTGACTCAGTAGTTCTCTTATCGTAATTGTGGCTGATTTAACTTGATTTAGCCTGTTCTTGTGGTAGATCTGAAAATTGTAGGTGTCTGGTTCGTAATGTCCGTTTATATCTAGACGCTTGCTGTGTAGAATAGTATGAAAATTATAGCTTGAAAATAGTATGCTTATTATCATTCATTGTAGATTTGCTCGTATTGTACCAAAAAGTTGGATCAAACTCTGTTAGAATTGGGCTAGTGACGGCTGTTTTTAGTGGGTTATTTAGGTTTCTGTAATGTTAGAGTCCATTTTCCAAATGATAAGTACTAATTCATTGAGATGTTTGAATTCTACTTGATAATTTGAAAATCATGCCATGCCGTCATGCGTTCTGATTCCTTGTTAGATGTTAATCTGCCTGGCTCACTAAGCTGGTGGCTTGGAATATTTATCCCTCTCCTGTAATGTGCTTTGTTCAGTACTGTACAGACAGTCATGTATTATGTAGTTTTGTTATTAGCTTGTTTGTGATGTGTGCATTTGAATTATCCACTGTTTCCACTTGTGATTTGCACCTCTAATGCTGCTTGGTTCGATCTATTCAGGCTGATGGCCAGATGCCTGGTGACAAGACCATTGGAGGAGGTGATGATGCTTTCAACACCTTCTTCAGTGAGACTGGTGCTGGGAAGCACGTCCCCCGTGCTGTGTTTGTTGACCTTGAGCCCACTGTGATCGATGAGGTGAGGACTGGCACTTACCGCCAGCTCTTCCACCCTGAGCAGCTCATCAGCGGCAAGGAGGATGCTGCCAACAACTTTGCCCGTGGTCACTACACCAGTAAGTAACATGATATGATATTCAGTGGAAATTGTTGCCCGGTTATCCACTCTGCAGTGAACGTCTGACTTTAACTTTGATGTTTGCTTGTCTTGCAGTTGGCAAGGAGATTGTTGACCTGTGCCTTGACCGCATCAGGAAGCTTGCCGACAACTGTACTGGTCTCCAGGGCTTCCTTGTCTTCAACGCTGTTGGTGGAGGAACGGGCTCTGGCCTTGGTTCCCTCCTCCTTGAGCGCCTGTCTGTTGACTACGGCAAGAAGTCCAAGCTCGGGTTCACTGTGTACCCATCTCCCCAGGTCTCCACCTCGGTGGTTGAGCCATACAACAGTGTCCTGTCCACCCACTCCCTCCTTGAGCACACTGATGTTGCTGTCCTGCTCGACAACGAGGCCATCTATGACATCTGCCGCCGCTCCCTTGACATTGAGCGCCCAACCTACACCAACCTCAACAGGCTTGTGTCTCAGGTACTGTCTTGGTTTACCGTCATTGTATTCTGTGTATTTATTCTGTCTTGGAAATGGTTTTGAAATCTGGGCGTGTCTCTAACCATACCACTGTTGTGCTGCAGGTCATCTCATCTCTGACTGCCTCCCTGAGGTTCGATGGTGCTCTCAACGTGGATGTGAACGAGTTCCAGACCAACCTGGTGCCCTACCCAAGGATCCACTTTATGCTTTCATCCTATGCACCAGTCATCTCTGCTGAGAAGGCTTACCACGAGCAGCTGTCCGTTGCTGAGATCACCAACAGTGCCTTCGAGCCTTCCTCCATGATGGCCAAGTGTGACCCGCGCCACGGCAAGTACATGGCTTGCTGCCTCATGTACCGTGGTGATGTGGTGCCCAAGGACGTGAACGCTGCTGTGGCCACCATCAAGACCAAGCGCACCATCCAGTTCGTGGACTGGTGCCCCACCGGATTCAAGTGCGGCATCAACTACCAGCCACCCAGCGTGGTGCCCGGCGGTGACCTCGCCAAGGTGCAGCGTGCCGTGTGCATGATATCCAACTCCACCAGTGTGGTTGAGGTGTTCTCCCGCATCGACCACAAGTTCGACCTCATGTACGCCAAGCGTGCCTTCGTGCACTGGTACGTGGGTGAGGGCATGGAGGAGGGTGAGTTCTCTGAGGCTCGTGAGGACCTGGCTGCGCTCGAGAAGGACTACGAGGAGGTCGGCGCTGAGTTCGACGAGGGCGAGGAAGGCGACGAGGGTGATGAGTACTAGACGACGATGCTTCCTGCTGCTGTGTCAGGCCTGTGTGCCGCAGTTATCCTATGATCTGCCCGAGTGGCTCGTGCTTATCCTGTTGTGTGCGCGTGTCGGTTTGAACAATCTGTCCCCGTGTGTCGTTTACAACAGCTTATGTTGTAAGACTTGGTTTAATCCTGCTTCGTTTCTGGATTAATATAAATCCTGTTATGTTTCGTGTCTACGTGGTGTCGATTACTATTTCCAACTCTAGTTTTGTAACGCTCGCAGTGGTTTGTATAAGTTGCCGCCCTTGCTTCTCGTCCCCAAGCAGCCGTGAGGACGCCAGATGTTCAGGTCAGTTTCAATACGTGCAGAATACGCTGTTGAAGTGTTGCTGCTGGTATGTCAAGGAGCTTACTACAGCTCATTGATTCTTCCATCTGCTACCGCATCGAAGCAATTGCTTGTGACTACGGAGCATCTCAGATAGTACATGGAAGCGGCAGGCTTATCAAATCTGCATTCTGGCAGCCATTCTTGCTTGACCAGGCTGCTACGCCAAGCAATCACCAGTCATCGACTCACGCGTCTCGTCCCAAAGAAGCCACGCAAGCCTCTCCATTTCCTCAACATGATGCCATCGCCGTCGCGGATAATTTGTCCCTAATTTGTTTCGTTCAGAGGGCCCAAGCAATCGAGGTGGCCTCACCCTGCCGATCATATCCACTGCCCGAGCGGAGACAGGCCCACCGGTGTCTTCTACTGCCGGATCAAACGGCAGCGAAAAACATGTGCCGGTTTTCCTGTCCTGGCCGTGCTGCTGGCATGATATCGAAATGTGCAGGCGAGAATGACCTGCCATTAAAAACAGCCGTTTTTCTCTTTGGATGGACGTGTAGCATGTTTCTCGAGATTCCGACGCTTTTATAAAATATCAAGAGATTTTTGCTGCTGGTGTAGTGTCATGAGTTCATGGTATGGTCCATCAGGTTATCGTATATGAAGCAATCATGCATAGACATGGAGTTGAGTGCAGTTTTTTTGCCTTGCTCGTGTTCTATCTAAAATGTTCAAAACATGCAAGTTGACGTTTTTTGAATATGTATGACACACCGGCCGTGAAAAGTTGATGTTTGGATCGGAGGGAGCAGTAACTACCGAAGGAGGAGATTGTCCAGACTGAGGTAGTACAACCCTTTTTACGACTACCAATCTACCATATTTAATTTAGCTCGAACTAAATGCTATTTTTTTTCTTTCCATCTCAGTCGAAGTGCATGTAGGGAAAATACTATCATGTAGCCTGTATGTGTCTTGTATCTCCCACTCTCTCCATTCTTAAATATATGAGGTTGAGCTAATTAAATTGTTCTAAACGTCATACATACATAGAGCACGGAGGTAGAACTTAACAACTCCTCTGGACATACCTTTTGCTAGTGAAGTGCCCCGTCTCCTGGGATGACGTCGATCTCCCACGTCACATTCACCTCACCAAAGGATGCTATGCTCACTGATAGCAACATGGAGAAACGCCACTCATCAAGTCAGCATCCGCTTGAATTGATCAGTTCCAGGGATAAGGAATTCTCGTTCAAGTTCGCAGTCATTTTATTTTGCTTTCTTTTTTAGGACTAGGTTCTCAGTTCCCGGTCGAACGAGATTGCCAGGAAGTCGGTCGGTCAGCCAGTCAGATGAGCAGCATGGCAACAGGGGGCCGCTGCTCCAGATGGGCTTGCAAATTGCACCGTCCATGGAGGAGCACGGCAATGATTCTAGAATATCCCGTGGCAGCTTCCTTGCCGTCATTCCACGAATTCTTGCGCGTCAGTTGGAGCACATCGACCTGCGTGCCTTGTGCCCAAGATCACATGACATGCTGCAAACAGAAAAGGATATTCCAAATAGGAACGGGCATCAAAAATGCAAAATAACACCACATAAAAATCAGAAACATTTTGACATTTGAGATCTAGTTCTAGCCATGTATCATGAACCAGTGTTCCAACACAGTTTATCTTTTTGGAAAAAAAAATCACTCCTCTTTCTAAACTAAACAAAAATCTATTTCTAAGTGGTACTGCAGTAGCACGAGACTGAAACAATCAGAATTGTAGGAGCAGAGAATGGAGGACTTGGTCAAGACATTCTTTCGTCAGGATTTTTTCTCTTTTAAAAAAAAAGAGAAGCGGAAAGGAGCCCTTGATAAGGACATGATTTGTTCAGTACATTGTGCAAGGACGACCTGAGTCTTCATCATAGTATCATGATTACGCTAGAGCTAGGCTAATCGACACAGGATTAGTTAAGTGTCACTTGCGGTTTTTAATGGGGCTGCCTCCGGCGACCAGCAGTCCAGCATCAGCAGAGAAAGTGGCCGCCGGACGCCGGCGCCGCGCCGGGCAGGCTGCCGGCCACAACCATCACATAGAAGCGAACTGCTGCTTCAACAAATAAAAATAAATAAATGGTGGAGTCTTACGTGACTCCGTGACCTATGACTATATTCATATCAATTGCGTGACACCCTTTCATGCACCAAGCGTTGCTTAAACCCAGCACTATCTGCCATTCACAATTTCACACATAAACAATAGTCTAATTTTTTTATGCTCGCATGCAAGCCAGTAGGAAACTAGTAATGTTTTGGTCAGGTTTTGTGCAGTGCATTCCAGTGAGGCTGCCCCGGCAAGTTCAGAGTTGTTGGAAGTTTCAGAAAAGCCACGGCAAGTTGATTTTTCTCGCACTAGATTACTCCCTCCGTCCCAATTTACATTCGTTTTAACCATTTTAGATATATATATATATATATATTGCTATTTATATAGATACGTGGTAAAATATATGTATCTACAAAATTTAAAATGAATTTTAATTTGGGATGGAGGTAGTATCGCTCTGTTCCAATTTGCAGGTCGTTTTGGCAAATCTATATTCGTAGATTTTATTATGTATCTAGATATATTTTATGTACAGTAGAACTTATGTATTTTGATTTGCCAAAATGACTTACAATTTGAAACAGAAGGAGTACATTTTAGCTCTTAGTACCCGTACTATCTGACGCATAGTAGTAACGAAATGGGATTGTCTCTACTCGTATTCCGGGTGCTGGTTTCGTCCGAGTCCCACGTAATCCGAGCGTGTCAGTCTTAATCTGCTCTGGATGGAAGCTACCGCGTGGACGCAAAATGGAAGCTATCCAGCTCCGAACGGGCCATCTGCAGCGGCGCTTATTGTTATGCCCAAGCACACCGGTAGTTTTAGCTTTGAGTTGGCTCACAATGCGACGTCGATTTGGGCAGCTAATCATCATTTACTTGCCTTGCTTGCTTGCATCTTGGAAAATGTCCGTGCTGCGGGAAAATCGGTAGCTTTGCTGGGTGCCATTGAATTGCCACACCTGCAACTATTTGTTCACAACTCATGATCCAATGGTTCTAATTTTTTGATGGAAGTTCATCATTGCGGTAATGGTTCACCGTTCATAATTCATGGTTATATTGGTCTTAATTAGATCACCTACATTCTTCTTCTCAACTACAACTTGCGTTCATAATTGGTGTGGCCGGAGGAAGTAGTAGAGTACCTCTCGGAATACAAGTTCCATACGGATTTTGCAATAAAATTTGTTGAGCACCAGAGGAAAAGGGAAAGGAACCAAAAACAAAAACGGAGGAGAAGAGCACAAGGGCGAAACCGTAATCTTGGGTTCCAAGGGTCCCAGAGGCAAAGTTGCTCCCGTCCTCCGCCTACAAATACGCACGCGCCCCACCTCCCCTCCCCTCTCCCCTCTCCTCTCCTCTCTCTCTCTCTCCACTCGCCGCCTCGGCCCGCCCTGCCCGCACACACCACCTGTCCCCGCCCCGCTCCGCTCCGCTCCCGAGGCTTAGGGCTCCGGCCGCGCTCCCTTCCCCTCCCCGCATTCCCGATCTCGCCGCCGCCCGCCTGGCCTAGGCCTCGATCGCCCTCCCCTCTCGCGTTCCGTCCGTGCCGGGTTGTCTCGCCGCAGGTGTGCCTTGCCCCGCCGCGATGGTGTCGGGCGGGTGCGTGGGGGCGGAGGTGGAGGTGGACCCGGAGGCGGCCGCGGCTGCGGCGGCGGCGGAGAGGGACGAGGCGGTGGCTCCGGCGCCCGCGAGGGAGCTCGTGGTGGGGTACGCGCTCACGTCGAAGAAGGCCAAGAGCTTCCTCCAGCCCAAGCTCCGGGGGCTCGCCAGGTACCGCGGGGGATCACGTGCTGCGCCTTTGTTTCGGTAGAGGTGGGGTGAGGGCGGAAAAGTGCGCCGCCCCTGGGATATTTTGGTGGGGCTGGATTGGCGTGCATTGGGGCCGAGCGTTTGGTGTGGCTGCCCTTTGGTGTTGGTTTGATTGAATTGGACGGAATAGAACAGTGAATTTTTCTCTATTCAGTTTTTTCCTAACGATTTTAAGGATCAGTGGAGGAACTTGCCGAGTAGAGCAGGACCTCGTCTTCTATCCTACTCCTTATTAGTACCACCACCTCGTTAATTCATTGACCCCTGTCTCTGTCTTGGTATATTCTGGAGACAGAGATCCCCCGCACCCTGTTTTCTCGTATTTGGCGTGTGGAGATGGCTTTATCGTATCACTATTTCAAAGAGTTAAAGAGTCTACTAGCAAACTCCTGAACTGAAGAAATTGTGAACTTAAACAGTAAGTCAATAAAACGTCGGATAAGGTGGGCACTTTATGTGGAGTTTTGGGGCAGAAGGTGGTGAAAAGTGTTCTTGAGATTGAGAAGTCTGACCGAATCTCTGCTTTGTGATATGATTTGATTTTTCATAGAGGTTCATGCCTTTTTGGTTTTCATGCCAAAGTGGAGGCACTCTAGATGTTCCTTTCCAATTATATTTATTATTATATAATACTCTATAATTTTGGATAATCTTATACTAATTTTTATTCAATTACAATGGAGGGGGCTTCATTTCTAGATTCTAGAATCATCGTCCACAGTGACATATAACAACAAGCTGTGCGGGTGTGGCATTTAATAAAATCTCCATGTTGCTGCTATTTTCTTTTGAGATAAGAAAGCGACATTGGTGCATTCCTTATCGTGTGGTAGTATTATAATCGCTTCTGATAGCAACCGTTTCTTGACTTACCCAGTGATAGCAATCTGTTGAAAGTTTGGTGCACAATGGTTATGTGTATGCTTGACTGCTTCTTTTATCGGTAGATGGGACCAGCTGTTATAGCTAGTGTACGGATCCAGGATGTCATAATATATCATAGATATAAAAGCATAACTTCGTTAGTTCGTTTACTTGATTACTTGTGATCCTATAATGCAATTTCGTTGCCTCTTGAATCATGGGTTACAATCCGTATCCCTGCACGTACATCAATCGGATCAGGACAGGATGTTGAATATGGAAATAATGTAGGTTCCACATGGTATTATTGGAATTCTTTAGTGCCGTGTGATAAGCATGTGATTTACCTTTTATGCTTGTACTGATCCTCATGTTCTCTTAACAACCCCATAGTGTTGGATCTCCAGTCTGTTCAATGATTATATAGCATGCCAGCCTGTCTTTCCTTTTTAAAACGTTTCAGGCAATGCACCAAGTACAAAAAGCATAATCTAGTGGTAAACATGCACATTGGTACAGCACCAGTGCCATGCCATTTCTGAAAAATGACCTTTTCTTTTGTATCATAGCCAAGTGGAAGCTGGTCCTGTCCCATCAGATGCAGGGCTCATATTCCAGCAACAGTTGAGGAGGTTTTTTGTTTGAATGCAAATTGAAACTATCTGCGGGAAGTGATTTTTAATTAAAAAAGAAAAAAAATGTAAATATGCCCATATATGGAGTAGTCACTTTCATGGGAAAAGATACTATAAAAGTTTATACAATCGCCATGCTTAAGGTGCTGCAGAAAGAGGAACATGCTTGTAATTTGTGCTTGCAGATTATTTATATATACCTTGTCGTAGCTGAGAGTTTGCATCTTTACGTTGGTTGCCAATTTTTCTCCTATTTGGCAGCTGTTTCGTACTTATGTCTGGATTATCACTTTCTCATCCTTATAAAACATACTGCAGGAAAAAAGGAATCTTATTTGTCGCTATTGATCACAAACGTCCATTGTCCGATCAAGGTCCATTTGACATTGTTCTTCATAAGGTTAGCCAATATGGATACAGCTATTTATACTCCAAGTCTGGAGAAGTTTGGAACTTTCAGCATTGTTGCTTGGCTAAGATATGTTATTGACAACAATATGTTACTGCTGTACTTTTTACAGTTGACTGGAAAGGGCTGGCAGCAATTGCTGGAGGTGGGTTATCCAAAATTTGTTAAAACCACTTCTAAAGTTTCTGATTAGGAGGCGTGTCTAATACATATATTCAAATTATCTGCTTCTTTATATCTTTTAGTTTTAAAATCTATAAGCTATGTTTCCTCATTTTGACAGGAATATAGGGAAACACACCCAGAAGTTACTGTTCTTGATCCGCCTGGTGCAATAGCTCATTTGCTCGATCGCCAGTCCATGCTTCAAGAAGTTTCTGAATTGGACCTCACAGATCGCTACGGTAATTTCTTTCAATAGTTTTTCAGTTTGTTTGGAAGAAATCCATCAGTTTCATGAGGCAACGCCACATTTTTTTTATTTCTCGTATGTAGCAAGAAATGCTTGCCCTTCAATAAGGAAGTAATAATACAGAAACATGTTTACTCTGAAATAAGGAATATATTTCCGTGCGAGAAGAATATTTTTTACCAGCTTACCACTATTAGACATTTCCTTGCTGTAATGTTCACCTCCAACGTTGATACCATTTAATTTATATTCCATAAGTACAAAAAACAGGGCACTTAGCTTCTCAATGGTGGTTTTATGATAGTGCAAACATTATCTAATCTGGTTGTGCAGTCATTAACTGACATGGCATATGGTTTTAAGTTTTATTGCCACCGAAGCAAAAATTGAGGGCCAAATAGCTCTGGTGGCACTCCTCTCAAACGGGTTTGGGAGGAGTGCTGCCGGAGCTATTTGGCAAAATTGGGCTGTCAGCTTGCAGCAGGGCACAACACTAGTTGAAGGATGATTTTCACCACTATTGATAATTGAGGGATATGGATAAATGGTTTTGCAGTTGAGGTGAAAATTGAACTGACATGTGTTTAGGGGGTAGATAGGAGGATACACTCAATCACTGTTTAGATTGCTTCCATTTATATATTTCAGCTATACTAACATAAAATGCTTCAAACCTGATACTGCTCTGGAATTTCTAAAATATATCCTGATGTTGACAGCCTGTATTTCAAGAAGGTGATGTAACTTAGTTGAAACAAGGGAATGATACATTATGTTTATGCACCAATTAAATATAGACTACAATTTTTCTTGCTTGTATAACTATGTTGCCTGAACTTTCGATTATTATAAACATGAGGAAACTTAAGTTTTTTTTCCCAAGGAATAGTTTTTATTTATGGATACTCCATATCCATGTATAGTTAGCAGATGAATATATGAAGTCACCCCATTGCTTTACTTTTACTAGTTTACAACAAAATTAGAGTCAATATCAAGGGATTCAGCATGCTGTGTCTTGTACATGTTAAGCCAATATTCAGCTCTACTAGCATCCTTTGAGTCGGTATCAAGGGGTTCAGCATGCTGTTTCTTATACATGTTAAGCCAATATCCAGCTCTAGTTCAGCATCCTTTGAGTGGAACTAGGCACTGTAATATTTTTTTCGATTTTACATGTGGCAGTAAAGGAGTTTGCATCACCGTTTTAATGTTTCGTTATTTGTTAATCTATGTTGGTTACTACATCTCAACTTTCCTTCACTGTTTTAGGAAGATGGATAGGATCATATCGATAGATGGTTCTTAGAACCTTTCTAAAGGCTGATTTCATCATTATGGTGCAGTTGTCTTTTGCAGGTAAAGTACGTGTTCCTAAGCAGCTATTTGTTAATACAGATGCCTTGTCAATACCAGCTGCAGTTACTACGGCTGGGCTCTCCCTTCCATTAGGTAAGCCTGCTCCTTAGCTGTTCGTGATACATTGTTTTACTTGTCTTCTTAGTGGTCAGCGCTTTTGTCTAAGTTGTATCTGCCAAAACATTCCACAATATAAGATTTTCACTCCAGGTATATATGTTTGATTTTATGCTTTTAAACAAAAGAGTTTACTTTGCAATGATCAAGAGAAAGGTAAAAAGAAAAGCTTAAGAAAGAAAACATTGCTCCCTGCAGTCACAAATAAGTGTTGTTTCGTACTTCATTATGATCTCAAAAACATAACATTGGCCACTGATTTTTAATGTATGTATGTAAAGCTAAGGAAATTGTAATACCGTGAAAGTATTCTTTGGGGGGCTACAATTATTTATATTATTTTTTGCATTCTGATCTTATATTAATAGATATATTGTTAGTCAAATGTAAAATACTTTAGCGCGCATTAGAAAGTGATTCTTATTTCTACTGGGTGGGGGTGGGGGGGAGGGGACATTATGGCCTTGCCTGCAAAAAATGTATCGTGCTAAATGCCTTGTACGTAGCCATGGATCATTCTTTCTGGAAATTAGTGACATGGTCCCTCACCCTTTATCTGAAGTCACTAAATGACTATAGGAAGCCTGACTTGTAACTATCAGAGCAGGTGTGCAACTGTCTTATCTTCCGAAATCATCACCTTTGGTTCTTCATTTCATATATTAGATTAGATAACTTCTACCGACATCCTACAAAACTATTAGCTCATTCATTTAGCTGTTATAATGGTTGTTAAATATCGTTAAAAGGCAGCTTGCAGTATATTTTATTCAGATAAATGGCAACAGTAATTGTTTTTGATATATTTGGAGTGACCTTTAAGTGACTGCAGTCATTAGTCATTGGCATGGCTGAATTCTGTGTTGATGCTTCCATATCCTAGCTTTAACCTTGTTACTTTGCAGTGGCGAAACCCTTGGTGGCAAAATCTCATGAGCTCTCTCTTGCTTATGATCCAACTTCATTGACCAAGCTTGAGCCCCCCTTGGTTCTTCAGGAGTTTGTTAACCATGGTACATTCATTGAGTTGTGCATGTTCTTTCTTTTGAATGTTCTGCAGTTCCATATTTTGAAAAATAATAACCTTTTATTTTGGTTTTTGTCATTTATAGGTGGCGTCATGTTTAAGGTCTACATTGTAGGGGATGCAATAAGGGTTGTGCGTCGGTTTTCACTTCCTAATGTTGATGAAGGTGATCTATCAAATAATGCTGGGGTGTTTCGGTTTCCACGGGTCTCTTGTGCTGCAGCCAGTGCAGATGATGCAGATCTTGACCCTTGTGTTGCTGGTACGCGTGCCTGTCCTGTTCTTGGTCCTTGAAGTAAAGGATATTGTTCCATTTTGGTATTAGGAAACATTATTGACAATTGATTCAAACATATCCCATCAGAACTTCCTCCAAGACCGTTGCTCGAGATATTGGCACGAGAGCTGCGCCGACGACTGGTACCAATGATTCATGCCCCCTCTTTCCTGTTTCTTTGCAAGTTATTCCCACAGTGATCATCCTTCCACCTGACTGACAGGGTCTTAGATTGTTCAACATCGATATGATCAGAGAGCATGGAACAAGAGATCGGTTTTATGTTATAGACATGAACTATTTCCCTGGTATGTGATCTGACGTTCGGACTTATCTTGAGCATCTCGGGCTTATCCTTGTTTTGTTAATCTAAGCTAACTTCTTCCTGTATGCGTTGTAACATTATTGCTTGAAGAATCTCACTAATGGTCAATTGTCACATCTTATTTTGGTAGCTTAAAATCTTTATATTAATTCAGATAGTAATCCTCTGATACTCATGTGAAATACTGAAAAGAGGTAGTTCCACTCCCGCATCTCCTTTTATCAGCTCAACATAGCTATTAACACAAAACGATATATGATACTTTTGCTTGTGACATCTGTGCCATGTATCGTTTGCAAAGCTTTTAGAAACAGTTTGGAGTTCAAAGACTGGCTAGAACTCGGCACATTGAAGTTATGCCTGCTCAGCATGTATTCTTGTGGGTAGATTCCTCGATTTTACAAGCAATTAGCCTAAGCCACAACTTGTTGTTTCCTTTTCTACTTAACACAGTTCTTCTAACTAATGGAGGGACAACTTTGCACGCAGGGTATGGCAAAATGCCTGGGTACGAGCATGTGTTCACCGACTTTCTGCTGAGTCTTTCCCAGAAAGAGTACAAGCGTCGACCAAGCTATAGCTCAGGCGAATGGTGAATGCGGAAGAAGCTGTTTGCCGGGTCCCAGTGATGATATGTCTAGCATCCGCAGTGCGTGCGTACAGATGTGCTTCCTCCATCTATGGGAGATGAGATGATGGGGGTAGTAGAGTTGGGCATCAGTAGTCGCGATAAGAGCAGCGAGGACTGTTGTCAGGCTGTAATTAACTTGTTGCTTCACATTTGCTAACTGTTTATGTCCTAGAATAATTTTGTTTCGCTCAGGCTCAGTGAAATGGCTGATGAAGTAGAGCTACTTGTAAAACTCGCGGCTTGAATCTGGAAAATAAACGTGGGTAATCTGCATGAACTGCTAACATTTCACAGCTCGTGCCACGTGGTAGTTAAATTTGGGTCGCGGCCTGGCCGTGCATCAGCAGAGCTGCGGCGCCTGCCGACGCAGCGGCCAGCAGTTGTGCTGGTGTAGCGTATTGCCGGCGCGCAGCGCGGAGGCCGCCTTGCAATGGCAACGAACGCGGCGGCGCTGCGGTCGCCGGGTGACACGCTCCAATCATTGGGCCGGAGCGCCACGGCCCCGAGCCTCGCCAGAATGCCAGCCAGGTCGTTGCGCGGGACTGAACCGGCCGGCGGTGGCGTGCGGCGGGGCACAGCGGTGAAACGCAACGAACCGCGGGGCGCGGCCGGGCGGCTGAGCCGGAGTGACCTGTGTGCCCGCGGCGCGTGCCGGGGAAGGCGTTGCGACGCGAGCTGACGGGATTCTTCTTCTGGTTAATGTACGTGGATATATTTCAGCTGCAAATATTTGCTCTCGAGTCTTCTGTTACATAACCTGTCAGGTGCTTACGTCACATATACGGCAGGGGAAACACGGGAGCCACTCCTAGTCTGCACAGCCAGCTCCCTCACGGAGACCCCAGTGGCAGTAGCGTCTACGTTCGCCGCCGGGTCACCAACCAAACCATCTAACACCTATGAGGCTACACGCAGTGCGCCTTGCCTGCCGCCTCCTCGATGCTGTGCTCGTGGGCCTCGGACACCTCCTGCACGGTGTCACAGAGCTCCTGGCTGGACTCGGACGCCTCCTGCGCGGGGTCCTCCAGGATGAGCTCGATGGGCACCTGCCCGCCGCTCCGGGAGGAGCCCTCCGCCCCCGGCGGCGTCTGGCTGTACGCGTCCTGCAGGTGCTGGTGGATCTCCTGCATCCGCCCCGACTGCTCGTCGTCCCTGTCCAGCTCGATCACGTCCTGCCGCGCGACACAGAAGCGAAGAGGCCAGGGGAGCTCTGAGAGACGGCGTCCATGGCGGCGGAGCGATGATAGATAGATAGAGCCACGGCCGGGGTCGCCCGACGGCGGCGACGGGGTCCTTTGCTCAATTACCTGGGCGGAGTAGGCCTCGAAGATGCGGGAGAAGCGGTGGCGACAGTACTCGTTGAAGAGGATCGTGGCGACGAGGAGCAGGATGGTGAAGCCCGTCGCCACCGGGGAGTGCTTGATGGTGAAGACGCCCAGCGCGATCACCTGCATCAGGACCAGCGAGAACACGATGGTGTTGTGCATGATGGGCCACAGCTTCCCTCCCATCTCGTACTTCGGGTAGTACACGTTCAGGATCTGCGCAGCAAAATTCAAGGTCAATGGTATGGTAAAACAAGAGAATTCGAACCTATAGAGAGAAATAAGAACAATTTAGCAATGCGCTCACCTGATTCCGATACACCAAGTAGCCGAGGCAGAAGTACACGAGCAAGAAGGGCAGGATGAGGGGCGCCATGATCGCAAACGTGAAGCCAAGCAGGATGAACAGGAGGACTTTGGGCACTTCAGTGTGGTACGGGAAAGAGTAGACATATTCCGTGTTCTGGTGGCAGCAGAAGATGCATTTGCTGAAGAAGTTGTACACCAGGTTGTACACTTGCAATATCTCCGAGCACAGGCTTGCCCAGCCAGAGGTGAGGACGTACGTGATGAAAAAGGTTGCCTGCAGAAAGAACCACCCGTCCGTCAGAGATCAAGGGTCAGTTCTAGACAAGCATGACCAGGAGGATGCCACCAGAGTTTCTAGTATAAAATGAAGATGCCCTCAATTTAGTGGTAAACAAGCATCATCACCTGCTTTGGCACCAGTTCAGCTAGCATAGTTGGCATATCCTTTGGTCTGGTGAAGACGTTGAGCTGATTGAGTACGGATCCTGACAGGACATTTACAAAGAAGACATTCCAGACGGTAAAGAACAGAATCTTTAAGCAAGCGCTCCTTTTCCTTCCGCTGCGAGAGATCGACCCTTCTATCGAAGAGAAGAGCATCATCAGTGGAGGGACGGTGTACAAGGAGAGCAACAGGACAACGCTAGGAAGGTATCCCGTTACAACTCTGGCGAAGAAGGACCTATAAGCAAGAAAATCATGCAGGATCTTAGTCACTGTAAACCTCAAATTTGAACAGCAGCTAACGGTGGCTTCTGGACTTACTTGTTTAGGAGACCTCTCAAGTTTGGGAACATCTTTTTGAGCTGCTCGAGTTGCATCATACTTTGGACAAATGCGACAGGGATAATGAACACGAACATGAAAACAACACTAGCTGCAAGTGTCGCTAATTTCCGGAGCCAGATCTGTTTGTAGGGGATCCAAAGATTTGACCAATATACATCGCGTGGCTCAGGAGCCAAATCTGTTACCCATAACATAGGATTTGATGATTGAAGTACTCGAGAAGCGACGACAGCTGCATAGCGAGTCTTGAAGAATACTAAGGCACCTGGACAGTTCTGTTCAGTAACAAAACAGACTTCATACTGATGCACAGAAATCATAATTGTGATGATTTCCTATATGACATGCTGAGACAATGACAAGATCATGTGACATTGCTGGTGGAAAGATGCAATTTTATTATATTGGATTACAAGATAGAAGAAAACCTTTTGAGCATCCACTACTTCCGGATTCGTGAGGTCTGCCTTCTTGGCCTCAATGAACTTATTGCGGTAAATTTGAAATGAAGAAGCTCTTACTCCACAAACACCACATCTGGACATGCTGGATTTTCCATTCCGCTCAGATACAGAAAGTCTTACCCTCACAAATTTCCTATAAGCCCTCTCTGCTCTATCCTACAGAATGAAACTAACAGTTCTGAGTAAAATAATCCCAATATAGGTTATGCTGCTTAAGCAAAGATATATAACGTGAATACGAACTACAAGTTTAACATGGTTCGTTGGCATCCTACAGGAGGCTAAAAATTTAACGAAAGAATAGAAGTTACGCAGTTAACTAAATCTGAAGTACTCCCGCCATTTTTACCTTGTCCTAAATGTCATATATTTAATTTTCTGAAGAAACGAATATCATAAAGGCTTCCCGTTCTCTCCTTATCTTTTACACAGTATATTTTGTTAGAAAAAATGATTTCCAATAATATTAATCTTTGCGACTGAAATGAATTCTTACCACAAATCTCTGAAAATGTCCTTTCCGAAGGATCATTTGATGTGACAAGTAACTTGATCCATGATAGTTAACAAAGAAATTTCTGATTGTATCGTCGAGCAGTTCATTGTCTGACTTTGGAATTGAACGGACAAGCACAGTGAAATGGCCAGGATTTGGTGATGATCCAGTAATATGTGCTAATCTCTTCCTCGAAATATACTTATACTCCTGTAACATGATGACTTAAAGTCGGCTGCACTAATGTTTGTAACTCAGAGGAACATTAAGGTAAAACCATTAGGACAAGAGCATAGGTCATACATTGAAAAGAAGAATACAAGCCGAAATTGTGATGATATATAAAGCAATGCAATGCACCCAAAGCCTGCACAAAGAACCAGAACTCTCATCAAAATGATCGTATGGCAGAATTGGATGAAATGTATAATATCTCACAACAATAAGCAATAGAAATATCATTAGTTTACTATGATGAATGTATTAATGAATTCTATGTACGATAATTGCAACTTGAAATTTAGTTGCTCATCCAATTTACTAGAGTTGTTAAAGTTTTACTTCAGCAATACAACATATAATATAATACTCCCAATAGCTTGAAAATAACACAAAGTTTTACACCATGAAAAAGGAAACTAAGAAACCATGAAAACACAACATACTGGTGGAATGGAAAATAGATAGTATGGTGGGGCCCAAAGAAGAAAAAATAAAATATGAGGGTCAAATATTGTTCATTCTTCAGCCAAGGCCAGGGACCGTGGTTGATTTTTCTTTTTCTTCTCTTCTTGCAAAGATCGGGTAACTTGTCAAGTCTTTTCATCCCTTATATTTGATGCAGTTAAGTAATATTTCATATTTATTTAACCTTATGTTACCATCTTAAAGACAATATACCAAAAGTGCACTATACAGTAAATGGAATGAAGATGCTGAGCTTACTTTTGAGATTCTTCTATGATATTGGCTATAGTAAAAACATTCAGCGGCTCTGTCGGAATATGATCGTGAGTGATCTCTTTCCCATGATAATTAACAGGGAGCACTCCGAATACACAAACAAGAGAAGTAATTGAGAAGATCCGAATGCTGCATAACAAGTAACATACTGTTGTAAGTCACCGATAGAAACAAGGATCAAGATGACAAGAGATATCCATGTATTGAAATCGTTTAATGCATTTATGAATTTCCATTCGAGTGATTTAAACCATAAGAGTAGCACTCAAATGGTTATGCGTGTAGCAGTGCTCAGTATATTAATACTGAAGAGGAAAACCTGAAAATGAAGAGGCGGAGGAACACAACAGAGTCCAGACCAGCAACTTGACGAATCTCTTCTTCGGTACACCAGTATGCCTTTACAATCCAACCAGCAGTAGGCAGTAACCTTTCAAATGAGAAGTAATCGTCCTGCTTCTGGAACTTTTCTTCAGCAAGACGCCTCCCAAAGTATACGCTGAAGTTGTGAGGCTGCTTCCTCAGCACAGAATAGAGGGACAAGAACAGGATGCAGACAGCGATATTTATCCCCGCCGAAGTCAAAAGGGCAGAAAATTCCATCCCCCGCCTCTACCAGTTTGGAATCCTGACCATCTACCCATGAAAGAACTGCAAATTCAGAAGATCAGATCCTCCAGGCATGCTGTTATGAACAGTTCTATCATGCAATGCCATCGACACTTCCCCGAGAAACAAATTAAAAAAACTTCTGATGCTAGAGACTGAATTAGACATTTTACTATCGTTCAACAGAAGATCATTTGATTTGACTGTGCTAACGATTAGACTAGGCGTCTTAATGGTCAATTGGTTGCATGTAGCGAAAGCGCTCCTCCTCCAAGGCAACACAGAAATTGCAATCCCTCGATCAGCCCTGATCTGAAGGCTTACCAATTTTCATTTTTTTGAAGGGGAAAAATCAGCTGCCAAATTCTTAGAAAATGTGGCAGCTGAACTAAAAATAAAGAAAAAAAAATCTTAATCATTTCCCTCGTGTCTGATTTGGATCGGTAATTAACAGCTGAAATGCGCAGAAAATCAACCAAATCCATGTTTTGATACGTGAACAAACAAAATGAGGAACAAATTCTCAAACTGGACGGGAGGAACCTAGCCAGATCGGCCGGGCGGCGAAATATCGATTGGCGGACAACAACGAATGCCCAGCCTCCACCGCAAACGCCAGCCGTTTCTCTGCACACCCCCCTACACATTGCTGGAGACAATGCCATGGCGCGACCCGGCCTGCCCGCTCCCGCTGCGGCATTGCGATTTCGCACACGATGAACACCGGGGCTAGCGTGACGGTACCGACCGCGGCGTTGCGGGGCGGCGGGGTAGGATCGGGCGAGTGGGTACCTCGGGAATCGCTGGTCGCGCGGCGGGAGGTGGCGAGGCGACGGCCGGCCCGGTGAGTCGCCGGCGCTGGCCCCGGCCGAGGTGTGCGGCGACTGCGGAGGAGAGGCGCGAGAGCTGGCGGGCGTGGGCGCGGTTTCCTTGCCGAGACAACCGTTCGCCCAAAATGCCCAATCGCCTGCGTCGTGGAGCTTGCATGCGGCCGCGTAAGGCGTTGGCCACAGGGGGCTCGTTTTTTTTTTCCCGGAGAGGATGGCGGCGACAAGTGGCGCTTTTTCTTTTTTATTTTCTTTTTTGCCCTGGAGACGAAGGCGCCGGGGCCAAACAACTTTCTAGACCATGGGCCGGAACGAGGACACTAGATGGGCCGGCCAGCCGGAAGCAGAAGAAGCTCCGCGGGCTTGGCCAAGCCTGAAGTCCTTTCTGGGCCCAGCAGCCTTGTCTCAACATCTCAAAGAGATAAAAGAGCCGGCCCAGTCAACAAGCAAGTGCCGTGAGCTTTCCACGTGACGTTTGGACTCTCCGGACAGCGACCAAACAGAAGCACTCTCCATTTCCTTCCTAAGAGTCCGTTTGGCTGGTTTCAGCTGGCGCCGGAGCCGGAGTAACCACAATTAGTGGTTCTACCGGCTGCATGTGGTTTTATAAGAGGGAAGAGAAAATATATTTCAGTGAACCGTATGTAAATAAAATAGTACTCTGCAGTATAGCTGGAGCCGGCTGAAGCCCATCCAAACGGGCTCTAACTCTAATCCCAGCTTGGGAGTTGACCATGTTCAGTTTGATTGAGCTCGTCGTGTCGTCTTTATCTGGAACCCTACCTTCTCCATTCCGGCAGCTAAGTTTGATCAATGGCCACGGTCGCTCTCAGAGATGCGGGCGCGTCACCGTTCGTCACCACGCGGAGCCATGTAACCTATCCAGGATATGGCCGTGACGCGGTTTTCGCGTGGGCACCCATCCAATCCAATCCAATCCTATATCCTCCGGTAATTCGAATTCCCTCCTACCACATAGCAGAGCAAAAGTCTGACCACCCCACCCGTGCCACACACGTGGCCGCCTGCCCAGGCCGTGTACGGTCGTCAATTTTTTTTTCTAAAAAAAAGGTCGGTCATCAGTCCAGTTTACCACCAGCCGCCATGCGATGGAAAATGGATCAACCAAAGAAAAGGAAAAGAAACGAGCCCGAACCGTGTGTGCTCAGGTCAACCAGGCCACGTCACGCGGTTGACCAGCAACTGCCACCGCATCGCTGCTCCACTTGCCTCCCCGTCGTCGATCATTCTGTGGGTCGTACTGCAAAGGGTGTAAAAGCAGCTAGAGCCAGGCCATAAACGTATGAGGTCATCGTATCTTCTTTCGTGTGTGTGTTTTTCCTTCAAAAAATAATAAAAAAGAGTTTCATCTTTTTTTTTCTCACGATATACGTCCTTCTTGATGGCAGGCATGTCCTACTGATCGCAGCTCTGAAATTAGCAGCACCTCACGGTTTTTTACTTTTTAGGACGGAGGCACAGCAGTCGATCAGGTGAGGCCTACCGTCCTACCCCCGTATGTGAGCGTGTACCGGCACCACCTCGCTGCGAGTGCAACGCCATCGGACCCGACGCGAGAGCATGTGTTGGCGGCAGGCCGGCCGGCCGGCAGAGGCTGCGAGGAGGGTCAATGGGGGTTGCACCCGACGTTGAGCCCGTGCGCCGCACGACCCAGACCCACCTTGGGCTTGGGGACACGGGGACTGCTCCTCCGATCCCCTTTTCCGTTTCTAGGACCGGCGCCGAAAAGAGCTAGCTCATGGGCACAAAGGCTCTGGCTCTCAAAGTTGTCGCGTATCAGTGAGGCCACAGGCCTTTCCGTGACACTTGCTTAGCTGCTAAGCACGATAAAAACTCCCATTTCGAGTGAGCAAGGGAAAAATAGGTGTTTCCCTTTGCCTCTTGCGGTAAAAACGTATACTTGCGTGGATAGTTTGTGCGTAGCTTCCCCCCCGCGTTTGTTTAGTTTCACATTCTGCTTCCTTTCATCTCAAACATAAGTCTATTTAGAGTTGCTTGAAGTGAAAAATTTTAAGAGTTGTTATTGGTCGTATTTTTTTTTCTATATTTGACCATCATTATCTAAAATTTCAGATAGATTAACAAACGCAATATTCAAACGGAAAATCATTAATAATATAGTATAATTTATGTTCTCAGATAGTGTATTTTTGTTAAGGAAGCATTTGGAAAAGAGCTCATTGAAGACCATGCATGTGGAAAACCTAATAGAGTTATATCTATGATCAAATGAAACCGTTACTCATCTTTCTCTAAGTAACAGGATATCATAGGAATTTCACATTTTATTTAGGCACAAATGGTGTTTACTTCCTCTAACTTCGTATATTAGGACGTCGACACAATCATATAAACTTTTGACCAACAACACAATAGATCTATTCATATATCACTCAAGATAATAGGAATTATATATTATAAAAGTATATTTCATGGTTAATTCATCAACATTGATTTTATATCACCAATCTGTATTCCCTTCTCGATGTGGAAGTTAGGAGACTTTAGGACAATTCTAAAAGAGTTTATATTTGGTATAAAAGTAGTAATAATAAGGTGTGAGACCTTGTAGTATTATTTCACAGTTAAGCCGTGCATTCTGATTTAGTAATTTCTCTCGCTACCTTGCTCTACACTTGGCCCAAAAATTTTATGACCAAGATTAACCCCCATCTCACACTTGGCCCAAAAATACCTATAAATTTGCAAAAGACAAAGGCTCCAAAGAGAGACATGGAAATGGTTTTTTTTCAAAAAAAGGACGGTCATTTCCCCTCTAGCGCTAGGCAACAAAATCCACGGCCACAGTGAGGTCAGTGCCTGCCCGAGTGGCAAACCGGCCTGACCCTGGCGAGCCCTCCAAGGCTCGCTGCTCCCAACCTCCAACCACACGGTGCCAAAGCCCCAACCCCAAACACAAGAAGGTCGACTGGCCTCAGCTCAGAGGGGGAAAAAAGGAAAAGAAAGAACCTCTCCTACCGCCGAAAAGTCAGAGAAAAACCAGATAAAAAACCTCACCATTTCCTCTTCCTACACCTCTCTTCTTCTCCCCTCTGTTGCGGGCTGCGACTCTGAGAAGCTGCCCGCCTCCTCTCCGTGTCTCCGTCCACATCGCGTCATAAATCCCTCTTCCCCCCCTCCCCTGCCTGGCACCTACCCCCCGCCATTCCAATCGCCAATCCGCCTGGTGCACGCGCCCCGAATCCACCGTCGCATTTGTTCGCGAGCTCCAGCTCCTGGTAACCCGTCCCGTTTCCGAGGGGCGGTGGCCGGCGCGTATTTAGATCCGGTCCTGCCTTGCGCTAGTGGGGGAGCGGATTTAGGTGAGCGAGCATCTTGAATTTTTTGACCAATCTTTTGCTCTGCCCCACCTCGTGGTGTTCGTCGTATAAATCTTCTGTGGGGGGGGTGGGAAGAGGAGACCAGGCCCGGAGCAAGAGCCGCGGTTTCAAGGATCCTCAGGTGAGCTACTCCCGGCCCTGTTCTGTCCCAAAGCTCGAATCGTTTCTGCGTACGCTGGCCTTGCCTTGCGTGTTCTTGAGCTCCTTGAAGCCCTTTGGGTTTCTTTTGAGTTCAAACACCCGCTGTTTCATGCCTGTGCTGCTGCAATCGTCCGAGTTTGGAGTTGGTTGCCTGGATTTCGTCTAAATCCCAGTAATGGAGTGAAAAACTCTTGTGGACTGCTCTACCCCACAAAAATGGATTCTTTTCTTTGATTGTCGCGTGTTCGCAGCATAGGTTGTTTCGATGTTTGGCTGTCGTGTGATTGGAGTTCTCGCCTGATGATTACTCTTAAGTATGGCCTTTTCTCTGGTTTAGCTAATGCGGTTGGAGGCTATGTGTCCTTTTCTTCAGGATTCAGGACCTGATGGTTATAACTCGTTGCTTAGGATTCCTCGGCCTTAGTTTAAAGTTTAAACCACTTGTATGGGGTGTAGAAATGTAGCCGCACGCTTCGCCCTTGTTCGGTTTTCAGTTATCCTAGATATTTGTTATTATTTGTTCCCTACTTTACAACTGCACATAGCTTCAATAGAGGTATTTGCTACCTAGTAGGAGATGTTGAAAGCCTTGGAGGTAGTTCAGATATCAAATGCATAGTTTGTATTTATATGATTGGTACGATTGTACACATATGGCATATTTTTGGGCTTTTCTCTGATATAGCTTACACAAGTAAATTGAAGCAAATGATCTCATTGTTATTATTTGGTTCTTTCAAGTATTTTATCTCCCCCCTTACTGTTACCCTTGGTCAAATGTATCAAGAAGAATGCTTATATGTTTCTAACGTCTTATTTCAGGAATCACCAAGTGTTCAAGGGCTGGTATTGGGAGTGAAAAAAAGGATTTTAGACGTTGCTGTTTTACCTTTGTCCTAAAAATGTTGAGGCAGAGTTCTAGTAGAAATCACAGATCCAGAGGTCTGAAGCTAAAGAAGGCTCTCCAGATAACTCTCTTGATTCTGGTTTCTGTTTGGTTGATCTACCAAGTTAAGCATTCTTATGAGAAGAAGGCGTCATATAGTGAAGATGAAGGGAATGATCTACATAAAGATGATAAGGACCAGGGGGAGGTAATCAGATTGAGCAGGAAGGACCTACCTCCAAAGATGGAGGCTGATTCTTCAACATTGGATGAAAAGGTGGAGGATGAAGAGAATGATGAAATGGAGCAAGAAATGAAACATGATGAGAATGATGAGGACCCCATCGATGAGCAAGACCTGGAGAAGGACGAAGATCTTCCCGAGCCTGGTGAACATTCTGCTGACAAGGATGGAGATGATGTGGGTGTGTTTGAGGATGAAGAGCGCAAGGAGCGGTCTCAGGAGGATCAAGAGAAGAGCTTCCATGGTGATAATGTTTCTAGTGCTGTCACTCATGATCCCCCATCATCTGAGCAAGATGAGCTGTCCCATCATGCCCAAGAGAAGGTCTTGTTCGTGGATGATGCCTCAACTGCAGTGCCTCATGAAAACCACAAGGCCGGAAGCAAGGAGGAGGAAGTGCGCAGGGCTAGGGAGAAGAGTTTCAGAGGCGATGATGTGGCTAGCTCTGTGGATCATGATGCCAAGGTGAAAAAACCTCTTCCAGAGGAACAATTGAACACCATGGATAGGATATTTGAAGGCACCACAAATTTGTCCAACGGGATTTTATTTCGAGGCCCTGGTGTAAATGGATCAAATGCTACCGGGGAACATGTGGCTACTCCAACTAATACGTCTTCCCATCAGAATGCTGACATTCCTAGCTTGAACCCAGAAAGCAAGACCCATCCCACTCCAGCAAATTTGACCAGCGACCATGAGCAAACTAATTCAACTTTGAATGGTCAGCCAGAGCAGCAAGTGAATTCAACGGTGGCGCTGCAGGGCCAAGTACAGCCTTTGACTGGCCAGACATCATCTGTTGAGTTGCATTCTCCACCAAATGGCACCTTGGCTCAGGTAACAGATGGGCAAAAGTCCACATCTGGAGCTGGAAATGATGATAATAACACTGATTCATCCTCCACCCCGGTGGACAACAAGGCTGATGGTGAAGATGCTCACAAAGAAGACGTGGATGTCTCCACGAAAATAATGAACAGAGCCATGAGTGAAGAAGAAGTTGTCCCTGAATGATAAGAAGATGAGATCTCTCTTATTAGGCTCTGGTGTAACCTGTAAGTTTGTAGGGCTTGGTTTCTTCATCTCCTAGACTCGGAGATGCAATGCAAGCAGGCTATCTCTGTTGCCCCTCTTTTTGTAAAAGTGTTGGATAGATACCTGCCTTGTATTGCCTAGTAGTAGTAGTACATCGTAATGGTCTGGGGCAAGTGATGAACAAGAAGCCTGTACCCACAAAGAAATATAGCGATTCGGCAGCTCAGAAACTTTGCTGCTGGAATCATGCGCCAACTAGGCTATCAATGAAATGTCCATCTCGCCCACCTTTATGCCTGAATACGTGTTGTTGTGAACTGTGATGCTTGCATAGTTGTAGCCATTTAAATGCTCTCTTTTGCAGCCTAACCTTCATTTGTAGATGCTTTGCGGTTCCCTGGACTCAAGACTACAGGTCATGATTCTGTGCTTCAGCCTTCAGAGATTGTGCCTGATCCAACCTCCAAGAGCTTGAGTACCCGGCCAAATATGATGCTGCAAGTGCAATCCTTGTTTCTCCCTTGAAATTGTTGGCATCAATGTGTTTCTTTTCCCCAACTTTTCATGTTTCCCATTGGCGGAATGGCATATGAATAGTCTCGGTGTTTTTATTTTATTTTATTTAAAAAAAAACTCGATGTTGGAAACTTTGGTATGCCAGACGATGTAACTTTGGTATCTCCACCAACCCATGTGCCATGTAAATTGTAGCACTACCGGCACCACCTACAGGCCACAGCTATGTCATGTGACGTTAATGTGAGGACTGCTCCTAGTATGCTACTACGACCCTGGGGCCTGTACCGTGTGGGTGTGGCCCTGTCTCCCTTTTGTAAATTAATTCATGCTACATGTGGGATCATTCAAGTCCAGGGCTTCCGAACATTGGAAACTGCCGTGCTGGTTTCGCCGCAGTCAACACCATACGCTGCCTCTGACTGTAATACAGAAACGAAACGATATAAAACTGGCTGCGTTGGCATTAGACCAAGGTTCATGTCGGTCTACGCTTCGGTTCATGGCAGCGGTCCTGCAAATTCTAGGTCCAAATAGGACAATCATCCAGCGGTGCAGGCAACTGAAAATGCAAGTGCAAACACAAGTATCGCATTCCGGAACTGCTTGGAAATGCGCTCGGCGCTACTGACAGAACTGCGATGGGCTGATGCTGACAATGTTCCTTTCATAGAACCAAATGTTTGCGCTCTGCAGGGTGCTGGAATCATATGCCAACTAGGCAACTATCGATGAGATGTGTACATCTCAGCCACCTTTGTGTCTGAATGTGTGTAGATGTGAATTGTGATGCTTGCAAAGTTGTAGTCTTCTGATGAGTTACCAACTACCATGGGCCATGGCAGCATTAGGTGCTTCAGACAACAAAGCCTGGACTGTGCGGTCCTGTGTTCCTATTGTAAATTAAGCATCCATGTGAGGTTGTTTAAGGCCAGGGCTACTGAACATTGGAGAGTGTCCTCTTGATTTCGCCGCAGTCAATGCCATTGCGCCGGGAGCCCGTGACCATATGCTGCCTCGACTGGGATACAGAAACGAAATGCCTGAGCATGGTGTTCACATCCGGAGCTCAGGATTATCTAGAATTCTCCTGGAGGCCTGGACGGTCTGAGGCACCTGAATACAACGTCCAGCAGTCCGACATGAATATGCATATCGGAGCGAACGTTGATAGCTAGCTTGGAAATGCGCTCAGCGCTACTGACTGAGCTGCAATGGGTTGTAGCGGCAGGACGACGGGTTAACGGCCACTGTGATCTACAACACTTTGGTCATGCCAAGGTCCAACAAGCAAGATCATCCAGTGCTGCAGAACTGAAGACGATTGAATTCAAGAATACCATACACAACAGTTCAGCACGGCTGGAGGCGCACTCAGCTGCGCTGACAGGATGCCAATTGGCTGATATTTACATTCCATGCGACAAAATATTTGCACTTCTGCAGGCTAGCCAAGAGCTAGCGCAAGAATGGACGACAAATACCTGCTGGTTAGCCAGGAGCTAACGCAGACTTGACAGAACCAAAACCGACACACGTATTCGCAGGTTAGCCAGGAGCTAACACATGCGTGACATGACAAAACCTTTGCCCACTGCTCCAACAAGACCAGAGCATGCGGGTCTGCCGGGTTAGCCAGGAGCTAACACGGGCTGAAATCACTACGACTGACTCTGTCGGACAAGATGCGCGCGGGTCAGCGAGGAGCTAACCTGTGCTCACACTTGACGACTTTATTGTTCTAATTTGGGGGGAGATGAGGTCAATTAGGTATTGGCCTGGGTTCTCCCCAATGTATCGATGGCCTGATGCAGTGATGCTGTGTAGAGTTACTCGCAGAAGTTGAGGAACCCCATGTATTCGTGGTTGTTGATCATGGAAATGCTCTTCTGGATCCCAACAACGCCTGAAATTCAACAAAACAAGAGGCCTTAGGAAATATTTTAATAGGACTAAAATTTTAGTTTGCAAACCCACACAGGTAGAACTTAACAAGCAGAGCTACGCTTGCAGACACAGTAGTACGAGACTACTGAAACTATGGATGCATGTTAATGACAGAAAAGATTTGAAGTAACACTATTTTGAGGGACGCCAAAGGACTCTGCCCTTCCATCTCTTGGATAAATAGAGAGGGAGGGCAGAGCTTTTTTTTTTGGTTTTTTCATCTTTTCATCAGAGAGTTGAACAATGAAGATAGATGGCAAGTGCCTGATCAATTTGATCAGGTCGTGTAGGAACAAGGTTCAAATCGTTCGTTCGTTAGGATGCCTCAGCTGCATACATCACTGCACTTCCACTTGACACCTATTTAAACGGCTCGTCTTGCCGCTACCTTATCCTATTTCCATACTTCTGTCGCTCCATCCCCGTATGGGTGGAGAACCCGTCGCTGTCTCGGCTGTGCTACCGGAGGCTCTAGGGAAGTCGGAGGAGAGAGCACTCATCTTGGGGTGGGCTTACTACTTATATGCTTTCAGCAGTTATCCTCTCCACACTTGGCTACCCAGCGTTTACCGTAGGCACGATAACTGGTACACCAGAGGTGCGTCCTTCCCGGGCCCGATTGTTTTTCAGAAAAACATCTACATGTTACTAACACTAATTTCCTTTGGCTCAACTTCAATACGGCTGCTATGAGGTTAGCAATTCATTCGGTTATAAAGGCAACAATTCAATGAGCTTGACAAATGGCACTTACCCATTGTAAGAGCGCTGGCGAAGATGACAGAGGAGAGGATGAAGACAATCAGCGATGCTCTCTTGAGCACATGCACAATCTTTCGAACCAGGCACTGGCCCCAGAATCCAGCCAGTACGGAAACGAATATGAGATAGCCAGCTGCATATAGAGAACACACATTCTTACCATGGAACAATCATACACTGAAAAATGTCTAGAAAATTTTATACAGACTTGGGAGCCATGGACTTACCAAAAGGGATGGGGAATCTGTGCAGGAAGTAGAACTCCATCACAGAGAGGGAGGAGGAGAACATCATCACGAATGTTGCTGTTGCACTTGCAACCTGTATGGCAATGCAATATGTATCATTTACCAAGGAAAGAAATGTATGAAAGTGAAGATCGCCTAAAGAGGTGACACAATGCCTCCCTTAAATTGCAAAATGCAAGTCAGGGCAAATAAGCCTTACAAAGTGTGAACAGCGGACTACAATAGATTACCATTGATCAATCAACTGGGTCTTCACAACTTGACTACTCTGGCTCTCTCACGGTAAATGCTCAGTTTGCTTATGATACTAATTACAAGAAAGGTAAGCCCAATGGTAAAGTAACATTAAGGACACAAGAAGCATTTGAAACCTCTAAGAGATAGGTGTACTGCTAACCTATACTGTAAATTGACTATTCAGTTTTGCCCAAATGATATGTACGTTGCATTTAACATCCAAACACTACTATAACGAAAGAAGCTGGATGGATCTGTGCTGAGGAAAATAGATACCCACACAAATAAAGGCATTCAAATTCACACCTTTAATCCATCAAGGTGTAGCGTGTATATAGGCCACTAACCAATAAAGTACACAGGGTTCGTACAAGTACCCGCCACCTGTCCAGGCAAACCCGCTTCCTTTATAATAATATATTGATATCCCTATCTCCTCGGTACAATTATAGGGTGCGATTTATGTTGTGGACCATGCGAATGAGTTAAGTTATTTTATCATTATATGTAAGGACATTTTGATTTCCAACTGAAATTGGAGGGCTTTCCTGATTAGATCCAAGTTGATATGGTGATATGGATAAATAACCAAATGGATTTTCATAACAAAAATATCAAAGGCAACAATGACATTGTAAGTAAGTCAATTGTCCCATTGTAATATTCACCTATGGCAATATGTCAATATGATTAGGTTTGCACTCCTTTATGGTATGAACCTATGATAGATTCAATAATCTAAACTATATTCCTATATCAGTAGGGTGCAACTAATGCATGTCACATCAACATCTCATATTTGAGTACACCATTTAATATAACCTAACTGATGAGATAATGATCATGTGAGTAGGTTGCCAATAGATAATGATCATGTGAGTAGGCTGCCAATAATTATTGATAAATGGTATAACTAATGCTATATATGCGACAGTCTACCATCTACATTCAGCTTAGTTTATCATAACAGGATGCTTCTTATACAATAAAAAGTTACAATTGCGATAAAGAACTCAGGGGAAAACTAGAACATTTTAGACACTGACACATGAAAAGTGGAAGTAACAACAGGAAAAAGTTGAAATCCTATACAATTTGTGAGATGCAATCTTTTTCACACGCCAAAACACCGATTTACTTTAGATGCTACAAGACTGATTCTAAGCTTATAAGACGTTTACAAATTAACAAACCTGAAGATGATGAAGAGTCAAGATTGAATATTTCAATCTATATACTCTATTGCAAGTGTCTATTTGGTCCAACCACAAGTCATTTAAGATATGGCATGAGTGGAGAAGATGCATGCAGTGGCAAAGTTGTATACAGATTGATCTCTTATATGAGATGCTTATACATACAGCTGGAAAGGACAAGACCCATTCTTGTCTTTCTCCCTATGTCTTGTGCACTGCCCTGGCCGTTGCCTTTAGGCTCCAATGCATTGCAATCGTGATTAAAGCTGTACTGTACCACTACAGAATGAACTTCTATCTCTATTGCACGCTTTGTTACCTTAACTGTACTGTTGGCGATTAAAGCTACAAGTTCTGTTTCAATTGACAAAAGGTTAGCTCCTTGGTGCACTCGTGATAACATATCATTTCAAATATGCTGTATGGATGTATGCCAACACACAAATCACAATTCAGCTCGATAATATTTGAAAATGAACTACATGAAATGAAATTTGGCATGAAACTGAGGTAGTTTAAATACCTGAGGTATGCACCCGAGCTCAAGAAGAAGTGGGCCAAGGATGAACCCACCACCAGATCCAAGAAGACCACCAACAGTCCCGCCGAGGAGACCACAGAGGGCGCAGAAGATCAGTTGTGCAGGTGACCACTCGATAGAGGCCTCACACACACACTCCAAGTTCCCATTGATACGGCGAGCACGGCTCTCCCTGCATAGCTGCACGGCCTCCCACAGGAACATACTCACCGCAACTGGAACCTAAATTATTTAGCACAACCTTAATAGTTAGGAACCAGAAGTGTTTCGTGTGTTCTGATTTGTGTGTGTAACAGAATTAACAGCCAGCTTTCCATGTGCAACAAAGCAAAGGTTGATGTTTGGTGGAGATTTGCGAGCTGCTCAAAAAGTGGCTTATGTATGTGCCAATCTAGGCCTAACGTGGGCACGTGGCTTATGTTCTGAAAAGACATACTAAATCCACAGAAAAAAATGATTGCTCAAACTGCAACACAACAATATAGGTTTTAAAACCAATTAAAAGACAGTCAGGCAGATATAACGTTAGTTTAGACAAAAACAGTGGCACAAAGTAAAACAATCATCACCTGTAGAATGTTGATTACCCAGTAGAAAGTGCTGCATGATTTCGAATTATTCTGCAAGGAAAGAAAAGGTTACTGCAGTTAATAAACATTTCCATGTAAAGGAGACGAAGAAAGGAGTCAAAGCTACCGCAGCTCTGGATAGTTGGTATATTATCAGAAAGTGATTTTACTAATGGGAGAAGGCCTGTTATCTTTTTAAGGTACAATCACTGTTATGAAGATTTGACTATTATTAAATGGGAAAGATAAAAAATATTCTGAGTGTAGAAGGGATACCTTGAGAACTTGCAGCACCAAGAAACATGACCAGACAGACATTAGAACCAGGATATTCTTCCACCTCAAATTGAACAGAAAAGTCTCCTGAAATAACAAATGACAAATCAGCGATCAGATCACATGGTGACAAACTGTCTTTTGTCTCTTCTTGCTGTCTTGCGTGTTCAGAGCATCTATCAACATCCCCCTAGGCCCTAACCATGTTAGTATATGCCCATGAATACCCTAAGCAAGTTAGTATATAGCCAAGGATCATTGACTGGATCTGAATAATATTTGTCAACCAATCAAGGCATGGTTTGAAAGGTGGTTCTGAAAGCTCATTCATACTATATGATTATGTCATAAGCTCCACAGTTGCTTAGGAAGTCACGAATGCAAATGATAGGTGATTGCAGTAGTTGTGGCTTACCAATGCAGACTTCACCTTGGGCTGAGGCTTAGTCAAGAGGGGCTCCTCATAGCTTGGGTCAATGACCACTGCACACGTTCAAATCAGACCACATGTTAAATATATCATAAAATGAATACTAGCTCAAAGATAAAATAACTGATGCTCATCGGTATCAGAAAAATCTGCCAAACTATCATGCAAGCGGTACATTTCTCACCATCATTTGCGGCACAAGCAGCCTTTGATTGCTCTTCTCTCTCGCGCGTCTCCATCTGCAATCATTCACAACAGGGGTTAACAAAAAAGAGAGACTATCAGTACACAGTGATTCGACAGCAAGCATCATAAATGTGACAGAAACCAACCAGAATCCTGGTCTCCTCCCTCCACATGAGAATTCCCTTGTAGAACGATCTTGATGAAGTGCCTGCAACAAATTGATCACACGAAACACGCCTCCATCTCATCAGACACAGAAAGTAGTAGGAGCGAGCAAAAGAGCACATGCGGCTTGCTTAAATTTGGCGGCATGTAGAGGCAAGCGCTCATTACCTACGAAGAGGATTATGATGAGGACGGTAATGAGCCAGTAGGGGAAGATGACGCTGAGCTCGACTCCGATGGTGATGCCGAGCATGAGCATGGGCTGGAAGAGCAGCGCCAGCTTATAGTCGATCACGGGCGCCTCCTTGGTCGGGTGCGACACCTGGAGATTGTACCACACGGATGACGCCGAGGCCCCCATGATCATGCCTGAGCCCAAACCGAACCAAGCGAGCACGCGCGTCAGCGAGGAGCAAATCCCCAGATGCATGCATCGGCAGTTGAGTTCGGCGACTTGTGTGTGAGTGCGGGAGACAGCTTACATTTGGAGAGCGCGGCGGCGGACTTGGTGTCGAAGCCGACGACGAGGTTGAGCATGGGCACGAAGATCCCGCCGCCTCCGACTCCGCCGACGGTGCCGAACGCGGAGCCGAGGAACCCGACGACGGTGGCCACCACCACCCGCCAGTTGAACGCGAGGTCCTGGAGAAATTGAGAAAACCGACCGCAGCGACCCGCCGCGGGGTCAGCACTCGGCGCAGCGAAACCGGCTGGCAGGGAAGGGGAGGAGACGAGAGGCAAAAGTGAGAACGGCTTACGGGCCAGACGCGCGCGGAGCGGGAGCTCAGGCGTAGCAGGCCATCGTTGCGCTCGGCGGCGCGCGGGTCCGCGGCGGAGAGGACGAAGCAGGCGAGGACGGCCGCGCAGGTGCCCCCCGCGGCGACGTAGGCGAGGAACCCCCGCGTGCTGGACCTGTTGAGGCGGCCGTAGAGTGAGCCCGCGTTCCCCTCCATCACCACGCAGGCCCGCGGCGACGGCACGCAGCAGTACAGTATCCTAGCTACTACACCTCCACGAGTGGAGGAGAAATGCGGCGGGAAGAGGAGTCACCGAGGAAGACGGCGAAGGGGGGAGAGGGGAAGAGAGAGAGGAGAGGAATCGCGGGCGCCCGCCTCCGCTCCGGTCCTTTATAGGCGGCGGCCCGGCCAGCGGGCGGGCTGGGCAAGTGAGGGGCGGGTGCGGATGAGATCGAGATGGATCGCGGCCTGGGGGTGTGGTGTGGTGGGCGAGCGAGACGACGAGGCGCGTTTCGATTTTGGCATCGCCTACTCCTCCCTCGGCGAGCCGTGACGGACCGCAACCGCAGCGGCAGGGGCGAGCGAGCCATCGGAGTCACGCACGTGGGCCAGAGCCGCCTGGCTCACCGGCCGCGGCGCCTGCCTGCCTGGCAGCTGCCAGTCAACCTGTCGACTGGCTACGGCGACGCCTGCCACTGCCAGCGAGCAGAGGCGAAGTTACCGCGCGGTGATTCCGCAGGTGTAATTGGCATTATCTATTTTGGAGTTATTAATAGTAGCATGCAGATTGGCATTATCTATTTGTGTGGGAAGCGTGTAACGGACTCCATGCATCGCAGCGCGCTGTCGCTCTCTCTTCTCTCCCTCCCTACAAACCGTGCCGTGGGTGAAACTTGTCAGCTGGCAGAGATCGCACGCATCCTCCTCTAGTAAACGCGCATTCGCTGCATGTGTCTAGCGGCCAGCGCGCTTTGAGACGGGAAACAAATGATTCGGTGTTAGTGAAGTATCAGAAAAAAAGATTCGGTTTTTTAGTGGTGTAAAGAAATGAATCGGTTTTAGTTTCTTGCTAAAAGAGCACAAATTTATCGGCAAAAGCGGATTGCGAGGATCTCTATTCCCGAGAACGCTGGTCGGATAGATTTGTTTCCCACCGTACAACCGGTAACGTCATCAAGTGTTTGACACATGGATTCTTTCTTTATCAGGAACGAATCCATAGAGACATGGATATTGGTGTCATTAACCTTATTGTATGAAAAAAGGTACTCTATCTGTTTATGGATGATTGTTGTTTTAGTTTTATCATATGTCACATTTTATATATTTTACCATTGATCCTAAAAAATACGTGCAGTTTGGCAAAATGCAAACCAGATATTAAGAGAGTATTTCTCGTGATGAATCTAAAAATATATATCCTATAACGTTAAATTGTATAGGGGTTTCTAGAAACTGATGGTTAAAATAGAAATATTCGAGTTAAAACAAAACTAAAACAATGACTAGTGTGAAACAGAGGGAGTACATCATTTTCACCGTGACCTTGTGTGAACCATTGATGCCAAGTGAAAGCAGTAGCTTTATTGTGGATCCATCTCTTGTTTTTCATGACGAGGGGAAAAGACAAACAATAGTAAGAAAAATATCTAGTAGGGGAGAAGTAGTAATTAACAAATGATATGAGCAAGGGACATATTTTTTTTAAAAAAAATCCATTGTATGGATGCCATTCATTTGTGATAACATTCCACGTGTCATTTTAATTGCTGGGTGTTATATATACTTTCAAACAACTTGTACATTGGCTTGCTTATTGTTATGCCTACGTTTTTCTTTCCTGATCTAGCCAAAAAATAGTAACGATTTAGTGTCTGAAGCCAATCATTCTAAATTTCACTATATAGATGTATTACGATGAAAAGTAGCAATCAAAGTTGTGTTTTGCAGACCGTATGGATTTCATAAATGTTACTTATTTAGTTATTTTGATGCTGGAGGGAGCCTTGCTAAAAAATAGAATTGACATTACTTAACCGATCATTTATCATCATTTCATATATTCCTTTTCTACGTCATTTATTATTTTCCTACTATACTTAGAGTTGAATCCTACTTATCTTGTCTTGGTTATGATCATTTCATTTGGATTGGATATGTCAAAGTACCTCTCACGGTTTTTATTTGAACCTTTTAAGATATAAATAGTCCCTATCCTACACATGTTAAGTAACTTTATGGGATACTTCAGTTCCATTTTCCCAAGTAAGGAATCAAAGAAGGTTCACCTTTACTTGTGTCTTTTATGAACCACAAAAAGTTTGGTGCATGTTTTGCCTTCTGTCGCCAATTCAATCCAGCCTCGTGGAGGAGATAAGCCCCATGGTCGTTTGTACACGTGGTATTGCATTTCTACAAATAAATCAATCTATTTCATCTTGTGTCTTCTATTATCAACTATAAAAAAATGGTACAAGTTCTGCCCTTTTCCTTCCCAATTCAATATAATCCAGCACCACGGTCGCTTGTATAAGTGGTATTGCGTTTCTGCAATTCCATCCCTTTCACCTCCTGCATAAACTTGGGAGAATCTCTAACCAATCCATGCACATGAAAGTCCAAGACTAGCGAGTAGACGGCCCAAAAGAAAACTAAAAGGCACATATTGTAGAACGAGTCCGCCGCATCTATGCACGAGCTACTAGCTTAACAAACCCAGACCATTAGACCAACTAAACAAGCAGGGCAAAGGTCCAATCACGTCTCAACTAGAACGAAACGCTCACGTCCTCAACCAAACCAAAAACCTTTCTGTCGCCTTTGCGGGCTACACTCTATCATGCACCTTTTTTGTAACCAACAGCCGTACTAGTCCCGTTTGCATGAGCAAATTACGTCCATCCAAAAAGAAACTATTGCCAGAGATGAGGTCGCCCGCGCTGTCCTCTCCTCCCAAGCGTTTGCTTGCCGCACTACACGACAGGGGACGGTCAATGCGCGCGCCACACATGCCATGATTAACCCGGATATCTCGCCGGTAAATGATCGGCGCCGGTTGCCTTTGAATAACGCTGGGCCATGTTATCCCAATGCGCACGCCTCCTGTTACGCTGATGCTTCAAGAGAAAATGACCTGGCCGTAAAATTACTCTGCAGATTCTGTCAGGGATGTAAGCGAAGTAGTACTTGCTTCGGATTCTTTATAACCACCGCAAATAGTTAACGGAGGTGTAGTCCGTTCTGATTTCTGACTGGTTAGCGTCCGAAAGGGAAAACGAGTTAACGACGACTACGATGTGTCAGTTTCCCCAGCCACATCTCCAGCTACCCTGACCGAGAAATTCAACAAAAAACAAGTTTCTAAATTGACAGTTGAGGATGGAAGCGGATCGGTGCGCATCCTTCTGGACATTCCATGGGGATATCCTACTCGGCACTTCGTTTTCTATCACATGATCGCCACCGATGCCCGATGACTTCCACACGCGAGGGGAGAAGACCGTATCCGATTTCTCCTCCCTGCAGGTACAGGTAGCTAGCCTGTCCGCCGACCGCCGTCGTCGACGCACCGGCCGCGCGGCCAGTCGGTCCAGGGACTACGCCACCGTACCTGTCCGGCTGTCCCACACATGGACAGAGTGGAGGGCCGAGCGCCACCTCACCCCGGCCCCGGCCCCCATCATCGCCGCCCGTATTTAACGCGCGAATTCTTGCTTGCTTGCGAGTTTCGCCTGCCCGTTTAAAATTGTCGTGGCGATCATGAGACCAGAGAGAGACCCTGGTTGCGATCGCCATCGCAGATCCAGCTCCCGGATCGTCGCCTGGCCAATGCAATTATTCCTTTTCCTCCGGGGTCCAACCTCCGCGCCCGGCCAATCGCGTCGCGTCACCTAGGTAGAGCAATTTCGGATATGATGGGCTGGGAGATTGAGATGTATTTTTGTCGTCTTATTTTTAGATATATGTTTTTGTCTATACGCTTGCATTATTTTCAGGTGACGCCGGTATATGCACCTAGTAGATAATAAGTATACGAGACGCCACTTGTAGCTGTACTTGTACTTCGTACGTTGGCTCCGTTCTCGTACTGGGACACGGCACACATGTCACACATGGGCGCGCGCTGGACCATCCTGAAAGCACATGGCACGCACGCAGCTTCCTTTGTTTCGGTCTTAACCAGCATGTCAGCGCTGGTGGTGCGGGGCCGGCGGGGTCCTCGGCGACACGCCGACACCTAACCGTAGCGACACCGGTCGGGAGGACGCGGCGGCGAGGCTGGTGCTGCGGCATCTTGGTGATCCCCCCGCCGCGCGAGCGCTCTCCCGATCAGCGCCGGCGGGCTCCGATCCGTGGCGATGAGGCACGCGCGCGACGCCTGCCATCGTCGTCGCCGTCGACCATCCCCCGGCGGCGCCGGCTCGATCCGCCGTCCTTGGCATCTCGCCGCACGTTACATACGTGCCGATGTTGCTGTCGCTATTTCTATTTCTGCCGCTGGGATCGCCCGGGCCGGGCCGGGGGATCAATAGCGCCTTCGCTGCCGCGCGTATCGGATCAGGGCCCGGCCTGACCGCCCCGTCGGCTAGCCACATGGAGCGGGCGAGACCGAGAGTCCGAGGCAAGCCCTGTTGTGCTAGGCACTAGCTATGGGCGGGATGGTGGTTTGTCTGCTTTGCTGGACGGGCCCAGCTCCTCGTGGAATCTCACGGAATCCGCCTCTCTCGTCGACTGAAAATGATGTCGATGGTGAACGGAGAACGGTTTTGTCTGGCCGCCGTTCGCGCGCCGCTCACCGTACGTCTAACGCCGGTACTCGCTGAGAATCGAGATGCGTACCGTGAGCCAGCAAAGTTACCCGGACAAGAACGGACAGTTCCTGCTCGAGTGACATGAAGTATGAACAACTAGGTACTCCGATAGCGGGATCCGATTGGATCATTGATCGTCG
Organism: Panicum hallii; assembly: GCF_002211085.1. Classification (NCBI taxonomy): domain Eukaryota; kingdom Viridiplantae; phylum Streptophyta; class Magnoliopsida; order Poales; family Poaceae; genus Panicum; species Panicum hallii. The sequence goes on along the minus strand of NC_038050.1, from coordinate 6,145,683 downwards.
ATGATTGAAGCAGATGCAGAGCTGCAGAGCCGGCCGGCCGCCTAGTCAGAGAGGCCGAGCCGGACAGGGAGTGGGTCAACTGGCGAGGGCCGGGCGAGCCGGCGAGCCCATCACCGGTCCGCACTCGAAGATTGTCGGCTCCATCATATCATCCATTCCATGGAGAGGACGAGTCACCTACGTGTTCGACCACCGTACCGGTCCTCGGCCCCTGGCCAACCACCGCCTCCGTTCTTTCACGTGCCATCGAAGACGTTGCCGAGTCAAGGTCTAGCCAGTCTCAGTACTGTATCAGATCGGTTCGTAGTAGTATACTCCTACAGGCATCACGTGAGGCGACAAAGGGCTCCTTGAGTTGACGACGGCACCTCCCGTCCTTCCCTACACTACACCTACACGTCGTGTGACTCGTGCCGTCGCCTAGCTAAGATAGGCTATCTTTTACCCTGTACTAGGTCTCCAGCCTCCTTGGCGATATTTCCTCTGTTGCCGTCGTCTCCACTACCGGAGATAGATATATGCAGCGATCACTGGTGCTCCTCCGATGCGCGACCCACCGTGGAACAGCGAGATCTCTCTCCGACCCGTCGTGCGCCGGTGCGCGGTCGCCTTCGCCGCCGGCCGTCTTCTTCCGATCGACGGCTAGAGATCGGGGACCGGCCGGGCGGCCTCCGTCCTTGACTTCAAGCCACACTGCACCGCGCATGCATGCATCGGACCGGGATGGGCCACGCCTGCACGGCCACACGGAGCGGGCGACACCGAGGCGCGCCGTGCGCGAGGGACGGGATCACGGGCGAGTCCCCTGGTCTTGTCGGTAGCCGCGCGCATCAGCATCTGTGCGGTTGGTCGCTGGACGACGTACGTACGGGTCCAGCAGGCCGTCCAGCCCCTCGTGGATTTGGCGAGAGGATGGAGATGTGTCTCGCCGTTCGCGTGCGTGCCCCACCCTAACGCCGTCACGTGGTGAGGACTGGGATGTGTATGGAGTATGTGCCAGCATACTAGTACTACTCAGCGCTCGCGCGGTCGTTTATAGTACTAACGGATGTGTATGGAGTATGTGCCAGCATACTAGTACTAATCCGGATAAGGACGGACGTTTATAGTACTAACGGATTCTGCTGCCTACTAGTACTACTCAGCGCTCGCGCGGTCGTTCGAGTGATGGGACGTTTGGTTTCTGGGTACCGTCACATCGAAGAGACGTTGTCATTTAAAAATATTAAATAAAATTTAATTATAAAATTAATCGTAGAATTCTTAGATTAATTCGCGAGATGAATTTAATAAGAAATGTTAATTCTTAGTGGATGGTTACTTTAGTAAATTATAGATTAGCTAGGCTCATTAAATTCGTCTCGCGAATTAGCATCCATCTGTAAAAAAAATTATAAATAAATTTTATTTAATACTTCTAAATGATAAGATTCTAATATAACTAACTAGGCTTGCAGACAGTGACACATGCTCGTGGGATAGCTGGATAGGGGGTGGGGAATTTGATGGGGATCATCGTTCATGAAGCACAGTAGTACAACACACAGCTCTAGAATTAGGATCCGCTTAGATCCGGATGACTAAACTATACTCCTATCACATCGGATGTTTCGACACTAATTAGAGCTATTTAATATAGACTAACTATAAAACCAATTGCATAAATGAAGGCTAATTCACTAGACAAATCTATTAAGCCTAATTAATCTATCATTATTATATATTTATTGTAATATGAACAAATTATGGACTGATTAAGTTTAATAAATTCATCTTGTGAATTAGCATCTATCTGTGCAATTAGTTTTATAATTATTTTATATTTAAAATTTTAAATTAGTGTCTAGATTGATAGGGACTAAAGCTTAATCGGATTATGAAACAGAACAACCTTATCGACGCTCCAAGATCGACGGCTCCATCATCCACGAGACAGGAACAAGCCTCCATTCATTGCACGTGCAACCCAGCACACCGCAGAGTCAAGAGCCAGCTAGCCCGAGATGGATTCAGAGATTATGTAATCAGGGCCGTCCCTGGGCATGTGCAGGAAGAGCGACCGCGTAGGGCGTCCAAATCCTGTGGACCTCCAAGTATAGAGTACAGATACGCACAGCACTCAGCAGCAACATTGGCCTTTGGCCCATTAGCAAGATATGGCAGCGAACTAGCCTAATAGAAAATGACTTCGACCGGCCGCTGGACAGTTGCCGATCGGCAATTGTCTATCCCAATTCCCATCAGCTAGGTCTCCACGTCCGCGCGCCATCGCCTTGATTCCCTCGGCCGTCGGCCGCGTATCACGAATTCGCAAGCGACCGAGAGTGACGACCTGACAGCAACAGCGAGCGAGGTGCTGAGGTCCTACAGGCTGAAGGTAATATTAATCATTCATTCTTTTAAATTCATTCACAATGAGTAGCGGGTCGATCTCTAAATGTTGTTCTTTTGATCTTTTCATCTAGACACCTACACCTACTGGAATAGTGTTCAAAGATTGAAGCCATGTCTTCTATGAATCAATCTAGAAAATTTGAATCGGGTTCGCAAAAGCGTAAGAAAAAATAAAGAATAGAGAAATTAGTCCAATCTCAGCAAGGAGCTATGGATAGGTTTATTACAAAACAGTCACAAGTGTCATCTGATAATCCAACGCCTGACAATAATCCTATAGATCCTCTAGAAAATAATATTGAAGTTGAGAAAGCTCTCCCTGACAACATAAATACTCAGATAGGCAATAACAGTGAAGACTTGAATCCTTCTTTAAATAGTGGTGACTTATTTTTGCCTAATATATTTGATCCAAGATATTGGGATTCACTTGATGGTAAACAAGTTGACATTTTAGCACAAAAGAGACCTAAAAGAGACCTATCAATTCAGAAGGGGCCTAAGGATAGGTTTTCTAGAAGATTTTCTTCACTATTCTATAATAGAATTCTATCAAATGGAGAAAGCTGTGATAGGGATTGGCTTGTTTATTCTAAGGAACTCGATAGAGCATTTTGCTTTAGCTGTAAATTATTTACAAAAGGACATCGAAAAGGTCAGTTGGCAAATAAGGGTTATAATGATTGGGCACATCTTGGGAAGAGACTCAAAGAGCATGAGATAGGTGCAGATCATGTTTTGAGTATGACAGCTTGGTATGAGTTGCATAATAGATTGCAAACTAATCAAACTATTGATAAAGCTGCTCAGCGACAACTTGAGAAAGAAAAGGACCATTGGAGGAAAGTTTTATTTAGAATTGTGGGTATAGTAAAATTTCTTGCCAAGCATAATCTTGCATTTCGTGGAAGTAACAGCAAACTATATGATGACAGCAATGGGAATTTCTTGGGCGTAGTAGAGATGTTGATTGAATTTGATCCAGTTATTCAAGAGCATGTCCGCCGTATTACAAATGAAGAAACTCAAGTTCATTATATTGGTCCTAGGATTCAGAATGAGTTGATACACTTGCTTGCTTCTGCTATTAAGTCTGAAATTATTAAGAAAATAAAGAGTGCAAAGCATTTCTCTGCCATACTTGATTGTACCCCTGATGCAAGTCACCAAGAACAAATGTTTTTAATTATAAGATATGTGGACTCATCATCAGGTCATGTTCACGTTGAAGAATCCTTTCTGGAATTTTTAGATGTAAATGACATGACTGGACAAGTGCTTTTTGATGTGCTAGAGAATGAACTAAAGATTTTTGATCTTGACATAGATGATGTGAGAGAATAAGGATATGATAATGGGTCAAATATGAAAGGAAAACATCAAGGTGTACAAAGGAAACTTTTGGATGTAAATCCTAGAGCTTTCTATTCTGCTTGTGATTGTCATAGTCTTAATTTAACACTTTGTGATATGGCTACTAAGACTTGTGGCAAAGCGAAAGACTTTTTTAGAGTCATCCAACGTATCTACACAACATTTGCTAACTCTACTAAAAATGGCATATTCTAAAAGATAACATATCTAGATTGACTCTCAAGTCAGTTTCAGCTACACAATGGGAGAGTCGTATTGATAGTGTTAAAGCTATCAGATTTCAATGTGCAGACATTCGGGAAGCTCTACTTAGGTACCCATCATTTTTCATATTGGTATTGAATTAATGATGTAATTTTGTTGGTTATCTCATATATTTAAAATATTTTCCTTCTTTAATTTTAATTTTAGGTATCTGATACTGATAATGATCCAGGAAAGAGTAGTGAGGCTAAAGGTCTAGCAAATAATGAACTTAGACAGTATGAATTTATAGTGGCAGTAGTCATTTGGTATGAGGTACTGTATGCTGTTAATTTGGTAAGCAAACAAATGCAAGCAAAGGATATGCTTATTGATGTTGCTATCGAGAAAGTGCAAGGGCTTATTTCTTTCTTCGATGGCTATAGGGAAACTTGTTTCTTAGAAGCTTTGGAGTCAACCAAAGAAATTGCACTTGAGATGGATATTGGTACAACATTTCCTAAAAAAAGACTGTCAGACCCGGGGCTACGGGACTGTGTACATAACGTAGTTTAAATAGGATTAGAAGATAAAGCCTGTCTTATCTCTTATTTATGTTGTTCTCTACTCGTATGAGTAGGAGATAAAGCTAGTCGATACAGAAGGAAACTACTCGAGTTATACTCGGGTACGATTCCTTAGCTAGTATTGGGTTAGGATTCATGTAACCCTGACCTCCCGGATATATAAGGGAGGGCAGGGACCCATTCAAAACAAAACATCAACATCCAAGGCAATACAATCCACCATACAGGATGCAGGGTATTACGCACCTCGCGGTCCAAAACTGTCTAAGTTTTGTGTTCCTGCACCTTCGAGTTCCTGATCTCGGCGTCTCCTCACCTAAACTTACCACCTCGGGTATACCCCTCGGTGGGCAGCCGGTAAAACACCGACAAAGACCAATTAAAAGAAAGAGGCAATACGATGAGAACCCAGAAGATACAAATATTGCCACAATATCTCCGGAGGAATTATTTAGAGTAGAGTATTTTGTACCTCTTGTTGATCAAGCTATTGCCTCTCTTACAACGAGATTTGAGCAGTACAAAGATTACAAAAAAAATTTGGTTTCTTATTTACTTCGGAAACATTGCAATCATTGGATGACCATGGCTTGAAGTCTTCTTGTGATAATCTTGAGGCTATCCTAAAAAAGGATGGAAAATCTGATATTGATGCCAAAAAATTATATATGGAGTTGAAGTTTTTACGAGAATTCATTCCAAAAGAAAGAACGAGGCCTATTGAAATTCTACGGTTTTCAAAGGAGCATGGTTGTTTTCCTAATGCAACTATTGCATATAGAGTTCTATTGACTATTCTTGTGGCCGTTGCATCAGCAGAGCGAAGCTTTTCTAAACTGAAGCTATTAAAGACTTATTTGCGTTCTACAATGACACAAGAAAGACTTAATGATTTGGCTATAATAGCACTTGAAGGCGAAATGTTGGAGAAGATTGATTATGAGCATATCATTAAAGACTTCATTTCAAAGAACACTAAAAGAATGATGCTATTCAAGTAAAGATTATACAACATAGGAACCATTCTTGATATATCTTATTGCAATGTACTACATACTATGTTATATCATATATTTGGCCTTATTTTTTCTAGACTAGTAGACCTTATTTTTCAGTTTCCTACATGGTCTCGAATTTCCCCGGGACAGCCCTGGTGTAATGAAATAAATAACATTTTCGAGCATGCGTGTATCACGCGCGAGTCGCGAGGGATCGGAGGCGATCTACAAAGCTACAAGCGCCCGTTCACCACCGGTGGCAGCACCACTCCCATGCTCGGCATGCACGTCGCGACTCGTACCGTCTTCTACTCGCCTATGCGATTTCCGCGGTCTTTACTGGTATATATGCAGCGATCATGGAGGTACATACACATACTCCTCTCCGTCTCCGATGCACGACCCGTCGTGGAGGCAGCGAGATCTCTCCGTCCGGGCGCGGCCGGGCTCGCTCGACCGCCAGCCCGGCGACACGCGCCCCGTGCGTGGTCGCCTTCGTCGTCGTCACCTTCCCGATCGACGGGACGGCGACGAGAGATCAGACCGACCGGCGGGGCCTCCGCCCCTTGACTTGCACGTTACACGACATGTCGCGGCAGCTCGGCCCATGCGCTGCACGCGCACGACGAGCTGGCCATCCCGAGCGAACGCCTGGGCCATACTATTCACGGCGAATCTGTTGCGATTTGTGGAGCATTAAGTGATGCAGTAGCAGTCTGTCACTGTCAGTGTCGCAGCAAACACCGACTAGCCTTTGGATAGCCAGCACATGCACTGATGCACGCCAGCACGGGCATTATTAGAGCAGCATCGATCGGGCTGGGGAATGACACGTCACAGGGTGCAAATTTTCTTTCCCTCTCTCGTTCTCTCTTCTCCGGCCTGCCACAAGATTAAATAGTGCTCTATGATCAATCAGGCCAACAACATTTTTGTCAGTAGATACTTGCTAGAGCCAAACCCAAGAAACCTGCCACTGGGCGGCCCATGGCGACTAACGGCGCTCTCTCGACGCGATCGATGCCCCTCGCCTCCTCCGATGGAAATGCCATGCAGGGACTCGCTGCTCGATCGCTCGCCTCCTCCGATCGCACATTGGCAGCGGCAACCGGCAAGAACAGCTGGGAATGGGATTGTGCGCGCGTGGGGCTGCTTCGGTTGCCGGAAATTTGAAATTTGCCGTATAAACGGTTGCCGGAAGTGGTTCCGGACGGCGCCGCACCGTCGCTGACATGTAGCGTAAGGATGTAAATGGGTATTTAATAATAGTTTTTGGATCAACTAACTAATTATGATAGCATACTACTTTTTATTTCTTCTTCTAAATTAATTATGCAGAATATTATTCTAGTTTATTTTATTAATTTTTTAATCAATCCAATGATCTAAAGTATACATAGCTTGCATCACTGGTTGCACTGCGGTGCGTGCGGTCCGGGGACACGGCAAGAGCCAAGAAAGATCGCAGTTCAAAGTGCCAGCCGGGATTCCGGCCGGGACCGTCACGGGAGAGGGGCCGGCGATACGGTGGCAGCAGATATTTTCGGGACCTGGTTACCTTCAGTGACCGTCCCTGCTGAATGGTTGCCTTGCTATTTGTTGAGGGGCACCGACTTTTTGTTGTGTTTGTGCTACGTGCGAGTGGCACGCGTTTGACCTCGTATCGTAAGTTCGTGACGACGTAGTAAAATCCATTTTTTTTTGAGGGAACGACGTAGTAAAATCTTCTGAACGATCTTGTAAGCAATGGAGTAGGGAACGCTCCTGCTCGCGGCGGCTTTGCTTCGGCCAGTCGGCCTCGTAGCAGGTGTTGCTGTGTTGGGCTGGTGCCCTGGTAGGTTTTGGGCTCCATGGATGGCAATGCTGGGATGAAACAATACTGTACAAGCCCATGTGGGCCAGCTAGCCGGCTAAGGAGGCCCATATTGTGACTAATTTTTCATCTCCGAGAAACATGTTTCGTGGCCCGTTGAAAACCTCAGCCCAGATGACGCGAGCATGCTGCCTAGGGGGAAAAAGGGGGGAAAAACACTCAATATGCTCTGGGTCCAAATTTCCAAAGTTGATGACCATGTCCTCAAATTCCCGCTTTATTTACTTCGAAATGAAATGTGGGGGGTTAAATGGTGATAATTACATGTTTAAAGTTTTGATTTTACTGGATGTTAATGTGTACCCAAATTCCGTTACTGAGAGAACCTGTAAGCATCCTGCGTCCATTTGCCTGACTTGGAAGCAATACCTCTCATGATTGCCGTCTCGTCTCGGCTGCGGCTGTTCCTCTGTAGCAATGGCTTGGCATAAATGTCCCGGGTGCTCTCCCTGTGCAAAGCGAAACGGAGGGGACAAAGGAGACAGAGGCTTCAACTCCATGCGGCAGTCGGCTCGGAAGTGACATGACCTCTTGCGAGGAGTAGGAAACCGAGAGCTTGCCTGATGACTCGAGTGAGAATTCATGGGGGCTCAGCAGTCAGCACTGTCCCTTTCTTGTGCTCAGGTGGGCAGGAAAAGATTCGTCTCCGCATGAATGGATGCAGTGGCCTTCTATCAAGACATGAGTAATTGCAATCTAAAGTATTTTACATGGATGCCTGATTCAGAGCCCAGACTAGCTACAAGTTCTGAATGTTTGATATTTGAGTTTTAACAGTTTGTACCATGTTATGTTGGCATTTGGCTTACATTTTCTGATTTTTCAATGAGGCTTATGCAAATCTCTATATACGGTTCCCGCACTAAAAGGTGGCCGGAGAGAGTAGCCACGTCACGGGCTCGGTCATTTTGCAAAAAGATCCTCGGACTATATAGAAATTAACTCGTAGGTAATTTTGCGAAAAAAACCACCACTAGCTTTTCTCAAAATCAACCCCAGACCACCCTTCCCAGTTAAAAGGAAAATTTACAAAGAAAACCTTATATTTTCAAAAAATCAACCCGCCATCCTAATCCTCTCTCAGAATTTTTTTTCAAAACCCCCAGATTTTAATTAAATCAAACCACAACTTGTTCCATCCATTACTTTTACACAAGCAATATTATACGTGCAATTTGAACATCAAAACACGTTGACATCAAAAGTTATTCAGTAAAGAATTTGATCAAAAATTAAAAAATTACAACTTCATAGAGCAAATTTTAAAATTCAAAATGCTTTCGCAATTTGTTTGCACAAATGCTTGCATGCAATCCGTCGTACCTACAATATGGACACTAAAATATCTTCAAATTAAAAAATATTCAATACAAAAGTTGCTCAGAATTTCAAAATCTACAACTTTATTATATAGTACAATTTCAAATTCAAAGTGCTTTTGCAATTCATCCATATAAAATTCGGACACCGAAACGTCTTTACTTCAAAAAAATCAATACAAAAATTGCTCACAATTTCAAAACCTAAAGATTTGCTACACAACAAACTTTTAGAACAAAAGATAAGAAAAACACTAAATATAACAAAAAAAGATAGTTCCATTTCCATAAAAAATAATATCCTATTTGAATGGAGAGTTCAAAATATATATCAAGTGTAATAACAGGTTGCAGATCATAACTATATATATAATAATTACTACTCTATACATTAACTAAAGTAGTAACTACAAGCCGACGACATAAAATATGCACCTTGCGCGGCAAAGGCGCGCTAAAGTAGCAGAAAGAATCGCCAAGCCCAAGCATAGCTAGTGCTGAAGACGTGTAGAGAATTGCAGAGTGTTTATGCAACGAGATCACTGATCATGATTGCTGTGACTGACTTGCGAACGAAGGACATGTTCTGTGCTCTGCTCTGTATCAAATGCTTACGGTACAGGTTCTTCAAGAGAAAGAAGACATGCTCGCAATGATGCGCATGCCTCCAAGGTTGAAAAGTTTTTTGTCCTACTGTTTCAGAGCCCTCTTCTTTTTACAATTCTATCTTTCAAGAACAAAAAAGAAAAAAAGACAATACCGCAAAATTATCCGTTGGGTGACTTCCTCACTCAGTCGTTGGCTCGTTGCTATCATTCTACAAATCAAACCTCGTCATGCACATAAGTAGTCAACCACCGTTGGACATTTCTGCATATATATACTGCTTAAACCATCCTTGTAAAGAAAACCTACTCAAGCATCGGAACAGATGGAGCTCGCTCTTCTCATGAACTGAAATGGAATGCCACGCTACTGATGCTCAAAAGGACATCATTTCACTACTCTGATTAATTACACCACATCCTAGCTTGATTATAGGCTAACACGGAGTAATACTAAGAAGCAATTCCTGAAGCGACCGTTCACCAGCCGAACTACACCAGCATCTCTATGGCTTACCAAAAACTAGCTAGCGACGAGAACATCTAAAAGATCAATCTATGATCAATGGATCATGGATCGTCCAGCAACTGAAAACAAGTCTAGTAAAAATTATCATGGGCTCGGCATCAGCAGCTCGAGGAGTCGAGGTCGCAACCGGATCACGGATCCAGGGCCCGCCGATCCGCGCACCGGCACTTCCAGTTGAGGGGCTTGTAGTCGGTGTAGCTCTCCTGGACCCTGTCGCCGCCGCCGGCGGCCCTGCCGAACGTGCGGGCACGGCCGGGCGCGGCCTCGCCCCTGCCGCCGTCGACCCGCGGCGCGACGGGCACCTGCACCGCCTCGCACCGCCCGCACGGCGCGCACTTGCCCTCGCACCGCGGCGGCCTCGACCCGATCAGCGACTCCGCCACCGCCACGCCCTTGCCAATCTGCTCGACGTTGCCAACCGCACACCAAGCAACTGGTTGGTTCACATGTGCCATGGCGCGCGCGAGGGAGAAAAAGCAGCATGGAATGGAACTCTAGCATGGATTGATCCGGAAGAGAGGATTTTACTGACCTTTGGCGGATCCTTGGCCTGGAAATGCAGCGCTCTACCTGCAATCGAAGAAAGCGACACACTCGCATGAACAATCTAGGAACCAAGGCAGGGGAAAAATCAGGGGATCGGGGCAGCTAGGTTTAGTAGGCAGGCAAAGGATGATCTTACCTTCGGCAGCGTGCAGGCCGTGAGAGGATAGCAGGAGGAGAAGCAGCAGGGATGAGTAAAGCCGGAGTCCCATGAGAGCTCGAGCTTGACTGAACGTCGCCTAGCTCTAGCTAGCCACTCTCTGAATGGGGTCGGCAACAGTAGCTGGCGTGCCTATATATCGAGCAGAGGGTGCTACAGCGCCAGCATGCTCACGTTCACATGGGCAGGGGTTCCTTGTGGCTGTGGCGTTGGGAATCAATGAGAGAGAGAGAGAGAGAGAGAGAGAGAGGCAGCCGGGGCAGGAGGTGATGTACAGCAGCGTACAAAGGATCAGGCCATTGAATGCGTCTGAATCCTGTGACCATAAAGACTTCCGCCGGCCATTGCTTCCGGCTGTCCGGCAGCAGCGAGCACAAAAGCTGGAGGGGAGAGAGAGAGAGGCGGCAGCGGCCGCGGCAGGCCGAGGAGGTGGCGCCGACGCCGCCGAGATAGGCGGCAAGGCAAAAATGACGCGAGCCTTGCACGCTTGGGGGGCACGGATTGCTGAGGTCCTTTGACGAAGCATCGCTCCATGAAAAAAGGAAAATAATGCATTTTTGGTGGTACACACTAAAGCAGTGTGTGTGAACTGTGAGCCCTGAGGCTGAGAGAGAGAGAGAGAAGCAGGGGAAATGCAAGCGAGAGCCTTTACATGGAACTAGGCTTGCAGCCAAAAGAAGGCTCCCGGTTCATGTCCTGTGCAGATTCTCCCCCTGCGGAAAGGGATCACAGAGAGGTCCAAGAATTCAAGAGACAGCTGAATGGCACTGGAGAATGAAAGAAGCTAGTAGTAGTAGTGTGGGGCTTGACACTTGCTGCTACACCCCTCACCCTGATGACCTCTGAATTTCTGATGGCTGCTACTCGAGTAGCCATGTGAAAAAAAAAATCCTTTCTTCTCCAAAGGTCTTGCTTCATTTTTACATTCTTTTTTTGAATTCTGCATCCGAGCAATACCACTAGTCATTACCATTGCTTTATGCGGGTGACCAGTCAAATGCAGGTAGCCAAGAACAAACGTTGCTGCGCTGGGGTGTGCGATGCTCATCGCAGCGTGCAACAGATAGAGAATTAAAAGAGGTTCAGGTCGTCAAGCTGAGCAACCTGCTACAGCACTACCAGCAGCAGCGAGGCGATGCCGCGTGATATCACGCGGCAGGAAGTCAACAGCCGTAATTCTCGCCAAGTCTCCACGCACGGGTTCTCTGTTCGAGAGCCGAAGCCCAGAGCAGTCAGCAGGTTCGTTTTATTGCACTGCTGCATGGTGTTGGATGATGGTGTTGTGTGGTCACAAGATTACAAGAGATGGTGTTGTGTGGTCCGGCACTGCTGGAGAAGTGGTTCACAGAGAGAGAGAGAGAGAGAGAGAGAGAGAGAGAGAGAGAGAGAGAGAGAGAGAGAGAGAGAGAGAGAGAGAGAGAGAGAGAGAGAGAGAGAGAGAGAGAGAGAGAGAGAGAGAGAGAGGGAGGAATCTGGAATAACTGGGCCGGCCGCTTGATTTCTGCGGCCTCTCTGCTCTCCTCTTTTTTTGGTGGGCTGATCACCCAGAAACGAGATCTTCTCTGGGCCGATCAACTTCGTTTGCTCCGATTACTTCACCCACCATGTCAGAAGTTGAGGTGTATGCTGTACACTAGCAACTACTGTAAGTCTGTAACCTAATGGATTGCTATTATTAGCCGATGACTACAGATGATTTACGCTCTGTCTTTCGGAATGGAGTAGAAAAGGATATTTGACACATCAATGGGAGGAGAGAAAAGGATTTTTGACGCAACATGTCTTTCAATTTTTTTTTGACGCATCAGTCTGTTGGATAAGCAAAGGCACAACAAATTTCATAGCGTTTGGGTAGATCAAGCTGACCTGCAGCATAAGCAAAATATGAAACATTTTTTTGCAGCATGTACAACTGAGATTCTGACTGAATGCTGGAAAAGAAGAGCTAATACAACTGAGATTCTGACCTAAAGTCTGGAAAAATAAGAGAGGAGAACCTAGGCGGCCCAAAATTTGGAGGAAGCGTAGAGACCCAATACACTTTCTTTACAATGGGTTCTACTGCTTTCGGTATATCTCTAATCCTTTTCTTGAGGACACGGATATTTTTCACGTGTTCCTACTCGACCGGAGTTCATCTAGATAAGGAAGAATCTGGCACCACCTTAGTGCACGCATCTTAATAAATAAAATGGTCGATCATGTGAAAGATCACATCAGCGCCATCTGAGTTCAAGAAATAGGTCTTGACCTGTAACACAATAGAAACGGGAACAATGGATCAGTGTTCAGACAACGACTAATTTATCTTTCTCCTTTTAACACAAAAGAAATGGAGATTGTGACAAGTGCATCCATGAGTGAGGAGTACAAATATATAAAAAAAAAGGTGACATGAAGAATGAGAAAAATAACACATACCTGAATTGTGCTATGGGCAAAAAACCTCTGTCTACTTTTCTTGAAGCTAACATCTACCCTTTCCCATGGAAGTCTATTAAGACCTTTGAGCATAACTTCTGAAAAAGAAGAAGAATTTGGTTAAGAGAAAAGAATCTCAATAATCATAAATACACAAGACAACCAATGTAGCAAATACAAAAGAAGATTCAGTGCCACTGTAAACATTTTTTTTAAAAAAATTGCAATTCAAACATTCAGTGATCCCTAAAGTAGTCACGAAGATAAATGACATAAAAATAGTCATGCAAATAAACGAAAAAGGTTTCATATATTTTCTCAAGGAAGTCCTTTGCAAATGAACACCGATGAAGTTATCATAGTTATATCACTCAATTTCTATTCTTATTCTCAAAGAAGAAACTATTGCAGACGAAGGTGCAATTTCTTCGTCATTCTAAAATGTGAGAGAACTTTGTACCATACCTTCCATTTCACTCGTAGTTTTTGCCTGATAAATCATCGCATCTGAAAAATCAACATCCTGAACCTTCGGTTCCTCCACATAAACAATGTGTGGATATCTACCATCGTTTATAAAACTTTTGCGCTGATGCAAAGACTTTTTCAGAAATAGGAAACATGTTTAAAAATCCAAATGAGCTTATGGTGAATATATTACCTCAGGAAGCTCATGCTGACGACGTATTGAAGATGTCCTCCAGCCAACGATAACTAATTTGTCAGTCAAGGATATCCTTTTTGTAGTTCATAGTTAGCAAATATATAAACTAAAACGGTTTATATGATCTGAAAATTGAGAGCATTTATGCAACAAGGATACAATCACTGCAGACATTGGAGTAAACAACACGACGCTTGAAAGAGCGAAGAGCTGACCTGCAGCATAAGCAAAATATGAAACATGTTGCAACAACAGGACTAACGTCCCTTTTGTCAAACAGGTCGAATAATTTTCATTGCATACATGAAGTGGAGACCACCATAATCAGTAACCATCTGTAGAAGGAGCGGTGGTTTCTCATCTTCTATATCTTTCAGGAAAAGATGTTTTCCACTTTTCCCAGCAATCCAAGACATACGATATGCCATCTTTTCCAATTTGTTGGAACCACGTAGAATTGGCATCTGCTAGAGGAAATCAAGAATCGAGTCACTAAATGTGTACATCATTCATGACTGCAACAGATGCAGCCGTGAAACCCAGTAGGTGCTGTACTCCCTGACCTGTCACCAAGTACAGGCCATCTTAGATACTTTCAATTTTGAGGCTACAACATAAAAAAGCTATTATCTTTACTAGTAGCAATAAAAAATATCATGACTGATACAATATTACCAAAAACCATAGTTAAAAGTTTGCATTTGGGACTGAAAAATTCAAAGAAAGACTTACATTAGGTGACAAAGGGAGAAGGTAAAGATGGTATGAATATGATGAAATAAGCACGTGCGTTTAGTACAACAGAGCAATCATAACTCATAAGAGCAAAATAAAGAAAATGAGAATATTTTTTTTGTAGCACCTACAGGCACAAATTCATTATAAAGAAAGTTATGCATCTAACTATTGTAACTAATTACCTTTCTTTATAAAACTCAGTTTATAACATCACCAGTGTAAAAGCTACTAATAATATATCTTTTTTTCTTGAAAAGAACTAATAATATATCCTATGAAAGCAACAGGGGTCATCAGAAGTTTCACAAAAATAAGTAGGATTCTGAGAAAGTAATTCAAAATCAAACCCAAGATCAACGGTGGTAAAAGCCTTTTAACGTAACTTGTTTGTGTGATCTTGTACCGAGGTGTGGTGTTGCAAAGGTGATGAAGTTAATAGGCTCCAAACCAGCAATTTTGCCTCCAGAACTATGCTGGTTACTATGATAGTCAATGGCATGCTTCTCACACTCTTCATGAGAATCTTTTTGTGTCTCTCTCTCATATAATAGTGCAATAGCATATCTCGCGATCAGTCCACCCAATGAATGTCCAACAAACGAAATCTTGCGAAGCTCTGGTCTACTCTCAACAACAGTGGTCACCTTCATCACACATAAAAGTAACAGTTAATTCAAAGGACATGTGGAAGAAAACAATATGTCCTGATGATGATATTGGATAACATTGTTAATAATGAAAGAAAAGGGCAGAAAATATCCATCAATACAGCTCATAGATCATTCATAATTTTTATTAGGTTCATAACCTGATATGCTTTCAATGTTAGTTCATCAATACTTACCTCCTCTGCCAATCTTCTTCCCATCACATCAATTCCATCAAAGGTTCGAGCTGCTGTATTGCACCCACTGCCTGCGCCACCCAATAAAAATTCCGACTTAGCCAAGTGAAGCAGTATGAATGAACAGAAGGGTGCTAGTGTGGATGTTGAACAATTTTTGGGGATTTAGTAGAGAACTGTCTGTATGTTGTTTAACTTACAGTGAACAACCACATCTTCTGGGTGTTTCTTGATGAAGTGTTTTGCTGCAAACCGCCAGTTTTCTGCACTGCATAGTTGAAAGGACACATGTTTGTAAAAGGTGTAACCGGGTGTCACCTAACAATGATATGTTAAAATCGCTGAAGTTAACTTGTCCAGTTGGAATATAATAAGGTGAAGTGGAGATTTTATCCCGTCAGTAGGTGCCTTCACCATTGCGAATTTGCATTGTATTTGCATCCCAACAGCTTGCCGGCATTGCATATGGATGCTGTGAACCTCACCAGTACTCTGGCAGGCTGTTTGGGTGCCCCGAGGGGAATGTGCCAACATGACAGGCTCATACTGTCATTCAATGACTACATATAAAGGAAATTTATTCCCATTTCTTAGGAAAGGAATATTGTATATGTACCGTAGTCCTTGAATGACGGTTTTAGACCTATAGCTGCAACGTTCATGTTACTGAACAGTGAATCAGTGATTCCTCGTGTCCTCATGGATTTGGGTCTGCAGCTAACCAATTCACATCACTATCATTAGAGTAAGCCAAGCGTATATTGCAAGGCAACCAAATTTGGTCGACTACTTGCGGATGCAGATGTTCACTACCACTGACACTGAAGCTTCGAGTAGATCATAGCAGAGTTCCAGGACGTGAGTGTAAAACAGGACCAATGATCAGCACCAGAATTGCTTCAGTACGAAAACTATGGTAGCTACTGACTGCTATCAGCCCTCCGTGCTACTAGACTGCACCCAGAACACTCTCCTAAAATCCTCAATTTTGGCTGGGAACTTAAAGCTACCAACCCGGTTCGCGCGAATCGCTTGATGGATACAGCTTCTGTTAGCAGCGGAGGACAAGCAGAAGAATAAAGAAAAAAAAGGAAGGAAACGATAAAAGGCAGAGGAGAGGCAGAAAGAGAGAGATCACCTCCCGACGATCCCATTGACCGTGACGACCAGATGCGAGGGCGTCGGCCTGGTGCCCCCCTCCTCAGCGCCGGCGGCCGACGTGCCCTCATCCTCGCCCGCGGCGGAGACCGTGAAGCATCCCGGCCGCGGGAGGCACGCCGACCACAGCCGCCGCCCGCGTCCCCGCCCCAGCCGCTGCCTCCCCTGCCTCTCCTCGTCCCCGCCCTCCCCGCCGCTCGCCATTTTCCCCTCCCTCTGACTCGACCGTGGGCGCTGGGGGCTCGGATCCTTTTTTTTATAGGCGCGCGCTTGGATTCTGGAAGCCGACCAGAGTACCAGACCAAAGACTTGGAGCAGGTCTGCCGCGGCTGCGAGCGCGAGGCGTGGCGCGAGGGCGAGGAGAATTCAACCGCCTCTTCCTGCTCCCCGCACAGCGACTGAGCGAGCGGCTTGGCTTGCTCCGCGGGGATTGTCTGCTAGCGGCGCCTCCCCGTCGTCCCCTGCAGCACTCTGCAGCAGGTGACCTGTGTGGGCCGTGTCCCTTCTTCTAGTGGCCACTCGACCGCTCGGACGCTTTCCCTTTTGGGGGTGCTTCCCTTTTGCCCGCGATGCGGGCCGGCGGCGGTTCATGGATGCGCCGCCGTCGTCGTGTCATCGCACCAGCGACGGAGACGGATCTGGGAAGCACGTCCTTTGTTACGCGTAGACATGCAGCAATATATGGAAAGACCTGCAGGCTAGGCGCACTAGACCCATGTGCTCATCCGCTTTCCATCCACGCTTGCTGCATTTTCACGCACGGCATTTCCATAACCGGGTTACTATCTAAAATTCCAAATACAGTCACCTGACAGTAGTTACAACTTACAACTTGCAAGGCAGAACTGAGCAGCAGCGCAACGTGACCACGGAGGCGGAGGAGGATTCAGTGACGCAGCGTAACTGGCGCTAAACGAGAGAAACAAACACTGCAGCAATGGTACTGTAGCAGCAGCTGTAGCAAAACACTTTTGCACGGGTACTGTTCGACACTGTAGCTCGAGTACTGATCTAGCCGTTGATCTTAGGATGAACGGCTTTCAGGGGATGGTAAGTTACCGCTACAGTACTTGGTACTTAGGGGCTGTTTGGATGGCTGCTTTAGACGCCACACCGCGCCTAAGGTGCGGCGGTCGATTTGGCCGCCACACCTATGGCGCGAAATGTGTGGCGTGGCGTGGCGTCTTAGGCAGGCATCCAAACAGCTCTGGCTGTTCCACCACACGGAGGGGGCACTGTGACTGTGACTCATCAGCCGTTGGCGTCGTTCCTTCCAATCATCTCGAATAATTGGCAGGTATCACCATCGGCCGCAGGAGCACATGCCACACACGCACACCTGATTGGTTGGTAAGCGACCATGACCGCGACCGTCCAGGGCTAATGAGTAAGGATTACAAAATACAGAAACAGGCACGGCAAATGCAGGCCACAGAGTCATAAACGAGGAACCGCCGTTCCAAATCTAGAAGGGCGTGTGTTCCAGAACAGAGGGGCGACGTTGAAACCGGTTCTGACTGACCGATTAGGCTGGTAAACCGGTAAACTCCCTATCTTTTCTCACTTTTGTTCTCTTCTCTAGAAGGGGGCGGCAATTTCGACCTCCTTGCAGCTCCGCGCCCCGGCCAAACCTGACGAATGCATCCACGTAACTAACGGTCTAGAGCTTTCTGAAAGAAATTTCAAAGTAAGAGGCATGATGCGTGTTTGAAGGTGACACTACGCCATGCGACATGTGAACGGAACCAAAACTGTAATCTTAAAATGGGGTCATGATGAGAGGCGCCGGCCTGACCTTGTAAACGCTGACCAAGTTTAGCGGTCGGCGACCTTGACGGCAACGGGGTCGCTGCAGTAGGGGCAGTTCCCGAACAGGACATCGAAGGACCTGCCAGCACGAGCAAATAACAGAGGCCTCATGAGAAAAGACAACCACATGATCCAACACAGCAAAGCAAAGCATCGCTCTGGGGGTTCATTCGCACGTACTGCCTCGTCGTGGTGATGGAGCGGAGCCAGTCCCGCAGGCAGACGGAATGGAAGGCTCTGCTGCAGCTGGGGTTCTCGCACGTGTAGTCGGTCGCGCACCCGCTGTGTGCCCCGAGCTCGTCATCTGGATCGAAGGAGCGAAGAAGCGAGAACTGCTGTGATCAGGATTCAGGGACGATGCTACAGGAGGAAGGGGTTGCGTACAGGTAAATCTGCTCACCGACTGGCAGGTGCTTGGCATAGCATATACCGCACTCAGCTTGCTCGTCATCTTTGACGCTACTGACTGAAGGTGGTGCAGGCAGCGCAAAATCCAAGACGCCCGCCAAGTTTTCATGAAATTTCTTCTTTGTGTCCCTGATAGTGTAAAAGCATCAGTAAGCATATATCACACTAGGGAAATTTCGATTACCCATTCCTAGTCTACTAGTAGCTAGTATAAACCAATATCTCTGTTTTACAGGAAACAGTTATTCATGCAACAGAGTTCAAATTTGGCGCATGTTACCTTCGCAAACTCAGTGAAGATAATTAAATGTAAAGAAAACACAATAATACATGGGAGAAGATACCGGATGTTTGGCACATGTTGCCTTTGCAAGTTCAATTAAAACATTTGAATAAAACAAAATACAATACTACATTCTTAATTAAGAATGGGCACAATGTGATGCATGTGAACATACCATCTTTTGCGATTTTTTCTCCAATTCATGATGAGCCGATCAAATTTGCCATCTGGACCCAAGAAGCGACACCTGAAAAAATGGTGATGCATGATCAACCATGGTTGGCTTGGAATAGAGTCTTGAAAACTGGCCTTACTTTGGTAAGGAGCTGGGCTTGCGTGGGTCAACATGTAGTAAAATATAGCAATCGTCACCTGGTGATATCAGGCAACATATGGTAATTTAATCAAAGATAAATAATAGCAAGCAACTGTTACTTCCAAAGTAACAAGGAAAATACCTAAAGCTAAAAGGCGTTGGGACATAGCATAGGTTGGCTTTGTTGCATCAACCACCCAAAGGACCTTATCAATCTCATCCATTATAGACCAAAACTCTTGTAACATCTTCAAGTGCTGGTTGTGTCAACCAAATAAGATAGCACAGAACAGCATCACAATGTAAAAGGTAATCCCAGTGAATAGGATGCCCATGTGATTTAAGGAATAAGAAAAGAAGTGCACCAACCTCTTGAAACTGGCAAATAACATCTTTCAGTTTTGAGCTATTCGACCAGTGTATTTTCGGGAGGTAAGGTACTTCCTGTTAAATGAGGCAAGTTAAATCATATGGCATGCACTATCATTCTGGAGTTCCTGCCATTGCACAGTTTTTTTAAAAAAAACATTCTTAGTTTACGGAAATACAGGGTTGGAGACTGACCGCAGCGATTGAAGGGGGACTTGCAGGATAGCCCATGGGCAGTGTGATCTCCAGTAAATGAATCCGTCCCTTCTCATCCCTGGCAGATACATCATAAGCCATAATTTCGTATAATAGAGTCGAATTAGACAAATTTTCAAACCAACGTTGCTACACTTGCAGCTGCTGCCTCTGAAACAACCTTTTTAGAACAACTATCAATTTGACAAACTTCAGTATGTAATTCATGCGCTAGCCTCAGCTCAAAGGCGATACTTATTCCTCCAAACAATCCATGCAGTAAATATATATAGATAGTAATAACTGCTTAATGCCGACTGGCTGCAAAATAGAGGAATCCTCCTTACACGACGCGGAAGGTGAGACAGGACACCCCATCATCCCCTGTGGCGTTCACCACCCGCTCCCACCCGATCTCTTCGATCTGCACGCGCGAACGCCCAAAGCGAAAACGAACGCGATGTCAGCACCTCCGCACATGGGAAAAGAGAGGCGCCAAAAAACGATTTCCTCGTGGGTTCTGTCGGCGCAGGCATTTCGTCGAGCGGCTGGCGCACCTGAGCGAACACGGAGCTGTAGAATGCGGCCGGCCGCCGCGGCGGTGGCCCCGCTTCCGCCTGCGCATCCGTGTAGGCCTCCTCGCCCGCCCGCGCTTGCGACGTCGCGGGCGCCCGCGAGAGCGTGGCCGGCAGCTCCATTCCTCGAACCGCCGCCAGCGCCAAGGACGGCGAGCTCGGTTCCACTTTCCAATCAACAAAACTGGCGGTGGAGCCACATGAAAAGTGGCGCGGACTGGCGGCTCACGCCAGGCCCAGCACCGGCCCATAGCACCGAGCCGACGGCGCAGTTTTTTTCTCGAAAGCTGAATCAAAAGGGCCTGCGGTCCACGAACGAGCCCATCTCGGTACGCTCATCATGCACGGCCCAGTTCACTAGAGGGGGGCACCGCCGCCGCCTCCCGGAAACCCAACCAATGCACCGAGGGCACCGCCCGCCGCCCTTGCGAGTTGCCACGGTTCGTGACCTTTCTCCACCGCGACGGAGGACGGAGCTGCGGAGGCGACGCTCCCCGTCTTTGCCCACCGGCCGGCGGCACCGCCCGATCGCGTAATTCGTAAGTACGCCTGCTTGTGCTCAATCCTCCGCTTCCTTTCCTTGATGCGTAGGTTCTGGTGGTGCTGCCCAGATTGAATTGCATGGCGCGTGTAGAATCGTGGGAATTTGGGATCTTAGCTCTCTATGAAAAATAAATCACACCGCTGAAGCGATCAACGACAAAAACGTTGTAGATTCAAACCAAACGTGATCCATGGTGTTAAGGCTGAGCACGTCTTGAGAGAACTGCAGAAAGGCTGTGGCACGCCAGTTTATGCTCTACCGGTGAAAAAACAAATGTACCACATAACTTTTAGATACTAGAACTTGACTGTCTTCGAATTAAAATGCACAAGCAGAAATGATGAAACCGGAGCAGTACTATCAGTATCAGATTAGACAGGAACTAGCTAGATCATGCAAATTATTCAAACATGTAGCAATCAGTGATCCATCTTTAGGTCACGCATACAACCACACAAAAGCAAAAGCACACCACCACAATGTGGAGTAGGACCTAAAGCAATGTTCATGCCTGTAAGCATAGGGCACAGATAGAGTAGTAGCAATTGCAACAAAATAGCTAAGCATGGCCTCCTTACAGCTCATGCATGCGGCACACAACATTAGATAGCTAGCCAAGTCTTCAGTACTTCTGACACTTGGAACCATTAGTGTTTAGCTAGGTAGTGGTGTGAAATGGAAGCGATAGTGGCGCTAGCCGAGCCGGTACAGCCCGCCGTCGTTGATGAAGTGTCCGTCCATGTAGAAGGCCCCAGTTGTGTGGTACCCATCCATCATCAGGTGGTGCATCTCCTCAGACGGCTTCCAGTGGCGCTTCCGCTGGTTGATGAACCAGTTGTTGATCTGCTTCAGGTCAAGCCCAGTTGACTCCGCCAAGGCCACTTTCTGAGTCTCCTGCTCGAGTAAATGAGGAGTTAATTTGCGTCCTCAGAAAATATAAAAAAGATTGTTCAACACATATGTTGGAATAGTGACAGGTCAACATAAAGGCTATGTCATGTATAAAGCATCTCATCAACTGAAGAGTGAAAGCTCCTAGAATTAATTTTTGTTCACTGTAAACCCTGAACATGAAAAGAAGTTACATTTGGATCCTCACACTTGTACAGGTAGTCAATATATACTTCAGTCCTTAGGCAGTTCCCATTTGAAATCGGTGGGAACTCATTTTATTTGTACCTGACTACCTGAGTGAAGGTTCATCTTCAGAAAAAAAAAATAGATGCTTAACTTTAATGCCATTTAACAACGTTGTGAAAGTATCAGAAATTCAGAATGACTTAAATCAGATGAATAATATGTTTAATTAACAGTCACTCATCAACATTAGACTTCAGCATATTTGGATCCACATATCAATGCTGATATGCAAATTAGGAAATAACTGGGATTTGCTAAATCGGTTTGATGTATATCAGTGAAGTGCTTATATTGAATTTAATTGGCCATAAAAACTGCCAGTAGACTATTGCTTCTAAGTCATGCATTGCCCTCAAGAATTAAAATCAAAGCATAAAAAGAAACGTACTGAGGGGTAAGGCCATTTGTAGTGCAGATCCCACCAGCTAAGGAGCTGCTGGCGAGCCTCCTTAGGGAGCTTCCCTTTCTTCTTCTTCTTTGACAGTTCTTGCTTGAGCGAACTAAGATAACCACTGTACTTCTTCAGGAGATGGTGCTTGAGCTCTTGGTCTACACCATGTGCATCAACTTCAGGGAGCTCTGTCTCTCCTCCACTACCTTCTTGATCCTCCTCGGAAGAACCTTCAAGCATAACATATGGAACTGTTAGCCATGATGAAATAAGTGATCAAGCGGCATCCATACTCAGATTGTAAAACATGTAGCTCCCACAGGTACTCAGAACAAAAATACATCTTCAATACATGCAAGACAATGAACACTAGTTTCTTTATGCTGTAGTTAAACAAAACCAGAGAACACAATTATAACTTTATGGATGTGAAGTGTCATGCCACAAGATAAAGTAGCACTCCAATCTGCAACTATATATAAAAAAACATCATCCAACTCCCACACGACTTCGGTCTTGGGAAATTTGGAAGTTTCATTGATATTGTTTTTTTAGGACAATAGCAGGTGCTCTGCCTTTTCCTTAAAATAAAGTAGCAAATATGTCCAGGTAAAGCCTAGACAAATTGCCAGCAAGAGGAGCTACATATTCAGGAGCCGGCTGATTGATATTGTCCACCTATCTATCACCTTCAGCATATCCATTGAAGTGCATACATTTTGTGCACAGCAACTTTTTAGTTTGTGAACTAGTGCATTTCAAAGCAAATCTAAAAGTTATTGTTGTTTCCCCAATTACTAATGTGTTTATGTCATATTTTGATCTTTTTTATACAGTGCATAAAAGAGTTATATTGCAATTATGTATGCACCCACTTGTGTTTTCTGAAGTCCCCAAATGTGTACATATGCTTTCTTTTTCATATGCATATTTAACGATTGTGTTACGAATAGGTGCAAATGCGCCCATCTACACTTATTTTTTGCCAATTATCTACCAGCATCTTGATGACAATCTATCAGGAAGTGTTGTAAAAATAATCAACAGACCTCAGGTTAAAGGCTTGAAATAAAATGTTTGCCTATAAGAGCATTAACAAAAAAAAAAGGGAAAATGAGTTATCAAAACCACCCTTCAAACCGCCTAGGGGGTTATTTAGACGGTTTTGAATAGTTCAGGGTGTTCAATGCCCGGTTTTATAGTTTAGGGGGTTAAGTAGATGAACCCTAATACATCAGAGGGTTATGTAGACTTTTTCCTTGTTCTAAAGCTCATTTGGGCATGAAGCAGCAAAGACAAGCTAGCCACACCATGTGTTTTAAGAGTAACAATGGTGAATTATGAACTTGAAAATGGATTGGTAAGGTTATTAGGGGACATATCTACTGTAGAACACTGCTAGCTTTTTAATGGATCAGATGATGGTTACCCTTGTGCAATATAGTATATGTGTACCTTGTGCTAGTCAATCTTAATTTTACTTTCCACACCCAAAGGGGTCGAGCACGGTTTGTCTTTTGTGTGGATGCTACTGTTCCAGACTATTTAGCCTAGAAAGTCAGGAGAAAAATTTGAGCAGCAGAACCTTCCTAAGCTGCATTAGTAGGTCTTAATTTGCTCCAGAAAACCAACTGATTTTATTTCAAAAAGAAAACCAACTGATGAGCATATATACATATATTTGCGTAAAAGAAACAAATATGTCGCATGTGTGCATCCTGACAGAAGTAAAAAATATTTCATTTTTGAAAAATAGCTTTTGACCACATGATGCCCATTTTTCTTAAAGTTATTTAGGACAGACAGCAGTCAGATGTCGCAACTGGAATAGTAAACAACCACAAAGATTTAATAATTGATCAAGAAAAACATCTCCAAATGTGTGCAATTGTCTTTAAGACAAAGAAAGAAACAACTATTTGTTCAGTAAAACACATTGCCAGCCAATTAGGGTGTAGTACCCCATGAAATTATTTTGGGGTATTACTAGTTCACAACACAAGAACTTTGTGGGAAACTTTGATGGCCTTTTTGGAAATGAGAAAAACAAAAAAGAAACCGGGTGTGTTGTTGGTGCTGTTACATCAATCTGAAAACCGACCATAAATAGAAATATGGACAGAAACTCAAGTTGTTGAGTTTTGATGCAAGAATAGGAAATAGAAATGTACACAGAAACTCCAGTAGAGCAGTAATGATGCAACCAGATATAGAAAGGATTTCAAGACACAAGGGAACTCGACGTAACACTTTCATGTTAGTTTTACTAAAGTAACCTATGAAATAGTCTTGCTGTAGAAATCCTTAGGTTCCATTAATTCTAAATGTTTTGACATTGATAGATCTAAATCCCTTTATTTCTTTTTTTCTTGTTTGCAAGAGAGATAATATCAAATAAATAAACTATTAAAGCCAATGAAGAACAAGAAAAATTTGGACCAATTTATACATGCATTAGTGGGTGGAAAATAAAAAAAAATGCAGAGCTCAGGAAGGTATACAGGATAAAGAACTCTTATCACAATATCATATGTGATACTGAACATTCAGGTAAATAAAATAAGAATGCATGAAATTAGAACAACAACAGCCAAACTAATGAGAAACAGGTCAGTGTGTAACACTGTACTTAACAGTGAGCATAGAACCTCAAAAGGGAAAACAAAAACTGGAACCAACACGTTCAGCAATGAAGCATTGTGCAATGAGATGCAAATGGTCATCCAAGAAAATTCTAAATGACAGAGAGACAGATGGAAAAGCCAGCTAGTAAATTCATCTTCTTTTTTCTCCAGACGCATTGTCTTTTCCACTGGCATTCCAATGTAAAATCAGTCAGCTCTTTTTTATCCTTTCGTTTGTATTTTGTTCGCTTCTAGTATCTTTTTGGGTCTTCCTCGAGACAAAGGGGAACTCGTGATATGTCTGTCCCTTTGCTTTTGCATGGCCTTGAAAGAACTCATGCAGGCAAGAATCTTGGGGTACAGATGCAACATCAGTCAGAAAAAAGCAGTGTTATTTTGCGATTAATTCAATATGTGGTGTTTGATATTTCCATTAACTGACAGAAGTGATTTTGCTTAGTGAAAGAACACAAGAGGTCGGTCTACCAAGGTCAAAGAACAGGTGAAGCTGTGAAGAAATATGAGTTGACAGCTGAAAAATACAGACGCAGTTGAACTTGGACTCGCCTCGGAAAGCATCCAATGTCCTTTGACCACCATTATTTATGAGAGAGAATGCACGGGGAGAAGTCTGTCACAAAATACAGGGACATGTCTAGGTAGTAGAGATGGTAGACGCATATATAATATAAAGATCACACATCCATTGCTGGAGAGATCTCACATCAAATAATGGGGGCTGTGCATGGACTTGCCTAACTGTTTCTATGGTTCTCGAGGCACACAGACCATTTTGTCCACTGCACCGGTCAGAACACAAAAAACCGGGCCAGATACATAATGCTGCTCCATGAATGAAGCTATTCATTGCTTTGCAGTGTTTTTGCCCTGAGCTTGTGAGGCCTTGATTAATAATAACTCTTAGGGCAGTAGCACTATCCATGCTTCTTCTAAATCAGATGGCAGCTTCTCACCTACATGTATCATGTGCTCCAGCAATGAAGTGATTGTGTGTTGTTATGGTACCAGCAGTGCTGCAGTGCCCAAGTGAACACTCTGGACCTGCGAGGAACAGTGGTAGTACGAGTAGTTACTGTATCCTCGTGATAGGTCATTAGAAAGGCTCTGCCCTGGATCGTGTCGTTCAACTGATATGCGCATTTTAAAATTAGTAAAGACTAAGAAGCAGACGGGCAGATCTGTGTCCTGTGTTGGGAATGCATCGATGATGCAGCCATGCACATCTGGAAGACCACACCACACACAACAAGAGATTCTAGGACAACAGGTAGCTTCATTTCTTGAGGGGGAGAAAGATGACAAGAATGTTGTGGTCTGGCCTTCTGGCTACTAGCTTGCGTGACAGATGGGGGATGACTCTCTCTCTCTCTCTCTCTCTCTCTCTCTCTCTCTCTCTCTCTCTCTCTCATAGCAATACTACGTGGGTGTACTTGTTTCACTGACATACGGCAGTGAGACTCCTCGGCCATGAACTGTTGCTTGCACGATGCACAGTACCGTGCCCCTTCCCCAAACCCTAGAACAAAGGAAGGGCTCCGTAATTCCCTCAGGTTTCCCATCATGGGAAAAGATGGGTGCCTGAACCAGGAACTACTCGCAGTCACATGCACATATTCCATTGGAAATGGAATCCATGGAGGACGAACACGGCATCCATGACAGCAGCCAACGGAGTAAATATCAGATCAGCTAAAGCCAGGGAGATCTTGGGGACCCTTATCCTAATCGCGGCGCAGGATTGCAGCGGAAAGAAGGGATGGGCCGGATGGAATATGTGAAAAGAATCAGAGCTCCTATCTGTGCTAGATCGAGCTGCGCTGCCGCACATGTGTGAGGACTGAGGACTATTCCTTTCCAGCAGGAGCAAAGATCAATGGAAGCCTGAGGGAAGAATCTCACAGATGCATGGCCAGGAACAGCAACCAGGGAGAAGAATCTTGTGGAAACCCCTTTGTTAGGAATGCTGCCACACTAAAACATCAGAGGCACGGACATGTCATTCATGGGCAGCTAGCCATACTCAGACATGCATGCGTAACAAGATGCTCTTAAAAAGGCAACTATGCAGATGCCAAACCGCTGGTAAATCACAACATTTCTGTTCTTTTTTTAAGACGCAAATCAGCAGCATACGCTCAAGCAAGACCAAGACAGCAGGCAAGAAGACGAACAAAAGGGAGGAGCAGGAGCAGGCAACCGATTCAGAAAGAGCAGCGCGCAGCGAAGAAATCTCTATACCAGAGGAAAGGATATTGCGCAGCGATCTGCCGGAGATGGAGAGCGAGCTGAGCTGCGACTCCACCCTCCGCATGAACTCCATCGCCTCCTGCAGCGGCCTCGTCAGCTCCTCCCTGAACTTAACCAGCATCTCATGGTATGCCTCCTGCACAGAATAACCGAGTTGAAAGCAAGGACGTATGCCACCGTGAGTGAATAAGCCTTGAGAGCAAAGACAGACGCGTTCGTTCTCTGAAGAGAAATCGTTTGTTACTAGCTGTTGTATGGCTCACCATGAACTGATCCAGCTCCGGCTCCGTCGCGGCGCCGAGCCCACCGAGCGCCGTGCGCTGACGGGCCTCCAGCTCCTGCGCCATCGCCGTCAGCCTCGCCGACACCTCCGGCGGCGCCCCCACCTGCAAGCACCCACGGCCAAAAGTTCTGAACACTAGATGCACATGTCTACATGAGCAGCGTGCATAAACTATAGCATGCTATGGAAAAGCAAGCAGAAAGTTTGCATGTGCCATGCTTGACATCAGATGTAGGAGAAACTTCTCGAGCAGAACCGGAAGCAGCAGCAGCGCTACTGTTAAACTGTTACTAGTACAGCTAGTCTTGCCTTCTGGCACTCGAGGTAGGCCGCGAGGAGCGAGTAGTAGTGCGGGTGGGAGATGATCTTGGCCTTGATGGCCTCGACGTCGCCGGCGTAGAGCGATGATGACGAGGGCTCCTTCGCCTTGATGCACGCGTCGAGGAGGCTGCCGCCGTTGGCAAGCTGCAGCACCGGGTTGCCACCAGCGCCGCTGTTCACGGTGGCAGCCGTGTTCAGGGTGAGCGGCAGGCCGGCTCTCGGCGGTGGCTGCGGCGGCGGAGCGACGACGGCGCTGAGGGAGGATCCCCACGGGTGGTGGTGATGGTGGTGGTGCTGGCCGTGGCCGTGGCCGCTTGCGCCAACTCCGAAGTGGTGGGTGATCTCCTCCATGGGAGTGGGCGGATCTCCAGTGAAGTAGTGGTGCAGCGATCGAGCTCGTCCGCGCACTGTCTCCGCGAGCTCCTGCGCAAAAGGGGGTGGCCTGGAGATGAGATGAAGTTCTTGGGGCGAGGGAAAGAGGAAAAGGGTTTGGGGCTTGTGGGAGGAGAGGGAAAGGAGGGTGCCTGGAGGTATGTCCTCTCTCTCTATGCTATCATTAGAGAGAAGGGAGGGACCGAGGGAGGGAGGGAGATATACAGGAAGGAAAAGGCTGGAAGCCAATGCACCTGCCTTTGGAGAGACAGTGCAGTAGTGTAGAGTGGTGTTTGTGGGGGGCTTCTTTTTCAGGTCAAATCAAAGGCTTGGAGTGGCTTTCTAGGGAATTTCTAGCTTGTGTGGACGGAGACGAAGCTGGATGCGTCTCCTTTTTTTCCATTATATAAAAACCTCGGGTGCATTCAAAACCACCATGATCTCTTCTTGGATTAGTATTGAAATCTCCTGTTTATTTGATAGGGGTGAAAATTTTACTAGGACGGGGAGTAGGAGTTTAGGGATAACTCAAATCGCATATTATGCTGGTATAATCGGGTGAGTTTTACGCTTTAGGTGGAAAATCAATGTGTATCCGTAGGTCGTTGTAACTTGTGATTCAATTTTTCATACACAAGCTCGCCAACCAAACAATGGATATAATCTCCACTAATCTCCTTAATTTCCATCGCAAGCCAAACAAGAGCTATTATAAAACCTATATAAATTGCTTTTAAAACCTATATAAATTGCTTTTATCAACTCTCAGCTCTAAATTTCTATATGTCTTCCTATTGCTTGCCAAACGAGCTGCTGGAAACAAAAGAAATTTCGCAACCACTAATGGGGCTCTTTATCAAGCAACTGATCATTTTCAGCTCCTTTAGAAAATGCATTTTCTTCACCCACAAATCCTTCTAATAAGCTCTCCAGTCTGCTTCTTGTTATGTTGTGGAAGTTTGGCAACAAAGTGTCTCACACGCAATCTTTGGTGAACACGACAGTACCTTTCAGTCTCCTCCATAGCACTCAGCATTCCAATATGCCTAGCATCCGATATGATAGAAACTTCGCGACGCTGCCCGATTACATCTTCTCAAACTAGTAACTAGGTGTGGTGAGGAATTTCCAAACACGACTTTCCTCGTCCACTAGAGCAAAGCCTTTGGCCCTCGCCACCCGTCGCAATATAGCTGCCAGCATAGCACCTTTGTATGCACCGGCCGAGAATGCACCAACAAGGGATGATCGGCCTGCCTAAAGGCCTCAATGTATTGTCCAAAGCACCAGAGCACGATCAAACATCATCAGGGCAACATTACCTATTTGATCTCATTTGTATCCATCTATGTTTAGCTACGCATCAGTTTGTATCATTTGGATATTTGTATCCATACGATCTCATTTAAATTAAGGTACCAACCAACCTCCAAGGCAGGGGGAGGAACTCAGAACAAAAATTTTAGCTCGTCTATGTCCACGGAACCGCGCCTACAATACATACTGCCAAGTTGTTATGTCCACAGAACCGCGCCTACGGAAATAGTACAGTTTTAAAAGCATTTTAAAAATAGCAAAATATAACTCCGATCCAAGTGGCACCTTGAGCTTGAAAGCCCGGGTGGAAGACTGGAAGTGTAGCCTGCCCGTTCCTGACGGGCCTTGCGCTTTGAAGCAGGTGGTTGGAGGCGATCTCAGAGAATCCCACGTCCGCTCGGCGAGCCTCGGCAGGAGGTATGGGAGGCGAGTATGGTATTTCGCACCCGAAAACCAGGGGCAGAGCAGCGCAGGGCGCCAGTGGAGTGGAGCCGCGGAGGGGACAGAATATAACGTCGGAGGAGGAGGAAGGAAGGCTAGCCGCGTAGCTGCACGCGCCGGGCGGCCAGAGTGGCCGCTATGCCATTAATCCAGTGTCCGGGCGAGCTCGTCAGCTCGAGCTGGAAGCTGCTGTGCTAGTGACCAGGCATCGCCGTAGGCGGTAGCTAGGCAGCTACCTAGCTCGCGGGTGCTAGCTCGACGAGAGGTGTCGCGGTGGTAGACGAGTGTAGCCAAGCCAAGCCCTGCGCTGCGACGCGAGCGAGCGAGCGAGCACATGCAGCGGAGAGGGCAGGGGCAGGCGCACGCATGTGGGTGGGTTCCTGGCGGCCCTCGTGGTCTTGCGGAATTGGGTCCGAGCGCCATGCTTGTACCAGTGACCTACTGTTTACTGCTTGTTTCTAATCATGCCTCTCTCTCTCTCTCTCCCTCTCCCTCTCCCTCTCCCTCTCTCCCTCTCAAGTCTGTCTCATGGACATGGACACCTATGCCTTTCGACAGGTTAGTAGTGCAGCAGCGCACCATCTGTCGAACTTTTGTTCAGGGTTGATGTGGCTAAAACGAAAACGGGAGCGTCGGGAGAGAATGTAAAGAGCTAAAACCTTTAACCTTAAATTTCCGTTGTGTTTTCTCAACGGCAACATCTTTCTTGATTTTGTTTTTCAGAATTATTTGCCGAGTGAAAAACGGTTACCTTCGTTGAAAACCGTTGGTTGAAGATTCTTGATTGCTAATTTATTTTTCTCTGGTGATTTTTCCAAATT
The DNA here is from genome assembly GCF_002211085.1 of Panicum hallii. Lineage (NCBI taxonomy): Eukaryota > Viridiplantae > Streptophyta > Magnoliopsida > Poales > Poaceae > Panicum > Panicum hallii. The sequence continues at coordinate 6,114,816 of NC_038050.1, read as the reverse complement.
ATGTTAGGAAACCTCAGCTAATCGAAAGAAATACGAAGAAAAATAATAACCTTGCCCATCTGTTACAAAAACACTTGAATATATTAAATATATTACATTGCAAACCTGTAGGTCTGTATGAACGCATCAAATAAGATTTTATTTCTAAAGCCAGTCTTAATGCATAGTTTTATAGTACAATTAACTAGACTAAGAATTTGATAACTGTGCCGATTGAATCTTATGAAATAAAACTCCCCTCTCATCCCTATGAAATTCTTCCTCATTTTTCCTTATAAAGGTACTGTCAAGTTAACAAAATTGCGGATGAGGAATATTATTTATTGCTTATCAAACTTTTGATGAAACTCGCGTTGAATCTGGCCTAAGGTGTCTACCGGTGCACCCGATCCCACTGGCCATACGTATCATGGGTCACTGTGGTCACAGATTTTATTCAATTATTCTAGCTTGTCCAATTCTTAAAATTTATATAGTTGGTCATCCTTAGTTCTAGAAATCCTTTGAGTTGGATATATGGAAAAAAGACATTTAGTTAATCAATTTTGGAATCACTCATGTTTAAATCACTCTATTTTATATCACAAATTGATATCATGCGTGATGAATCTCAGAATTGATGTGCCAAATATGGCTCTCCTGACATAAAATGCATGTGAGGGGTACTGAAGGATGCAATTACAATCTGGCAAATTTATGCTTTTAGGATTTGGTCAAGCAATAGCTCTCGCTATTATAGAAATGATCTTTCATCCTCTTCATTTGTCTCGGCTAATTTTAGATCCGAAACTAATAAGAGCTTTAGTCCCGGATCCAACTGCTAAGAGGCGGTGGGAAGTTTTAGTCCCGGTTAGTAGCTCCAACCTGGACTAAAAGGTACTTCCCGGGTTAGTTTAAAGGGAAGATATATCATTTAATGTCACATATGCTGTGTAGGTGGGTGGTAAAAAAAACTACGCGTAAGGCAAGTGGTCTTGGGTTCGAGTCCTATGCACCAATGGATTCTGCACTAGTGTCTGGCTGGGCCCGCTTTCTAAATTCCTAAATTTCTTGTTTCTACTTGTTGGGAAAACTAGAAACGTCATATAACAGCCATTTTATTTGCATTTTAATATAATTATACTAACTTTGTCTTTTTACAATTTTTGCCTTTTAATATATTATCCAACACGGGAGAACATGTCTTTACGATTATACTACTTAAAACGCCACTCATATCACACTTTTATGGTTTTATTTGCCGTGTTTGTGTTAATGTATGGAACTGTGTTCTCGGTTCAGCATGCTCTGATATACAGTGGAACCTTCAAATCTAAAATTACAGTTTCACGCTACAGACCTACATACAGTATCGTGCGTACATTCGTACCTCGGGAGCATCTGTTCAGTTTAGATGCCGTGATGAAACATACAGTACCTGCTAGGCACTAGTCCAAACAAATATTACTACAACTCGTACTGTACCAATACCAGTACTACACCTCCTCCTTGTGTACAAGCCTGCGTGTAGCTGCTGGGCTGCAGCCTAAGGTCCCCTGCTGACCTGCTGCTTCAGCTTCACTCTTGGTTCTTGGACAACCCAAGCAAGCGAGCTAGCAGCTGCAGGAACAGAGCGTGGGTCTGACAGTCTCTGACTGTGCCTGGCTAGTTGCTGCTGGTTTGTACTGCTATCTCCTTGGGAAGGCAAGGGGGCACTGCCCCTGGTTTAAAATAACCCGGAGATCGATCATTCCCCATGCAGGGCACGCCATGGTCAACAAACGCATCCTTCCATGGTAGAAAAGGCTCCTCCACACTCTACTGCTCGCAGGCAAGCCTTCCCGTCAAGGGCTTCTTTTGACTTGAGGTTACAGGCTACTAGCTTACAGCAGGATCGACAAGGATACGCAGTAGCTGCTGTAACCTGACGACACTCCTATGTCGACACGGACGTGTACATTTTGATGTCTGAAATGAGAGGTGAAGGAAATTCTTTTTGATCGAGAGTGGACGAAAGGTTGTTACAAAAAATTACTAAACATCCAAGCAGGTTTCTCCAGTAAATTTAAAAATACTTGGATCCAGCAATTTTCCCAACTGGAGTAGTAAAAAACATGACCGTTTTTTGTTTATACCAAACACTAGCAGTGAAGTCAGTGAACCGCAGAATCTCTACAGAGCATGCGTGTTGAATCCGTGCATGGCATCGGGGCTGCTGGGCCGGCACTGTTACCATGAACTTTTTCACGAGTTACCAGCCAATGACCGGCCAGGGAGCCTGTTTCTTTAGTGTAGAAAGCATGCAGCAGTACTGTCTTTGTACGCACGTACCTGGCCGGACTGACGTTACGTGATGCTCCCAACGGTAAGGGCAACTAACTAAAACACACGAGCTTCTTAATCAGTTTAACTTTTGACAGCGCGAGGTAAACAGAAAGCCACACTACTTAAAACAAGTTGTACGTACGATGAAATCGTCGTTTTCTTCCTCGTCTTAGCCTAGTGTGGCACGCACTTACTAGTTACTACGTGCAACGGCAAGGGCCGGGCCGGGCCGGCCAATGGGAGCACGACAAGGTGGCCCACTGGCGCGTACCTGCTAAATCCGGTGCTGGCTCGCGTGCGCCATATCAGGGCGGCATCGGTCGCCGTCGAGCACCACGTTTAGGTTTAGCGGAGCAAAGCATGGTTGATGTCATCGGCGATAGAGATGTGATTTGCATATGTATAATTGTCATTTCATGCATGAATGCATGCGATGATGGGTCGGATGATTTGTCCTTGTTTAGCCGCTGACCTTGCCCACGTGTCTACTTCATGGTGGTAATCATGTGATTTCTTAGGCCCGTTACTTGTAGGTAGGGAATCACCCCCACATCCATCAAAAAGATTGTGATTTCTTCCAACGAAAAATCTCGTGGCTTAACTGTTGCAGACGTTCCACTGTTCTTTAACCGACTGTATAAAAGATTTTCTGTTCCAAGCAACTGTCACTGCTATGAAAAAGAGGTAGGCTCTCCTATCCACAAGTTGTACATTAGCGTGTCATGTTTGCATTGGACCCAAACAATTAACAGTGCGATTTAGTACTACTCGTATGATGCTAGCTTTATTCTAAAGTGCTATGTGAGCACATCACATGACATGTCTTTAACAATTAGTTAGCTAAGCACAAACCGACTTTAGAAGGCTTCTAGCCGCCTTAGGATCTAACCATCGGATCAGTCACAAAGGTTTGTCTCTCCTAAGCCGTGCATGCATGGATATAAAGTGGAGCGGCATTATTATAGCATCGGTGACTGTATGACATGGTGCTTATTGCTTTTATTACACTCCTCGCGTGTTCAGTCCGTACACGCCGGAAAGTTGTAGGAGGACAGGATAACTGATAAAAAAACTAAATTATCCAGGAATAACGTCGTGGAGTTCTAGATTATGGACAGATGTGACAGCCAGCACTTGGCTTGCTGGGGGGAATTGCAAGGGAGAAGCATCGGAATAAAAATTCAGACACACATGAGTTGTGACTTTGACCTAACAGGAATAAATTAACGTAGGAAGGCATGTTACCTTGCATGTTTCTTTTTTTTCTTTCGACCTTACGCACTGTATGCTTACATTCTTAAGACCGATAATACGCTGCAGTGACGATGAGGTCGGCGTTAAGAACATATCCTGCAGATTATTCATTTCTTATATTCTATATATTTTCTCTCTGAATTGCTGATATCACTTTTTATATTTTTTGGTAGGGAGTGCTACAGTATATTACTCCATAAATAGAGTGGAGTGAGCAATCACACTACATTTAAGGAATAAAAGAGGTGTATTTTAGCTATTACCAAAATATTTTGGTAATGACGATCGAATTAGTAATCTGCTGGAGCATCTTCTATCGCTGAAAAGATAGTTTTTTAACTAGAAATATATATGAGTAATCTGCTAAAAATGCTCTAAGCTCACAAATGTAATTGCTTGAGTTTTCGGATGAACAAATTGCACCGCACAGAAAGACACCAACTGTGTGTACTCAGCTCACAAATGTATCGTTTCAATTTAGCGTCTTCCCACTGATCTATGCATGGCGGCTGTCAAGTGTTAACATGTCGCCAGGCGATAGATGGTTATTCAACTCAATGAATCCGTAATAAACAAGGCATGGGAAACCCCAGTAAAAGGGTCCAAAAATCCTCCGGGACTAGCCGACCGGATTGATCCCATCATCAATAATATAATCCCTGACGAGGGATTGTCCAGCACAGTACCGTTTGGCCATCAGACGTGGTGCGTCCATCCAATCCGGCCGTGGACCGGATCTCAATGCAAGGCTAGGGCGAGCGAAAGCGAGGCGTCGAATCGGGTCAAGGTGTGTATGCGCGGTGCGTTACGTAGGGCGTGGCGCACAGCCGCAAGCAAGCAGTATAGGATACCGGCCGGATGGGGATGGGATGTATGGCGATGGGAATAAAGCTGGGGGCCGGCAGGGGGCTAGGCTAGCTAGCTGCTGGGGGGCATGATGATGGCCAAGAATCTGAGTGGATTATTTCCGACGTGACGCTTTGTCCGCGCGCCTCATGTTTGCTAATGTGTCCCCTGAAGTTCTCCCCTCCTGGACGAGCCCTACGACGGCCGGCCTGCAAATATATTCGTGGAGTAATAAGTACTATATATACTGTCGTGTACGTGTATGCAAGAGTATGCCTGTTTAATTTTACACGAAACAAAAGAAATTCCGATGAATTACTTAACACTTGTTTTGATCGATGTACACACGTTACTACATCTTCGCCGTACTGGTAATAAGGTGTGGTGAAAAAAACTACATTTTAGAACGAAAGAATCGGAGGTAGTATAATGGTTTATTTTAACCAATTAACTTGTTACGAACGTAAGAGCGGAGGTCGTATAATTTTTCTGTTTCTTTACTCATTCATTCAGTGCTGTCCGTGTTTATTCACGATTTTTAGACAGCCAAAATTTGCTTTCCCACAAAAAAACAAGTGTAATATCAAGTCTGGCCGAGGTTGGGCCCCATCTCTGAGGAAAAAGACTGACGTGGAATTTAGTTTGGCCCAGTAGGTGAACCTTTGCGGCCCATCCTGCTCCAATCAGAAGGCCCAACACAACGTACTCCGGTAATCCCTTCCCCGTCTACAGCGGCCAACCCGAAGAACGGCTCTGCAACTCCTACCCCGTCGGCCGCCGCCTGCATCCAACTCCGGCGGCCGCACCGCCGCATACGACCAACCCAGGCGATTCCCCGCCGCCTTTCTCCCTCTACCCCCGCCTGCGGTAGCCCTTCTCCTGATGGGGGCATCCGAATCGCTCCTCTCCAGGCAGCAGCCGCGCCCGCAGTGGGCGGACGAGATCACGACGGTGTCCGAGGGCCGGCGCGACGATGCCGACGCCGACCCCCTCGTCCGCCGCATCCGATCCCTCACCATAGTTATCTCTTTCTCTTGTCTCCTTTTATTCTCCATGAGGAGCTCCCTTTTAACCCTTTGGGCTCCCGGTTGGGATTTGTAGGCTCCACCGCTGTTGAGCTCTCAGTCTGAATCGGAGGCAGAGAGCAGCCTCACCGACATCCTCGTCCGGAAGCCCTCTACCTCTTCTGCTGCCTCCGGTGAGTGGCTGTCATGCTGCTACTCTGGTTGGCTAGTGTATTACTATGCAGGGGAGATTTGGTGTATTCTTGTGTTTGGGAATGTTTAATTGTACATATGTACGGTTTGCCCCCCAAATAGTTTGCAGCAAACATCTGAATTTTCCTATATCTTGCTGGAGCTTATGTGTGTCTCTGTAATGGTCTGTAGGAAATCTGAACCCGAATGTCCTGGCTGAGCTTTTCTCAATGTACCGTGAATGGCAAGAAGAGAATGCCAAAAATATTAGCCAAAAGCAGGTAGGTGGAATTCCTGAAAGAGAGATTTCTCTTTGTTTGATGCTGTTGAGAATTAACAAAGAAAAACATTTCTCATCGAAGAAATTATTCACTGACAGGAGAAGAATATGTAGTTTGTCATTTTTGGTATGATAGTGGTTCGGTTATCAGTTTAAGTTTACTCTGTGCTGAGATAAGGTGCCTTGATTCATATGTTTGCAATTGTTTTGTTTGGTCACATCAAAATATCTTGATGACAAGGTGAATATCCTATATAAATGCAGTGCCAATTACCAAAACCTTATAGTTCTCTGTGTTGCATGAATGCTTGTGCTGTTGTCACTGTAAAAACATGGTAGTAGGATCCTGTGTATTAATACAAAACAGGAATTTGTACTAGTATCAAAATAATGGGCAGAAAACAGTCTCTGTTTCAGCCTAGAGCACTAAGCATTGCCTTTTGGATTTGGTAACATAAATGTTGCAAGAAAATATTTTCATATTTTAATTTAGGAATAACAGGTATCATTTTAGTGTGTTTCCTTTTATCTTCACTTTTCTGACTGATATTGCCCATAACACTGGTCATGTTTTTGCTATTTTTTTTGAACCTACAGTTATAGCCATTAATTTGATTCACCCTTTTGAATCTCTTGAACTATAGTGCTTGCATGGATATGCTGGAGCACACTTAATGTAAATGCAGAATTTAACTAATGAATTCTAGTTTTTCAAGGTTAATGTGCAAGCCGTGCTTTGTTGTTTACAAATGTATTACACTGAGCATAACTGAAGAAATCTGGCTTGCATTATACAGCCTCCTACCTGTGTTTTTGTTTGCCAGCTAATTCATGATGAGAAGCTCTAAAATGATAAATATTGGTGCAGGAGGAAATAGAAAACAAGATAGAAACAGCTGATGCATTGGCTGTTAAGCTTCTCCAGCGGTTCAATTATTCACTAACTTCCATGAGATCCACCTCTCACAACCTTGCAGAAGGTAATATGCAATGCTTTTTTAACTTGGTTTCATCTGTATACATACAAAAAGGGGCATCCATCACATTGTCGGGCAGCTGCGAGCACAATTAGCGATGCTAACTTGTTCTGTTATTACTACTTTTTCTGAATGGTTTAGGATATAATGGAAGCATCCTAAATTAGCCTCTGACATCGCTCTGCTCAATATCGCAGTTCATCCACTGCAGATCGAAGTTGGTGAGTTCAAGGGCAGGTTGACTGAAGTCATAAGCAACTGCGATGCCTTGTGCAAGAGAATCGCTGCGGAAGGACCAGAAAGCCTGCGATCATCAGCTCAACCTTTCACGGCTGGTAGAGCGGAGTCAGGAGGTAGTAGTTCACTTGACACAAAACAAGAGTCCTGAATCAAAAAATCTAACCGCTGACAGCGTCAATGGCGTGCGAAGAAACTTTTAGTACAGTGCTAGGTGGGTCTTGGGGAAATACACTGGAGGCTTGTCCATGTATACATACTTCGCTAGACAGGTCAGATTCCTGAATTAGTCCAGAGTCTCTTGCTATATTGCTCGTCATAGCCATGTCTGTGCATTGGACCGCAGGTGTTTGCGACCAATTTCTGCATCTGAAAAGCATGGGTGGTTTTTTACATCCTATGCTTATGTGTACATGGATCTCTGTTCCTTATTAAGTTTACTCGAGATTAATGGCTTCAGAGGAACTCCTTGCTGAATGGAGAAAACAAAAACGATGCTTTCCTTGTTCTGAATATCAAATTCAGGGATGTTTGGAGCTCCAGCGTGGCAAGAACCGCGAAAAATCCTTCTCTCTCTAAGCTCCTGTCCAGCTCATTGCGTTCTGCACGGCCTAATAATGTTTCTGTAGGACTCGCTGCAATTTTCCAGTGAGGCTGGAGCGGCGTCTACACAAGTTCTCTCAAGTAGGAGTGGAATACTTTGTTCTGAACCCGAACTGAAGCAGTGCCCCCGCATGCCATTTGGCGTGACCGCGTGGGCAACAAAGTGGGCGCGGTCCTCGCGGAGGCGCAAGCCAAACCATGGCCAGAGCAAATCAGGCCATCAGCGCGCGCGGCCAACTCGCTAGCAGCGTGCACAGCCTGTCGGACGCATCAGCTCTGGTTTCATAAACTGAAATCTGGTAGTCCAGTGAACAGGAAACAAACATATAATATGAGTAAACAGTAACGGGATCATAAGCATCAGGCATGCCCCGTTCGATCTTCATTTACATACAAAAGCCTCTTTGTTTGCTTTTGTAGTTTCTGTTATCTCCAGATTGTAGTTTTTGTTCTTGCTTCATCCAAAAACCAACTTACCAAGCACAAGCAGTGTCCAAAAGACCAAAACGCTGCAAACCTACAAGCTAGGGCTAATGCAGGCGTCCTTTGCTTCTTCAATTCTAGAGTTGTACAGTCTTCATATTTATAGGCCAAGGCTAAGCCCTGCCATGTAGGTTGCAGGCATACACTGGTACACACCGTACTAGGCTCAATTATGCCAGGGGTCATGAGCCTCGTGATCCGGCCGGGCAAAGAACATCGCCGGCGCTGCTGCTCCCACGAGGCGGGCGTCGACGTAGAACGCGGCGGCGCTCTGCGGCGCCGGGTGGAACCTGTCCATGACCGCGAACTGCATCTCCTCCGACGGCTTCCAGTGCCGCTTCCGCTGGTTGATGAACCAGTTGTTGATCTGCTTCGGCTCCAGCCCCGTCGACTCGGCCAGCGCGATCTTCTCCATCTCCTGCATGCATGCATGCAATGCAACAATGGCGCAAGCACCGCCATCACGATCTCTTCATCAGCAAACCAACAAAATATATGGCCCAAGCTACATATTTATGAATTGCGTACCGAGGGGTAGGGCCATCGATAGTGCAACTCCCACCAGCTGAGCAGCTTCTGCCGGGCTTCCTTGGGGAGCTTGCCCTTCTTCCTTTTCTTGCACAGCTCCTTTCTCAGGTTGCCTAAGGACCCCCTGTATTTCTTGAGGAGACGCCTCTTGAGCTCCTTGTCATCGGAGCACGGGTCGATGCCGAGAGCTTCTTCTGACTCCATGCCGCTGCCTTCTTCTTCATTGTCGTCGGACAAATCATTTAGTCCAACTTTATCATCTGATACAGTCAAGTGATGAAGAGACTTTACTGATTAGGACACACAAAAATCGTCAGTCAATGGAGGAAATTAAAAAACATTGGCATTAACAAATCAGTGAACCAACACAAAAAATAAGAACAGTGTCACATAAATGATTTAACGAATCACAGTAAATAAACAATGCCATACACGACCATTACTAAGAAAAGACCTCGCGGTTATGGGATTAATAGGTAACGTCCCATATAGGCTACTATTACAAACACAGCAAACACGTGTATAGCTTGCGCCATACAGTCACAGTGACAGAATTGTCGGTTCTTAGTTGAACACCACGGTACTCTCTTTACAGTCGCTTCCTCTCTAGAATAAAATGCATGGTACAACTAGTTCAAGACACATGTTCAACATTAAAGAAATTTAGGACCCTTTCATGTAGATCATAAAAGGCAAATAGTAATACAGTAGTAAACGGTTTGACCATGCTTACACTTACAAATTGAACAATCCAACTTCATATCTATGTGCTTACACGAGTCAACTAACAAGTGCTGCCTATATATAAAAGTAGAAAAAATTAATATTCCAATATTAATGGGAGATAACCAAGGATATACACATGGTGTTAATGGGCAAGGGAGAAAAGATATGACACGGTACAGTATACTCGATCTTGAATGAAAACCATGCACATTTTTTTTACAATTTGTTGGACCCTAAAACTGCGCAAGTGTTTCAGTTGATCCCTAAAACTTTATAGGAAAATAATAAAAAATAGAAGCCGTACTAGTTTAGATTTGTAAGAATTCCCGACATATATATGCATTTAAATATACTAACTTTCGTGTTAATGATATGATTTTAAGAGATATATATACCGACAAGAGGCCTAACAATGGAGCCTAAATCGTCGTATGCCAAAGTTCATGTTTTTTGAGGAAATAATTAAGCTCATAGTTACATAAATCGATCCATCCAAAAAACACAAATAAGTTATTTTACATTATTATAAAACACAGTTAATCTATTGCCATATCACTAAGCCTCATGATTACTAATCATGTCAGTGCTTCCATTCAAAAGTGTTATGCTGCTAATCTCTTGGTAAACTTTGGATTTCTGAACAGAGTAAGCATCGATGCCCATTGCCCACACGGTTATTTGTGAAACAAAGTTCCATAATGAAGCACATTATATTTCCAAAAGATATGCGCAATATTATTTTGGAGAAAAACTGGGATGCTCGCCCATCATGTTGCTAGTCTAGTCCAACGAACACACCCTTGGTCCAAAAACGGACATTAGATGTTGTCATGTAATGTGTAGACATATCATTTTAGTTTTTTTGACTAGTAAATAACCGGATATATATTGTCAAATGTATCTAGGTCTGTTATTGGTTTCACTAATTTTCCTATATGACCTATAGCACATCAAATTAGATGGTTTCATGCTAGTTAGTGAAGACACAAATCCAAAAGTAACTGCATCTATTTGAAATTTTAAAGAGGGAAGCACAGTTGCTTGGACACTCCAATCAAAAGTAGCACTACTGCCACTAGACCTGCATCCTACCAAGTAACAAATCCGAGCATAAGATTTTGCCCCAAAGGGCAGTCAGCTTCTTCACATTTATAATCAGTAAAGTAGAACCTTACAGTCAGGAACAGTACATGAGATCAGACATGTGAGCAAGACTATACATAGCCCATAGCTAGCATGTAGCCAAGTGATGGTCTGTTCATCACTTTGCTACTACGCTACCAAGTACACCCCAGGTAAACAAGATAGGGTCACATAGACCTAGGCAATACAATCACACATAATACTGATCGGTCAGGGAGAACTGCGACTTGAGATATGCAATACTTAAGCTTATACCGCTTTGTTTGCAATATGAAAAAGAAAAATGGTGCTACCTTCACACGAACAAACAATCTGATAATCCATTCTGTCCGTATCTGCGCGCTACTGTGGTGGCTTTTAAATTTCTGAGGTGACAAGGTAATTAATATGGACTTAATTGATAGATTCAGAGTTTCAGACAGTTATACAAAGGGTAGCTGAAGGTCAATTATATTACCTGCTGATATACCATCTTTTTTATAATATGAAAAATAAAAGAAAAAAACTAGCTTAGCTAGGCATGTCATCACAAGAAAAAACAATCTGATAACCCATGCTATCCATATCGGCTACTGTGGTGACATCTCTTTCTGAGATGACGAGGTAATAATGAATGCGGACTTAATGCTAATTGATAGATTCAGACGGTTACACAAAGGGGCGAGCTGAACAGCTGAAGGCCAGTTACCAGCTGAGATGAGAGCTCCGAGGGGTGGCCCGGTGCTAGTAATGGAGTTGAGCTGCGACTCCACCGTCGTCAGGAACTCCTTGGCCTCCCGCAGCGGCCGGCTCAGCTCCTCCTTCCACGCCACAAGCAGCTCGCAGTACGAATCCTGATCACAGTATGCAAATGCTCATATACCCAGAGATCAAATTAACCGAATAACACTTCTTCATTCATGACCCCCTTGGCCATGTGAAGATTGTTGGGTACTCCACCATGAACTGATCGAGCTCCGGGTCCGGCCCTGTGCGCGCGTCGTCGCCGGCGGCGGCTGCGCGCTGCCACGCCTCGCGCTCCCGCGCCGCCGCCGCGATCTCCGCGGCCGCCTCCGGAGGGCAGCCGACCTAAGAAAGATGAACACATGCGACAGGAATGAGCACACATATACTGAGACCAGCGACATGCATCTGCGCTTGCGATCACGTGCGCGTGCGCGTGAGGTGTGATTGGTCAGTACGGTGCTCGCCCGCGTACGTGCCTTGTGGCAGTCCAAGAAGGCGGCGAGGAGACCGTGGTAGCGAGGGTGGGAGACGATCTTGGCCTTGACCGGGTCCAGATCAACAGCGCGGCCGCCATGGCCACTGCCGCCGGACTCGTGGAGTGTCGCCGGTGCAACAACCTGAGCTCCAGCTCCACCGCCGGAAGCTGAGCTCGGGACGGTGTAGACTTGCACGGAGACTTTAGAAGAGGACGGCAACGAAGGCCTCGGCGTCGGCCTTGCAGCGCCCGAGTGCCCGCGGCCCCCAAGATCCGAGAGATCCTCCATCAACAGCTAGGTTTCTTGATCTGGGTCGTAACGAAACAAGGGAGGAGAGGAAGAAGAAGAGAATAGCTAGCTAGGGCTAAGCATGGAGATTTCTTGGCTTGAGCCAAAAGATCTTTTGCAGAATTGCAGTACAGTAGTAAAGGAGGAATTTGGGATAATAAATAAAAAGGAGTGTGGGAACAAGAACAGTGGAGACGAAAAGGAACAGGAAGGAGGGCACTGTGGCTGTGCGCGGAGTTGAGTGGCTGGGGCACAGAGATGAGATTGCATAGAGCTAGGGTAGGGTAGGGGGGTGAAGTAGGAAAAGAAAGGAGAGGCGAGGTCTGGTGGCCGTCATGTCCAACGTCAAATCAGGCAAAAAGCCGGACAGAGGTGATTGCTGTCGAAATGTGAGTGTTTCCAATTTTCCACGTCTAAATGCGCTGGCTTACGTGTGCTGTCGCGTTGAGCTGTGAACACACGGGCGTTATTGCTGTGTTCTCGACGGTCTGTGTGGCCCTTCAAAATGATTTTGCAGGAATAGATCAGTACACTGGTATCTGATCCGTCCTGTTCTTTTACTGCTGAAAGCACGGATTTTCCAGTCACCCGGCCTGAAAGCAGCCAGGGCTGCCATTGTTGGCGAGCCAAGAAAGGTGAGGGTTGTTATTAGCGTATCCGGACTTTGAACCAGGCCATCAACGCAAGTGTGACATGTACGTAGAAACGGCTCAGAGATTTTCTTTTGTCTGGAGTCTGGACCGAATGCCGAAATAAAACTTACTGTATTCAGGAAAAGTTAAAGCGAGAAGACTCCATACGATCACTTTTGTCTTTTGGTATATGATGTTTTGGACATACCACGACCACGTGAAACAAACATTACGTTGTCTTTTAACTATCTATAATCAAGTAATCAATCATCATACTAGTTTGCTTGTCTCCATAAAAAACAACTCTTTTTTATCCCAAATAAAGTGATCTTCTAAATCTTTATTTGCTAGATATGGCCATCAGGAATTGGCCGTTTCTTGAGTCCTTGACATAATAGTTGTGCACGTCGGGTTTCAGTCATCACGAATTTTCGACGAGGCCTAGAGTCCTATTATACAGTGTGTAATAAGACCTATAGGGCTATGACATGGAATAACTTGACCACCGGTACCAATTTTTCATCATGGTCCTCGATGAGTGGCTCATTGGCTCATGTTCCCGCTAAAACAAATCTGATCTAATCGTTTGTATTTGGTTAACCTGTTCTACGTATGATCGCATTCATATCTAGCGAGTGTCTTGTCAGAATCTATGATCAGATCGTGCTCATGACGTGCTTAGTCCACCTGCAATCTCTCCGCCCTGCGTGCATCGGAGGACAGCGTCAACATCCCAGAAGACACAGCCACATCTTTTTCGGAAGACGACGGCTATATCTCATGGGACCTGAACTTGATGTTGAAGACGGATCGAACATAATCCATGTGAATTGTGATGGACGAGGATGGTATGCAGCTAACCACCAGACTACCAGAGATGCTCAACCCACTCACACTCGGGTGCGTCACCTGGACATAGCGAAATGCCCTCTTCTCTCCATGGCTCCCCTCGGTCAGCGACAGAGAAAGACCTTTAGACCAAGACACATTATTGGCTTGGAGCGATGTTTATCACTTGTTCAATTGCCAAACTAAACTATTTATTTATACCTTTCTTGGATAAGCATTTTCTTTTTGCAATCGATGACTTGTTTGGTAGCTACCGCAGAGAAAATAGAAATGTAAGGGCCTATTTGCACGGGTTCCCCGAACTAAATTTTAGTCCATACACCAATTAGAAGTATTAAATATAGACTAATTATAAATTCAATTGGATAAATGAAGGCTAATTCACGAGATGAATTCATTAAACCTAATTAGTGCATGTTTTGAATAATAAACCTAATGTTGATGCCGGATCGAATATAATCCCTGTGATGGACGTGGATGGTATGCTCAACCCACTCACACTCAGGTGCGTCAACTGGACATAGAGAAATGCCCTCTTCTTTCAATGGCTCCCTTCGGTCAGCGACAGAGAAAGATCTTTAGACCAAGACACATTATTGGCTTCGATCGATGTTGTTTGTGTAGCTACCGCAGAGTAAACAGAGATGTACTGTATTATTAACTAACAACTTCCTGCATTTGCCGCGAGCACGCAACTGTGCGACACCAACGCACATCAGAGATTCAGAGCAACGGCGACGGGGTGGACCGGCGGTTGCGAAAAAAGAGGGCCCTTCTCTGGCGGCCCGTGTGGCAAGACAGGAATGACCGAAGTGAAAGGCAGTCACGAGGCCGAGGGCTGGCGCGCGGGCCCATCCTGGGACCAGGGCCCGGCTGACAGACAGGACGGATCAGCGCCAACCCCGCGGGCTCTGTCGTTGGGCCCCGCCGGAAGAAGGACAGTTCCAGCCCTCGTGATGACCTCTTGTGGTCTGGTCCGCCCGTCCGGCTCTCGACAGCAAACGACTGGTGCTGGCCTGCTGGGGCTCTGGCGCCACGCACCTATGTTGCGTCACTGACCTGTGGGTCCCACAGGATCAAGGGCCTTCCGTACCCATGGGCCCTACTCCCTCGCCCTGGCGAAAAGGAAGAAGGCGCTGCTTGGCCCGTCGCAGGTAAAGGAGATGCTGCCGTCCTCTTCCATTTTGGGGGATTCCTCATTTCCTCTCCTCCATTCATTCGCCTTCTGTTTCATTCCTTGGAGAATGGCCGTACCCAGTGGCAGCCAGCAAGAGAGTGGCGAGCCTACCGTGTAAATTTCAACATGGTTTTATGAGAACCCTAATGATCATCGCACATTAACTATGCTCTTCTCATCTGTTCTCACGATCAACATGGATGGCTGAAGATATCCGCAGTGCGAAGGATGCCGGGATGAGTCAGTCGACAAATTTATTCTAGGACTATACACCGGTTTTGTTAGGTTCAATCCAATATGGCGCAAGGGAGAGCCAAGGGCAGGAGCAATTTCTAGTTTCTACTTTTAATCTCCTAGCCTCCCCCAAGGCTCCAACTTGTATGATTTTTAAAACATGGAAACTTTATTTCCTTATTGAAATGCCAATCTTCCAATACGACTTATGCCCCGCATGGAACCTTGGAATTGAATTACATTCTAATAATCATAATTTAGACATAAATTTATTAAGCTAATATGATTATATACGGAATATATTTATATATTATTATTAGCCATATGAGGAAGATACTTATATGCTATATTTCTACTATAAAAAAGTGAGCTAAAGGGCGTGCTATAAGTTACGGAATATAAATATAACTTGGTGCTGTATAGAATCAATTTCCATCTTCCATCCTATGAATTTCGGATAAGTTTATATCTAAACTTTGAAAAATAATTGGAAAGTGATGGGATGTCAAATTCTAAGCTAAATAGTCTAGTTTAATAAGTAGATTTCAATTCCTCCAAAATAAGATCCAAACGGCTCCTTAGTAAAAATTGAATCCCACAATGCTTGATTTTGAAATGTAAAGTCAAATTTCTATATTTCAGTTTACAGAAAATGATCGCTTGTGCTTGTTTTTCTCCCTTAGAAATGCTAGTAATTGTTAACTTTGGGATATACAGAAATCAAATTAGTAAGACACGTATAGAGAATTTTAATAAGATCAAATCAACTGACCGGACTGATCTCATGGCTGTGCTCTCGTGATTTGAGAAAGACACGATTTCATAGATAATCGATGTCTTCACGAACTGCCAGGAAACTGTAAACGCTCATATGATTGTGATGCAAGAAATCACCGGCAAACCTCAAAGATAAGTACTGAAGCATAGCTGTTTCTCTTTTTTTATGGGAAGCATAGCTGTTTCTCATCCAATACGTTGTGTAGCATGGATCGAAGCAATATGGTTAGAAAATCGGGACAAGACCTCAACAAAAATAATTTTCTTGTCATTCAACTCCTTACCCCTGCCTCCTTCAAAGCCCGCTAACTCCCGGCCTAGCATGCTCAGGGTGTGTTTGGTTCAGCTGTGGATTCCTAAAAATCTGATTTTTGAAATCAGCTGTAGGAAAGCTGCTGTGAGCTGACAGCTATGGGAAAGCTGAAAACTGTTTGGTGAAACAACTGTCAGCTGTAGATTTCTGTAAGAAATGTCCGTTATGCCCGTGAGATCCCGTAAGGCTGTTTATATGCTAATTAATCGCATGGACATGTAGATGACCGTTTTGGAAAGGAAATATTCATATTTGTTTATATTTGATATATATAATAATTTATACAAAATATATATCCACGTTATAAAAATAATTGAACAATTTCTTTTTTCTTTCATTTTTTTCTCTGTATTTCTTTCCTTTTTTCTTTCTATTTTTCCCTTCTTCTTTCTTTTTTCCCTTTTTCCCTTCTCCCTTTTCCCGTTCCTTATCTCTTTCTCTGTTTTTCTTGAGCAGCACGGGGGGCGGGCGGCAGGGGGCGCGCCGGCGGCGGGGGACGCGCGGCGCGTGGGGGGCCGCGGCGGGGCCGGCGGGGGGCGCGTCGGGGGGAGGGTGGCGCGTGGGGGGCCGCGGCGGAGCCGGCAGGGGGCGCGGCGGGGGGAGGGCGGCGGGCGGTGGCGGCGGGCAGCGTCGGGGGGCGCGGCGGGAGAGGGCATCGCGATGGGGAGCCGGAGAGGAGCTGCCGGAGATGGGCAGGAACTCCGTCCGCCGGAGCAGGGGAGGGTGGCGGCACCCCTACCCCAGTCGCGTTGGAGACGAGAGAGCAAGAGTCGGGGGAGTCTCGGCAGGAAGGAAAAAACAACGAAGCGGTACGCTCATAACCGATGGCAGTGGTGGGTAAATAACGGGTAGAATCTGTGGAAATCTGGGGTGCCAGCCGATTTCGGACTGAACTAGCGGAATCGGTCGATTCCAGAGAATCGCTGCGCCCGTCCAACCCCTTTGGTTGCGATAGTAGATTCTGTGACGCGAATCGGTCGACTGAATCGCAACCAAACGGACCCTCGTTACGAGCTTGACAGTTTGCCAATCCTTGTTGGGGCCTGCTAAATCTAGGCCCAGCCCGCGATTTATCAGTCCAGCTCGCCAGTATCCGGTTGAATCGCTACCTCAAAGGGAAAAAAGCAGCTTGGAAAGATTACCTCTTGAATTCGGAGAACGGAATTCCTAACTAACACTCGAGTAATTTTCGATTTGCTTTCTCACTCAATTTTTTATACGCTGGCTGCTTGCCTGACTTGCCGTGCCGGCCCAGCAAGCGAGCTAGTGCTGGAGTCAGGCCCGCCACTAGTGCTGCTGGACAGCCGGAGAGACCGAGAGAGCAAGGAATTCCTGGGCTCCTGCGTCCTGTCTGACCGAGAAGGCCGAGTACGACGGGCTCCCAGCTAGCTAGGTTTCATTTCTGTATGCGTAAAATTTTATCCTATGATAAAAAATCTTAAAATTTAGCCTAAATAATCTAAGAATGGACCCTAAAAGGATCATGTTTTAATTTTATATAATTTTAAACTAAAAATATATAAGCCTCAAGTTGGATCGTGAAGAGACTACTAAAACATTGATGGTTATAACCCCTAAGTCTATGAGCACCGGCGTGCATTTTGATTATTGCTGTGGGTTCAGCTGGGTTAGTTTAGATGAACCATGAAGCTCAATTTTTCCTGTACTTGTTTTTTATCACGTGTTGTCATCTAAACCAGCAGGTGTTTGTGTTTTGTATGTGTCTTTTTCCATTTTGTTCTACCTCTTCATTTTGCAGTATTATTGTTCACTAAGATGGCATGCCAGCAGTCAATCTCATGGCAACATACGTGTTTCCTTGCTGGGCAGATTTTTAATCATTTTTTCATGGTTTAATCTCTTTAGGTATGTTTTTGATTTTTTGTTGGATTAAGGTATGTTTTAATTTTTGTTCTTCTCTGCCCCCGTGAGCTTTGCCATTCCTTTCATGTTATTTTCAATTTTTTCCTCGATCACGTGCTGCCATGGTTGTAATTTTCAGCAGCAAAATCAATTTTTTTTAGCTTAACCAATGCGAGTTGGCTGCTAGCATGCACATCTTCAGTCATCTTGCTGAGTGGATTGTATTGTTTTAGTTCATTAACCAGTGCGTGGATGTTCATGTGGATCTCCTTTTTATTCTAATGAATCTTTCTGACAACATGCCAGTCTTCTTTCATTTTCCGATCGGTGCATGCACGGTTCTCTCAGTCCATTCCCCCTGTCGGTGGTTGATTAGAAAAAACGATTGATTTTTAGCTGCTCGTCACTCAAATCTTGCCATCTAGGCAGTTCCACGTGGCAATCCTTCATTGGAGAGAAAATCGATTGATGTAAAGAATTTTTTCACTCGACTGTTACGTAGTCATTCCCTTCTCAGGAACTCTGAGATATTCAGTGACATTTAGTAGGCGTCCCGTTCTATAGTATTTAGAATATATCGAAATAAGCTGGGCTTAACACCACATATAGGAAAGGCCGTAACATGGGCTTTGTCGGCCTTTTCCCCATCCCCTCTGCACTTGGGCCTGAGTGGGCCGTCCCTTCCCGGGCCACGAAAAACTTTTCTCTGTTCTTCTCCGAGGAAACTCGCCTGTTGCGTTTACCTTTGTAGTTAAAACATCAGCTCCAATGGCCTAAAAATGGCGGGAATGGAGCAAAACTTGCTGTGAAAGCGTATCCAAGAATTCATGGTTCTATTTTTCTATGCTATGGCGCAAGAGCTGCAGGAAGCCGGATGGTTTGATCCAAACTCATGATAATGTACAGATCGAGACCAAAGAAGTTGCAGCTGACGTGCATCCTTGTTCTCACCTCCTGTCAGCAGCAGAAGCATTCTCCGCCGTGCGATGGGTACATCACGTCAACATGAGCACGCGACACGGCGCGGGGGAACCTGCACCTGAGCTTGTCCACGGGCGGGCGAGCAGCGGCGCCGCGCGACGTTCCTAACCTCCCCGATCCGTCCCGAACACGGCGAGAGCGAGAGTCCCCCCGTGTCCCCGGCGCCGCGCGCACGGTCCACGTCCCGACCCCCCGCTGGCGAGACCCGGCCGGGCGGCCGGCCTCCGTGGACGCAGCGCCACATTGGGTGTCACGCCGCCGCGCCCCCATCATTGGCCCCCGCGCCGCCCCGCAGCGCCTCCCATACGGCCGGGCCCGCGTGCCCGGCCCCCCATGTCGCCGTAACTAACCACAGCCGGCCGCCGCTCCCCCCCCATTGACGCCGCATCGATCGCGTCCGGTATTCTTCTCCCCGGCGGTTGTACGCGCCGTGCCATCACGCGCTGATCTCAACGGGGGCTTCCGCTAGCCGCGGCCCGCCGCCCGTCCGTGCGCGACATGTCGCTGTGCTTCGCTGCGCGGCGCGACCCCGGACGGCGACGGGGGCCCGCCCTGCGGCCGCGCGCGCCTGCCCATGTCGCGCACGGCGAGCCCACATGGGTCGCCACGACCTGTCGTCTCGCCGCGCATCCGTCTCTGCAACCGCGAGAGCAGGAGGATCGGGGTGTCCACTTGGGCAGGACAAGTAGCTGGCCGCCCTGCGATGCAGTCTCGGATTGGCGAGGGCCGGGGTGATCCGATTTGGCGCGACATCTCGTACGCGCCCGCATGCCCCTGGTTCCGGCCCTGTTGGCGTTCATGGGCGCGCATGGTCGTGGTCGGTTCTGGGAGTTAAGACAACCGTTAGTGCTCGTGGGCCACGGCCATGTCGAGCGAGCGAGCGAGCGACGGAGCCTGTGTTGCCATGAGAGCGATCCGGCAGCAGGGGAATAATACAGGGCCGAGGCCGACACGGCGCCCCCCCAGAATCAGCACGAGATCTTCTTCTTCGCGTACGTGCAGACCAGTAGTACTAGCCCGGATCGGGACTTGGGATGAGGCTACTTGTCTCTACACGTACAGCACGTACGCACATATCAGACGGCAACAGGGGCATGTCGGGTTTGGGTGTCACAGTACTCTTTTTTTTTGTTGCTGAAATTCGTCTTACTTACTTCCTAATTCCTATGCAGATTGACAGTGTTACAGCGCTCGGAAGGAAAATCATAGATCGACACAAGTGCTCTCTGCTCTCTTCGATCTGATTGTCAAAAATCAGAAGATTCTATCTACTCCTGCGTCCTTGTCAATGTTTTCTTACCCCTGCGAAGGAATTCGGTGCCTCTCAGTCTCAGCTCAGCTCAGCTCATCAGACCAGCAGCCATCCAACTTGTGCAGATCTTGACGAGTTCTCCGTCAATGCAAACCCCCAGTACGATGCCCTTGCCTGCGCGCTGTCAACCCCGTCGCTGCCAAGGACCGCTGCAAGCGCGGCATTTCCGTACTCGGCATGCTCGCATTGATTGCCCTCGAGGTGGGGCCCACATTGCAGTCTCTGTGTCCTCTTGACTTTTGGCAAGGGCAAATGGACCTAGAAGGCCTCTGCTCTCTTGGTTGGGAGTTGGAAGGAGGAGGAGGAAGTGATGAGCTAAACCCCTTGACCCGGTGTCCATCCGCGTAATGCATCAATTTGCCGTATCATTAGTCGCATGGCATGGCACAGGCGCTGACTTGGTGCGGTTATTAAGGGTTCGTGCCAACTGCCGCCTGAAAGCTGACAGGGACAAGACCATGATTGTGAGTAGGATAACACCAACCGCAGCTGTCCCTGGTACTGGTAGACTGTTAGAGCAGATCAAATTGGCAAGCCGACTTGAGTAATTAACTCATATCGGCAGGTCAATGAGACCATCTCAGGTCAGAGGCAAAGAGTTCAACCCGTTCTAATCCCCTGTTGATCAGATGGTCAAGGCACTACCAATCAACCAGTACGTTGTTGTATCGTTTTCACTGGTGGACTTCTTGCATAGACCTGAATGATGTTTCCTGGCGCCTCTTCTTTTCCCCCAACTAACGATGCCACCATATGCGCCTGCGGTAAATATCTTCGGTTCCGGTACGTACAGGAAAGACGTATATGCCACACGCGCGCCCACACTCCAAATGGGTGGGCTCTAACACACGTTGACCTAATATGCTGCCAGCAAGCGCTTTGATCATTGGAAGCACCAACATATCGTACCGTAGGGGTCCAAGCGGATGATCTCTCTCTCTCTCTCTCCCCTCTCTCATATATATATATAGAGGGAGAGAGTTTTTTCTATACTCTTGTGTAGCTACTCTCATCATCAGTATACCATCATACGTATGTCCACATATTTATTTACCACTTTGAGTATGTTCATATACTAATTCTAAGATACTTCAAAGTGATATGTACGAAAAAATTTAAAAGCATCCCTATTTTTTAAGTATATCATGATTATATTATATAGTACTAGTATATAAAAATGAGTATATCCATATACTCCATATATGATCACATACTTAAAGTATATACCATCACAGATAGTCTAGTATGATCACATACATCTTGTACGTACCTTTATACGTACCTTTCGTGGGTCAGATACGTCCTACATCATGAGAGACACATGTAGGAGTAGCTACAAGAGCGTGTAGAATGAATTTTTTCAATATATATATAATCCTTATTTTTGTACGGATTTAATTAGGGCAAAGCTGACAATATATACATGAATGCATGGACTTCATCAGATGTTGAAAGTGGTGCAGACTAAAAATGGCATCATGGATTTAAACACTCAGACTATATGCACCATGTAGAGAATGCATGACTTGAGTCAATAATTTTATATAGCACACAGAAATAATTATTTACATCGTTCTATAGTTCATAGAGTTGCTCACTATCCTTGAATATCCAATGAATCTTCAAGGTTAGATTTGGATTAACCTTGAAAATCCTGAGTTGAATCACACCGGCTCCGGGAATTATACATATCACTTCCACCCTTTTTATGTAGGTGACAATTTTGTGACATCAAACCCAAGGAGAAAATTATGACTCTTATGTTGGTGTTTTAACGGAGATATACTAGGGATATTTTAACGTAGTAGATTTATATACAATTTGTATATAGGGTGTCACCGAGATCAGGAACTTGAAGGTGCAAGCAACATAAGGTTTAGATAGGTTCGAACTGCGAGTTGCGTAATACTCTACATTTTGTATGGTGGTTTCTATTATCTTAGATTAATTTTTGTTTGGAGGAGTTCTCTGCCCGGTCTTATATACTCTATGCCCTTGTACTCTGGGAGGATAGGATTATATGTATCCTAGTCCAGTACGAGCTTAGAAGTTCTACTCTGATCGTACCAAGTAGATTTGTTCTGTACCGACTGATTGTACTCGAGTTCAAAATAAGCAGTCCGGATTCTTTATCGCAGGATCCCCGTTCCACGGCGTGCCCCTCACTGGCGGAGCGAATGCCCCCTCCCCCGGACACGGGAGGAATTATGTTGATTAGCTTTAGTCCTTAATTATGTTGATTAGTTTTTTAAGTGGCCAAGGCTCGAGTGTGCCTGACTAAATTAATGTAATAGTAGGAACCAAATATGCATTGCATATATATGTTAGGAAATAATAAGCAATTCTTATTTTTAAATCTTAGATTCAGTTTGTTTTGTCTTCCCAAGCACATATTGAATCTATGTAATGTGGAAAATATAAATTATGTATTAATTGTGAAAGTATTATTATTTTTTTATGGGTAACCATGGAAGCATCATTAAAACTAAAAGTAAAAACTTTGCTTCTTTTACAAGATATGGGGGATTTTGTATAAGATTTTTTTATTTTAGAAGAGTGTCAATCTTCAATTTTGTGCACCACTGTAACGTCTGAACTGCGAGAAAAGCTCTCAAAGACAACATCAACAAGAAACAACACGAGTTTAATTGTTATGTGTAATTCTTTGCTTTACCCTTATGATTGGGTGTGTCTATAGTTCGTGTTCGGTTCTCTGTAATTCCTAGCTCCGCGCCTAGTGTCCCTGGCAGAGCTATGTGCACTTTGGTATTTCTACTTTTTATTGACAGCAAAATTCACTCATCTGGTGTACATCAGTACATGTGAAACTCACATTTACAAAAATAACTAACTAAATATGCATATATATATCTTTTTTGAGTTTATACTCATCTTGTACACGTGCGCACTTTATGAGTTTATACACTATAGTAGTACAACTTAAACCAAATCACTGGGAGGGAAAAGAAAAACACATCCTGAATACTACATGAGGTGGAGTCTTCAATGAGAGACGGCAGACGACGACGGCCAGCGGCCACGTCCTTCCTGGTCGGCTGCGGGCGGCCTGGCCCCAGCACGAAGCAGCGCAGGAAGCCGGGCGCGACACCGGAAAAGGTGCGCGGGAAGGTCCCGTACCCGGGTCGTGCCGGTGGCAGCGGCGCGATCGGACCACATACATCGGCGTCAGCGCGGACATAGGAATCGGGGGGCGTCGCCGTCACGCGGTCTCATCGGGTCCCCGTCTCGCTCGCCGGACGGCGCTCGATCGCCATGGCCAGCGAGGCAACAGTGCGCCGGGGGGGGGGGGGGTGCGTGCCGCAGCGGCAGCGCGTCGGGGTCAGGGTCACCGATAGGCTCTGCGGCGGCCGGGTACGTGTGCGACGGGGGCCATACCGATACTGCCCGCCGGGCCGCCGGGGCCAAGCGTATCTCTGACCCGGCGCCCCGGAGTGGGGTGCTGCGGCTTCACGTCAGCAGCGGTGGGGGAGCCAGAGCCACCGTACCGGCGTGTGCACGTCGGCACGTCGCTCCTAGCGAGCCGCAGGGACCAGGAGCCCAGACGCGAACTGCATTGGCGACGGGCGAAACAGGACTTGATGCCACTGTGAGATTACTACCTGTTAACACGCACTCAGTAGAAGGTTTGGCAGTGTATTCCTGCCACGGTCATCTCCAACATTCTGAAAATAAATACTACCAGTAGGCAGTACGGTGTTCTGGGGGATCTTCCTGAACACTGTTGGGAGGAAAGAAGAAGAAGAAAGAAAACTTCTCAGCCAACAGTTCCTAAAAAATGGGTTCCCCAAAAAATAAATTTGCACGTATCATCAGTGGGTTCGAAATGTGTCGTGCCATGCATTTTAGGATCCGTCCGACCACGGTTTCTCCTCTTCAACCACACCCAAGATTTGATTTTAGTTAATGTGCACTCAGGATTGGGGATGCTATAGAAACTTCCGTTGTGCGCGTACCACTGTTTGGCCTCTTACATCAGCATAAGCGATTTGGAATCTAATTAATTATTAATTGAAATCAGTGCCATTTCTGGTGGCCGGACGGTGCTATAGAAAATGGAATAATGCAAGCTTAAAATAATTGGATAACTGACGATTAAGTTAATTAAATAAGCACCGCGCGAGCAAGGGGCCATTTGTATAAGACAATTAAAAACACGTACAAACTATTAGGATGGAGTATTTGGTCGCCTCCGGTGATTTTTGAAGTGATTTTTGGTAGATAACTCGTAGGTGTAAGGAACCGAGCAGTTTCTCGGATGAGAACTTCTAATAAACAAATCACTATTAAAAGGTATTTTGTCGTCCGATTAAGAATTTCATGGAAAAAAAGTTCCTAACAGCTTGTTTCTATGTTAAAAAAGGCTCCTAAATATAGCGAAAGAAAAGTGACACATTTAACTTTATTCAAAGTTTGTGATCCCTGCTACTACGATTGTCAACCAGCACTTGTCATTTAGCTAGCTACGTGCCCCGTGATAATATGCTCCTAAACCAGCGAGCTTCGCCAGCAAAAACCTGTGGCCGTTGCCTGGTTTCTGCGAACACTGCCAGGTATCTGCACTACTGTCTGCACCTGCGCATCCTGGGCACGAAATAAAAAAAATTGCGGCAGCACGAGACGGACCAATCAGACAACGGGATCACATGAAGCATGTCGTGCCGATTGGCCATTCCTAGCCCCTACTCCATTTTTTTTATAGGAGCACATCGGTTCGCCTCGTCACGTCAACGAAAGTACGAAACTGCCGCCGCCTGCCTGAACTCTGCTGGTGCTCTGGCGAGGTTAGGAAATCGCCTTCAGCGACCCCATCAGGCAAAGAAAGGTGCGTGAGCTTCGTCGGATCTCCGGTTCATCTTTGGTTTGTTTCACGGGCTCCAGAAGCTCCTTTTGGAAACGTTTTACTAGCTTCAACTTGGCACCAGTAGACAGTTTCATTCGGGGCGAAACAAAACAAGCTCTGCCCCAGCCGACGCAATGCGGCTGCTTGCGTTGTTATCAACAACCGGCGTTAACTTTTGCCGATAGAGTATGCCACGTCAGATTTGCAGCACGATTGAGTGGACACATACTCGAGCTGCATACGTTTCGTGGCACTTTTCTTCATTACCGTCGATCGTTCACGCGTTCCGAGATCACCACCGTTTTTGTGATAAAAGCTAGGAACAACTCTTTCAGTTCATATTCCTTTGTTTAGCCCAATGTAAACACACTTCTGATAATTATAAACAACAAGCTCGATCAAAAGACAAAATCATCAGGAAGTGTATGCAGGAACACTCCCCGTCATTTTCGTTTCATCCTTTACCACTAACCTCACTCGCACTGGCCTCGCTTTAATTTCTGAACAGACCGCGCCGAAATCAAAGTTGTCTACACCTACGTAAACTGAAGGGAAGGCTCGCGCATATATAGCTGAATTTGGAGCGTGCTCCACATTTTTGTATGGAACTAAAACTAATGCGTCTTTTATACTACTTTTAGCATGAGTTTAACAGTTTGGTTTCCATGTAATCTTTGTGATCCCTGTTTTTATTTTATTATTTCTTTGCTGTACCACTTACATAACATAATAACCTCCTGCGCGGTGGGGTATTCTATTGCCCTAAAAAAAAATCAACTTTTCTATTGACCTGTTTTTTCTTTCGCTGAATTTTACATGGGTGCTGCTCCGCATACAAGTAAGTTTGCTCTTTTCAACTTTACTTCGATGGGCATTGCTCCATGTGTTGTTTTTATTTTCTGATGAACTAAGCACAAAGCTTTTATATCCTTATTTTGTTACCAAGTGATCTGCGGTTGGGCTAATCATTTCAAATGGCGTCTAGCTCAAACCTCTATTTTCACCCCTAGTTTTCGAAAAATAAGTCAGTATGACAAATGACTCACATATCATTGGATTTATTCAGTACTAAAAAAATTCTATCATAGGTCTTATTTTGCATATTAAATTGCAAGATATTCAACGGTACAATTAAATCACATGGCACAAATAAGGGTTAGAAAAAAAATAGTAGGACTAGCAGTTAGAAGATTGCAAGCCCCAACAAAAAGCGAAACATTTAATAAACCATTCTTGAGACGAGCCAAAATCTACCCATCTCTTCTTTGCTTTGCTCCCCCCGTGCTCGTGCTCCGGACAAGGATTTGTCTTGCTGAACGGGCTCCAAAATTGCACGGACGCGGCTAAAATCCGCCTGCGCGCACTCTACCAAACAGCCACTCTTCAGCCGCCGAGGGACCTGAACACAGGAGCCCACACGGCAGAGACACCTGGTTGAGAACCTGAGATAAAAGATGTCGTTGTCAGGGAAGCAGAGGAGTGTACCAGTGTACGTGCCCCACTCTCTGACGACGGGTACTTCCGTTGCGAGCTAGTTGGCTCGGAGAACACGGCTTCCCTTCCACCTTCTCCGGAAGGACACAGCCCACTTCTTTGACATCCAACCCAGCCACAGCTAGTACTAATTCTAAAGCAAACGGCTCGCGCGTCGGGGATTATTCCTGTCGGCATTGCGATTAGCCCGTGATGGTAACCCCAGGCCATTCTCCCTGAACGAGTCCTCACTATCTTGACACAATTAATGCATCAGTTTCCTCCCTCACACCCATTGCTGCCAATGGTTGAAATTCAGCGCTCCATCCCTGTCTCTGTCTTCCACCTGCAGCTGGCTGCTATATATAGAGCTACCATGGAGCGCACCAGAATCATCCGCTACCTCCTCTTCTCTCTTCTCAGCTCTCTTAGCTCGCGCGCACCCACGCACACTCTCTCTCCCGAGCTCACTCTCGTGTCCAGCCCAGCGCGTGCCGCCCCCAGTTTCAAACCGACACAGAAAAGCGCGGGCGCCGAAGCCGACAGAGCGAGCTAGTGGCAAGCAAGATGGTGAGCATGGTCGCCGACGAGAAGCCGCAGCTGCTGTCGAAGAAGGCCGCGTGCAACAGCCACGGCCAGGACTCGTCCTACTTCCTGGGGTGGGAGGAGTATGAGAAGAACCCCTACGACCCCGTCGCCAACCCTGGCGGCATCATCCAGATGGGCCTCGCCGAGAACCAGCTCTCGTTCGACCTCCTCGAGGCGTGGCTCGAGGCCAACCCGGACGCGCTCGGCCTCCGCCGCGGCGGCGCCTCCGTCTTCCGCGAGCTCGCGCTCTTCCAGGACTACCACGGCATGCCGGACTTCAAGAATGTGAGCCTAGCTAGTTTACTGCTTCCTAGGCAACCCAGCCACTTGCTCGATGGTGGTTGCTGTAGTATCACTACAGTGAACTCAACAAAAGCCTGACGCGCACGTGACCCTCCGCAGGCATTGGCGCGGTTCATGTCTGAGCAGCGAGGCTTCAGGGTGGCCTTCGACCCCAGCAACATCGTACTCACCGCCGGCGCCACCTCGGCCAACGAGGCGCTCGTGTTCTGCCTCGCCGACCACGGAGACGCCTTTCTCATCCCCACGCCATACTACCCCGGGTATGTGTACACCTGGTGTTGCTTTTACTCATCCGGCCTGCCCATATGCGAAGGCGTACAAGTGGCGGCGGCCGCGCTATTAACTAATAAGGCGCACATGGCGGTGGATGGCTGCTGACCGGGCATGCCCTCCTCTCTCTGTCTGCAGCTTCGATCGCGACCTCAAGTGGCGCACCGGCGCCGAGATCGTCCCCGTGCACTGCACGAGCGCCAACGGCTTCCGGGTGACGCGCGACGCGCTGGACGACGCGTACCGCCGCGCCCAGAAGCGCCGGCTGCGCGTGAAGGGCGTGCTCATCACCAACCCCTCCAACCCGCTGGGTACCACATCGCCGCGCGCCGACCTGGAGCTCCTCATCGACTTCGTGGCCGCCAAGGGCATCCACCTCGTCAGCGACGAGATCTACTCCGGCACGGCCTTCGCCGAACCGGGCTTCGTCAGCGTCCTCGAGGTCGTGGCGGCGCGCGGCGGCGCGGCGGCGGACGGCCTGTCGGAGCGCGTGCACGTCGTGTACAGCCTGTCCAAGGACCTGGGCCTCCCGGGCTTCCGCGTGGGCGCCATCTACTCCTCCAACGCCGCCGTCGTCTCCGCGGCCACCAAGATGTCCAGCTTCGGGCTCGTCTCCTCCCAGACGCAGCACCTCCTCGCGTCGCTCCTGGGCGACAAGGACTTCACCCGGAGGTACATCGCCGAGAACACGCGGCGGATCAAGGAGCGGCGCGACCAGCTGGCGGAGGGCCTGCGGGCGATCGGCATTGAGGTCCTGGAGGGCAACGCGGGGCTCTTCTGCTGGGTGCGGATGGGCAGCCTGATGCGGAGCCAGTCGTTCGAGGGCGAGATGGAGCTGTGGAAGAAGGTGGTGTTCGAGGTCGGGCTCAACATCTCCCCGGGCTCCTCGTGCCACTGCCGCGAGCCCGGCTGGTTCCGCGTCTGCTTCGCCAACATGTCCGCCAAGACCCTCGACGTCGCCCTCCAGCGCCTGGCCGCCTTCGCCGAGGCCAGCGGCAAGGGCGCCCCCGCGCGCCGCGGCCTCGCCGGCGGCCCCGCCAGGACCATGAGCTGCCCGGTCGCCCGCTTCAGCTGGGCGAACCGCCTCACCCCGGGCTCCACCGACCGGAAGGCCGAGCGGTAGCCGCCGATCAGCCAGCGGAGCACTGTTCATAAACCACCGCCACGTCGTCCACGTACCGCGCACCACACGGCGGCGCTACAGCACAGAGCATCATCGTTAGCAGTAGGCGATTAGTAACAGTAATTATTCCTTATTGGGTCGTGTAATTTCGTGGGGTTATTTTTCCTTGAGCACCGAGGTGCCCGAGGGCCAGCCACTACTAGGTAGTAGGAGCGATCGATCCATGCCCATGCATCGCATCGTGTATTTTTTTTTACCGGGAATCCCTCGGTTTGTATTGGTGTACTATGTACGCAGCAGTCACTGTATCATTATTATTACGATCGAGGATTATTTTTATCACTTGTCGCTGGTCAGTACATAAAAGAGTTTTTGGCATCAGGGAGTATACGCTCCTGGTCTTGGACGCTTCTGTACTTCTCTATTCTTTGGACCGTGCCGGGGTTGTCGGCACTGCGGGCACGCATCGCGTCGCCGTCACGTGAAGGTCAAACCCGTAACCACTTGGGCACCATCGTTGTCGAAGCTCGCGTCTAGTAGTAGCAGTACTGGCAGCGAGTGTCTAGGGCGTGATGCAATCTACTCCTACTGAATTGAGCTCTTGACTTGACTGCCGGTGCTATGCATCGTCAGGATACGAGAGAGAGTTCACAACCAGGACCGCGCCTACCTGCATGGTCCAGATACGATTTGTGAGCTCATCTCATGTGGAAATGGAATGCCCCTGTGGTCATCCGATCCTACGCGGTCGACTCTTCATTCTCAGTCTCGGTTCTCGCTTCTCACGCTGCTCCACGCGAGTTGGAGCTTGCTCGGAGTGGGCTCTGCAGCTCCGCCCACTGTTCTTCTTCACGAAGCTGGCACGGTTCGGATCGGAGGCCCCCCTTTTTATTCACCCCAAATAGAGCCTGGTCTGTATAAGACTCTAATAATCTTGTCTTGGTGCCACGAACAAAAAACACCTTGGTTCGAGGATCGAGGATCAGTAACCGCGCCCCATTGTTTTTCTCACTTCCGGTGTGCTGAACTGATCATGTGACGCCGCCCAGTGATCCGGGGTGCCGCCAACAGTCATGACACATGGAGATGCCAAGCAAGCAGGACCCAAGACGGCAACATTCGCGGGGGGCATGCCAGCCAGTAGGCCCCGCCGCCGGACGACGAAGAAGCCACCGGGACCGAAAGGCACGCGGCTCCGATCATCATAGCAACGCCACATGGGGTCTCACCCGCGCGCCGCGACATGTCCCGGCCGGCGGCCGCGGCCAGGATCCCCTCCGAATCCCTCCCACTGGGCGGCCTGGCTCGGCGACCGACCAGCCCCGGGCTTGGCATGGGCGCGGGTGCCCCCGGACCCAGAAGGGGAAGGGGGCAGGCTGACTCTTCCTCGTCTTATCCTCTACAGCTCCACGGCCACGAGGTCGCCCTGCGGCCAATTATTTCCGGCACCGGGTCGGCTCGGGCTTTGCCGTTTTGGAGCGCCGGGACGGAGGCCGGCGCCGGACTTGTCGTGGGAAACGGGGGTACCCAAATGATGGATACAACTAACGGCTCCGATCCATATATCTGGATAAGGTGAGGTGTACAGTGTAGCTCGTGTAGAGGCTGGGCAGCCGTCCCTGTACGTGTGCAGCTCATATAATGCGAGCAAGTAATCTATGGCGTAATGCGAGGAGGAAGGAAGGAATCAAATGGCACAGTTAAGAGGGCGTTTGGATCCAAGATTAATTTTTAGTCCCGTCGTATTAGATATTTAGATACCAATTAAAAGTATTAAATATAGACTAACTACAAAACCAATTGCATAAATAGAGACTAATTCGCGAGACGAATCCATTGAGCCTAATTAGTTTATGATTTAGCAATGTTATGCTACAATAAATATGTAATTAATTAGGCTTAATAGATTTGTCTTATGAATTAGTCTCCATTTATGTAATTAGTTTTATAATTAGCTTATGTTTAGTCCCCTCAATCCAAACAGCCCTAAATCTTGAGGCGGGGGGGGGGGGCACTCTTATTACTGCTGTCAGTTTCGTTTCACTGGGGAAATTTCATTCCTCAGCGGCACAGGCTCGGTGACGAGGAAACTAAGCGAAAGCCGCTGCAATGCTCCCATTTTAATTTCTGTACCCTGCTCACATTAGTTAAATTAAACGATCCGTATGCACGAGCAAGTACAGGATCGGATGCGTGGCCGTGCCCGTGACGTTATCAGCGGAGCAGAGCTTTACTTGAACATTCTGGTCGGTCGGCCGAACCCCAGGAAACAATCCGTTAATCTGTACAGTAAGCGTGTGTAAGGGAGCAACTGATCTATTATATTTTCCCGGTGTGTCGGCGATGATTGTCACTAGCACCAACGATCGAGGACGACCGAGCGCCGCTCCCTGCCCCCACCGACTTTCCTCTTTTCGATGATGATAGCACCCGCCCGATATGGGTGGCCACAAGCCGCCCACAGGCAGACACGGTCGTCTCCTTCCCGGAGGCCGACGGCCGCCAGCAGCACGCAGCTTCGAAGCTTCCCAGATCCTGTCCAAGTCACCCATCAGCTGCATACCCTGTGCGTGCCCGGAGCCGTGCCGGGTGCAAGCGCAGCCTCCATTTCGAGAAGGCCCGAGCTGTACCCTTCGCCTCACCTTTCGACGCGCTTTTCCCTTAATAAGAATACAGTGCCTGCTACTACGCTGTCGCTTCTAGCGATTAAATTAGTTGCGTGCTTGCTACTAGCAGCTAGCTAGTACAGTCAGCAGCAGTAGGATCGAAACGTACGTGCTGTTCCTGCGTCGTGCATGCATGGGGGCGGCGATTAGCTTGTTTTCGGCGATGCTTGCATTGGTTGCCCGGCCGTGATCTCCAGGATCTGCCAACGACGACTGTCGACCGTGACGCCGATGTCTCTCCCACTCTCCCACCGCCGGAGGGATCGATCAGATCCTATGTAAGCAAGGACCCCTCTTCTTCGAAAGCAGGAAATGAAGTATAAAAAAGCTAGGCCTTTTTGGTGGTTTTTAGACTCGTTCTCGCTCATCAGCCGTGCCGTGGCGTGACGTAATCGTCGTAACATACTAGGCATGGGGTGTGCGTAGTCGATGCCCGGCCGACGGCCGGCTAATCCGTGACGACGAGCCACCGCGTCGGATCGCGCCGTATATGTGTATATGGCGTTGAATGTCGAGCGAGCGAGTGGGGGGGGGGGGGGGGGGGTCGTCGGAGGTCGGTAGACGAATGATCTGCGCTCGTAGCTCTCGGTGCCAGGGAGGCAGAGAGTGCCGAAAGCGACGGCAGTGTCAGCAAGCGGCGTTCGCATCGCACGCGCACTGCTAGCTTGTGCTCTGCTGAGTGGCTGTGGTGCACACGCATGCATGTCTGATGCCTTTGCCCAGGTCTCCGCCAAGTGACATGGGAGCATTGTCCATTTGTCCGTGACGACAGCAGGGATGGCGGCGGCGGCGCGTTGGACTCCCAGGCTTTTTAATTGGCCCGCGTGCGTGTGAGGGTTTTAGCTCAGAAGTAGTAGGGTCTAGGGGATGCATCTTGGGAAGCCTGCTTCCTGCTGGTTGCTGGCCGGAGGCGGTGTGGGGGCAGCGGAGCCTCAGCGCTCATTGCCAGTTCAGCTTGATGCATGGCGCACTGGGTGATCACAATTCCATTCACATGCTCAATAGGCAAAGCACACCGGTGATGTGACGGAATAATAATACCACAGGTTTGATTAATTAGTACCTAGGTACTTCTCGTTCCGATTAATCGAGCTATCTAGCATGCTAGCTTATGTGGGCCCTTTCAGTTTTGCTGCAGTCTTTGTGGTGAGCAGCGAACAAATTAAACCAGCCGGCAAGAGAGGTCATGTCATAGTCATAGTTCATACTGTTTTTGTTTGCCATCTTAATGCTAGTAATGAGATCTCTCTGTCCCTCAAATAATGTACTTTTAGCTTTGTCCCGAGTCAAACAGTCTTAATATTGAATAAGTTTATACGACAAAGTACCAATATCTATTATCATACCAAAGATGTGTCATCATATTCATCATGAAATATATTTTCGTAGTATACCTAGCTATAAACTCAATCAAATTTAAGGTAGTTTGACAGTAATTGGTAATCAATATCTGTCACAACCGGATAATGGTTACATCGTGTCTATATGGCTATTATGTTTAAAAAGGAAAAGGAAAAGGAAAAGAGAAAAATAGAAAATTGTGAATAACTATGAGCCCTAAGTATGAAAAATAATGGTAGAGAGAACAAATAAAATTTTTGAACATTTATAGACCCCAATTTTGAATAATGGTAAAAAGAATGCCAGAGACCAAACATAAGCAAATTTGAATAACTATAGAACCCAAGTTTATCCATGACTTTTAATATTTATTCCACTTAAAATTGCTATACGTTAGGAGCACAATTTTTCAGATCCTTGGCGACGAAACTATAAAGCAAACTTTATTATCTACAAGTTGGAAAAGCAGTGGATTCCTTTATGGTGTCAAATGTGTCATAACTTTTTATAGGATCTCAGTTTCTAAAGGTGTAGATCCTTTTACATCTTTCTAAGATATTATCACACAACCAAGAAAGGTAAAACATTAGTCGGTGAATGGAGAAACCAGAGCAAGCAATAGTGTCCATGGTTTCAACAGAAAAGTGACGCGCCATTGGTGATATAGAGGGAATAAGATGAGTCAGAAGATCTGTGAAGCAAGAAAAGTGTTTATGAAGGAACCACTTACCGCTACATTTTTCTAATATGGTTGAAAATATTGGTATCACGTCCCAAACCCCAAGCAATTAAGCAACAAAAGTGGGTGACAGTGAGCTAACAGAATAAAAGGAGAAGAAAGTACCCTTTTTTTTTACGAAAAGAAGGAAGTACATTTCAGTGACTTGAGGTCCTGAAGGAATTGAACATTTCGTATGATTTTTTTTCTTTCCTGTAGTATTATTGTGCTTCGCCTAAAGTCTTTCCTCCAAGATATGCCTAATCTTTAGTACATGGCATTGGCGAAACAGCTTCTACTAAATATTAGTATATTCCAGGATAACACAACAGATGTTCCTGAAAATGGATACAGCATTGATCAAGCAACATATCCAGGTAGGCTCCTTTCGTACATGTGCTGTGTTCGTAGGCATCCCATGCCACCATCTCCATCCGTGTAGCATGCCCCTAAGTCTGACTGAAGAGGTGGCTGTCGAAAAGGTTAAGGTACTGTGCGACGGAACGTCTCAAGCTTTTTGAACGACGCCGATGCCGCCGGTCAAATCGACCAACCCACTTGCCACCGGGGATCTCGCGCCACCAACAGCCGCGCGCGGCCACGATCCTCCCACGCAAAAGCTCGTCATGCCCAGCTGGCATGGCGGAGCTGCCAGCGCTCCGGCTGCCGAGCCCTCCCCGCCGGTAGCGTGTGCGCCCAGCGGCAGGGCGCCACCGCGCCACTGCCGCGCACGCCGGATGAGGACGTAGGCTGCGTACGGCCAACGTACAGTCCGGGCGCCCGCGGTAAATCGCCAAGGAAACCCCCGACCTGAGCCGCCGTTCGTCGCGAACTGTGGGTCTGTGGGTGCCGCCGCACACCGATATGGACGGGGCGGTGGCGTGCTTCGTGGTCACGGGCTCGATCGCGGCCACCACCGCCTGTGCTGCGAACCGCGACGTGCGAGCTGCGCGGGTTGGCAACAAGTGGGTGGCGGTGGCACCTGGTGGTGGAACCGCGGCGGCCGTGTGGCCCAAGGCCGCGGCCGCTCGACGTGTGGTCCGGCCGGGGCGTGCCTGTAACGCTGCCTGCACGCGGTTTTTTTTCACGCGAGCCACTTTTTACGACAACGAAAACGAACCCTCGCTCGCCGCGGGGCGCGCGTGGGGCTCGCTGGGACGGCAGGCGGTCGGCCGCGGGAAGCCAGGGACCCGACGCCGGCCGCACGCCGTCCGATCGGCCGCCGCCGGGCTGTCCAGAGAGGGTGCATGAGAGCGATGGATGAGTCCAGACCACGGTCTGGAAAAACCGGTAGCTAGCTAGATCAACCGTCGCCGACGCTAGGAAAACGGTAAGCGAAAGCCATGTTTTCCATTTCCTCCCGGCGCCGGAGCCGCACAGCCGGGTGATCGAGTTAGTTGAGATTTGAAGCCTGAGGCGACTGCCGACGTGAAGCTAGGCTAAACGCGTGCCGTTGTGAAACTTGTGATCTGACTAACTTAAACGCTGAGATGAACTCGGGAGCGCACGATGATCCGACAAAGGGGCAACATGTGGGGTCCTGCTAAACTTTCGGTTTGCCGGTAGCCAGCCAGCTAGCCTTGTACTTCTAACTTGACGGAAAGCTCGTGTGACCCTGCTTAACCAAGTATTTTTCCATTTGCGTTACACTTTTAGAGCTAGTTAAGGCAAATTAAAACATGTATCATTTTTCTAGTTTCGAACCTACAAGCTAGAGTGCTAACTTTTTCCCAATGTTTTTTTTTCACGTGGCCAACTGTTTCTTCTAGTATATTTAGATAATTATTACTACTATAACTGGCTATAGGGAATAATATTGTTGGTGATTTGATAAAACTGTTAGGAAAGGTGCAATTTGTACTAGAAAATTTGTCGGCTAATTGAGAAAAAGAGGGAAAAACCACTGACACCGTTGTCCACTACAGTTGCATGTTTAGATTATACTTACAGAAAAACTGTTTGACGCGGATTATATTCTTATTTTAAGTAACCTTCTTCCTCCTGTGAAATTTTGAAAAAAAATTGTAACGCCGTGCCTAAATCCATGCTAAGCAATCGTAGTAACCAGCATATGGATATGAACAAAAAGTGTGGGACAAACAAACAGACTTGTGATCGCACATGAGCAGGAGTTGTTCGACCGGTTGTTCCCTACTACAAAGGTCAAACGTGACGCGCCAATAATCTTGTGATCACTACCCAACAACCACGCTGTCCGCAGACTGTGCCAATAACTTCAGCCTGGCAATGCCGCCGGCCGGCCGGTCCATCGTCGATCGGCCGTGTGCCGCATCGCCCAGGAATTCAGAGAACACGATCGCTGTCGCCCGATATATCTGCACATGGACCACGACGCAAATTGTTCAGGTGCCTGGCCCATCGTCTACCTTCCAAAACGGACACGCGAGCCCGCCCTGTCCTGGGCTTGCCGTCCCCGGCGGCGGCAGCCGTGATGCCACGGTCCGAGGACTTCTCCCACAGGCTCCCACGGCACACAGTCCCCACCCGCCAGATCGATCTTCTTGAGCAACGCTGCCACCACCTCCTGCGGCCCTGCCTCGCCGCTATCCTGCATGCATGGCGCTGTACTTGAGTGCCCGGCCGCGGCCAGGCCCAAACAAAGTTTTCAGGTAGCGCGCAGACGGACGCGATAGCTACTCCCCATCGCCGACCCTTTTTTTCAAGAAAAGCTGAGCCTTATCTGATGGATTTCACATGGAGCTCCATGCAGCGGCGACAGCGCGGCCGCCGCCGGCCCCGCGTTGCCGGCGGCCGTGTCGACACCAGCGTGTGTAACCACGGTCGGCCGGGGATCGGGAACTGAGATTTTCAGAGGATTTTTGATCAGCCGCTAGTCATCCCCCGCGGCCCCAGCACCACGGCGTTCGGCCGGCAGATGGCCCCTGCCTGCGTGCCCATGGACGTACAGGCACTAGCATGTCAGAGAGAGCCGGGCAGGGAGTTTGGTTTCACGTGCTGCCGTGCCGCGGCCGGGGCCGGCCGGTTACGCCTCCCGCGCGCGTCGTCGTCGTCCCACATTGTTGGACGCGCGACACTGGCACGACGCAAACGAGCAACGGGCGCAGCCCCATGTGGGCGGATCGACGACGCAGCCGCGCGCGCGATCGGCGGCGAGCTGCAGGAGCGGGGCGAAACAGCGCGGCGCCACCGGCCGGGCCGGCCGACTGGAGGCCCCACCGGTGGCGCGCGCGCTCGCGGTCGTGGCTGCGTGCATGCGCGGTCGGCGGCTCGGCGCGCCCGGCGACAGGGACGGCCGCGCGGGCGCCGACCGGCCGCAGTACGCCGAGGACTTTGGTGGCCCCCCATGTCGTGGGATCGGACGGACGTGTCGTTCTCCGTTCCGAGCCGCATCCGTGGAATGCCTTTAGCTGCTACCACGGCGCACGCGCACAGGCTTCGCATTCTGTTGCGTTCTTCTCCCTGACAAGTGACAAGGAGAAGTTGGTAGCAACTTCTCCGGCTCAATCGCGGACAAGCAGCAGCCGCCAAACCGGCCTTGCCCCTGACACGTCCCGCCCGTCGTCGAGACAGGCTGATAGGCGCCGTTGACAACCGAGGAGAGAAATGTGCGCCATGTCAGCGCCTGGGTCGAACAGGGAGAGCCGAAGATGGCCATCATCCATGCTCTGCCCCATGCAACGAGCTAGACATTCGCTAGACGCCACCACCGCCCGGCTGGCCGGCTGAAGCCTGCACGTACGCCGCCGGCCTTGGTGCCCATCGGCCGATAGATGGGTAGGGTTGGGTCGGCTCGGCTGACCGGCCGGGCGTAAGTGCGAGAGCGCTACGCAGTGAATGGGGCGGCGGCATGGCGTTGGCATGGCGACCCTGTTTTGGGAGGATGGGCGTGCTGATCTGGCGGCTCAGCTGGTCCAGGAACTGGAAGGCGACTCGCGGGCGCGGACAGTTCGAAGCTCGAGCACCTGCTGCGTGTCGCCCATGTTGGGGCAGGGGGTCCAAACTGAACTCAACTTTTGTCTCTCTGTGGGCTGTGGGCTGTAGGAGCCCATCGCTGTGTCTGTTTTGGCAAGCGCTCGCTTCTCTCTTCTACCGTCGGCCCCTCGCCTACGGGGAGTGGGCTGGGCCTATATTTCGCAGGCCCCAAGTATTACCAAAAGGTGGGCCGGGAGATCACTAAATCTGGTCCATCACACTAATCCTCTAGAGAAGGGGGGATGGCTACTAAATGTCATTGAATATCAAAACCACATCTTGACACCTGCATACTATACTTGATACACAGAAGAGCACGCTTAAGTATGGCACGATCGCATTGAGGCAGCCAAGCAGGGTAAGGCACGAAAGCAGCATATCAATTTCGCAAAGACATTACAAATAGAAAGATGTTCACAGGCATTACATAAGTTAGCAGACTAACCGAGACGATTGCATTGCAAGTTTAGGTGGATCTGGTCTTGAAGGCTACACGTAAAGGTACAACTTTAACTAAACAGCGTAGCAAAGGAGATTTCGCCATCACATAACTTATTTAACTCTCAAATAGCCTGCCAAAGAAGACAGCAATTTAGCATTGGAGAACAAGATGCCTGTGACAATCTTCCAAAATATCTCGTGGTTTCTGCGAACATCTCTGGATCCATGGACATGTCAGTAACTGGCAGTGTCTCTGAAAAACTCTTCTTGTGCTTCCTCTTCCTCCCTAACTGTGTTGTGCAAGGCAGAAGGATCAAAACAGAGACTATCGTCCTCACACGAGAAACCCACAGACTCAATAGACATCCTCTCAGCGATAATAAGGCCTTCGTTGCTAATTTTACGTTTCCCACAGGACATTTCCTCGAAGTCTGTTTCACGCCCCCTGTATGTTCCAACAGCTGGATGCACAATCTTTTTTCCTTTGTACTCACAATGAAAACACCTACCTGTTCAAAAAGAATGGAAAACGCTCAGCAGCAAGACAAAGAAAAAAGATCAAAAGTATGTTTCTAGTAATTCCAGAAATTAAACTACAAGTGCACGCATATATAAATCTTCAGAGTAAACAACAAAGACCACAGAGATTTTTACATTATTCTTGTGGGAGATGGGTGGACTTGTGAGCACAAACGTGGGATTAGACATCATCTAGCTGCTTACCTCAAAACTCATTCATTATATCTAACGCCAAGTACAGGTTGGTAGTACTCAGCCAAAAAGTTCCTACTATTACCTGACATACGATGCACAGAAACCATACAAAATATGCCAATATGCTCTCAAGAATCCACATGGAAAAGAGGATTAAGCAATGGTAATTGGCAAGATCAAAGTTGGAACAATTTGCAGATAAATGTGATGCACTCAATGCGCACAAGGCTGCTGGTGCAGATCATGTCCACCTTAAACTCTTGATGTGGAGGGAACGCCGTGTCGTACCAGATGGTATTGAGGATGATGTTCGAGACAGGGTCATTAGCAGGACCAAAGCAGTGGCCTGCCTTGAGGAGGCCACGATGATAGCGTCCACGCAAGTCATCCCTCGGAAGCTGCGCAATTGCTTTTAGGTATAACACATGAATTTTCTCCAGAAGCAAAGTTCTCAGAGTCCGTGTGAATTCAAGGGGGAACTTGCTCAAGCTGTTGGTTCCTTTGATGTAGCGATTCAAGCGAAGAGCCGCTTGCCGGACAGGTTTCAGAGAATCAGGTGCCTCCTTGAGAGGTTCCTCAAGCAATTCTTGGAGCCGCCTGAGGTCATCAGGAGACAGGCGGCGTCCCATGGTCAGAATCTTCGAGAGTTGCTCAAGACGCGAAGCAAGTGACAGCGATCTGGCTGCAAATGTGACCGGCTCTGGGTGTGAAGCAGACATGGCCGCGCACCTGAGGGCTATCTCCGTGGTTGGGGAGGAGATTAGGAACAATCTGGCTCCCATCGCCCGACTGTACTCGATGAGGTGGACGGCGGCGAGCAGGTCGGCCTTGGCCAGCAGAAGGTAGTGTAGGGCCTCTCAGACGGGGAGGTGGCGGAAGTAGCAGATGAGGAACGTGACGAGGCCCTCGAGCGAGCGCTGCGCGACGGTCCTCGGTTCCGATAAGCTGCCGCATCCCAGCTTAAGAGGATGGTAGATGATGGCGCTGGCATCCGTGGTGATCTTGGACATGATCTCATCTCTCCGCCTCTGTGCCGCCTCCGCCGCCGCCGCCGCCGATGGAAATATAAGGGTTTGATCGCGGTGGTGTCTACTCGGCGTGTGCCGTGTGCAGTTGTGCACACGCTTTTTCATTACTGCTAGAACCTCACGATGTGCTTTATGATTTGTGCCTTGTCTGGGGCCAGCGGAAGTTATCCCTGAGACCCTGACTA
The DNA here is from genome assembly GCF_002211085.1 of Panicum hallii. Classification (NCBI taxonomy): domain Eukaryota; kingdom Viridiplantae; phylum Streptophyta; class Magnoliopsida; order Poales; family Poaceae; genus Panicum; species Panicum hallii. The sequence continues at coordinate 6,074,946 of NC_038050.1, read as the reverse complement.
ATAAGGGCATGTACAACGCACATAAATGCGCCGTCTCTTGAGCCGTCTCTAGGGTGGTATTTGCAAATTTTCCTTCCAACGGGCTCCCCACGAAGAGCCGGTCTCGGGCTCGTCGACCGATGGCAAAGAGACGACGGAGTCTCGGACTGTACGCCCGAGGTCGTCTCCTCCCTCCCTACGCGCGGGTTCTTTTTCCATTTCGCGCTCGAAGCACTGCGTCGATGCAGCAGAGGACGGGCGCCGCCGGAGCCACCGGCTTCCGCCGGCCGACCGTGGCCATGGCGAGCCGCCCGTGGATCCCGCCTTCCCCCGCCGTGGTGCCTTCGCCTGCGGCCGCCCCGTCCACCGCGGCTGCCCCGGCCGCCACCCAGGGCGGCGCGCCGTCCGTCAGCCATGGAACCGCGCCGTCCGCCGCCCAGGCCGGCTCCCCGTCCGCCAGACAGGGCGCCGCGCCGTCCATCGACCAGGCCGGCACCCCGTCCGGCCCGTCCTCGTCTTCAGGCAGCGCGCGGCCCTCCACCACTGTCGCGCAGATCCCCTCCACCACTGGCGCGCAGATCCCCTCCACCATCTCTGAGTTGCTTCAAAGGTAAGGCTGCTCTGCCTTTTGCTGGTGGTCCCGAGGCAGTTGGCAGAATGCCTCACGCAGAGCAGCGGGCATTGCCAAATACTGGTGGTCGTGATGCATCTGAAGGTGTGATGTACAGGGAGCAGCAGGAGGAACATTAGTGAGAACTGGTTAGCTAAATTGTGTTGTGGAATGGTTAGCTACAACTTGTTTCTAGTATAATTAGTCAGTATTGGTATTTCTGTGATGATTGTATATGACGAAGCATCTCGATAATAGTAGGATTTCTATCTTATGGAAAAAAGTAGTATCTATCTTATCATTTAAGTTGAAAATCATTATATTATGGATTTTGTTTCCTCTACATTGTATCGGATTAATTATGATGAGTTGAAAAATATTATATTATGGATTTTCAATTATTTATATTAATTATTATTATGAATTAAAACTATGAAAATTCTTTTATCTATTATAAGTTTACAAACAACATACATGTGTCTACTAAACTATCATGCACAATTGATCCAACAAGATTTACTTCAAAAGACAGCGTATAGAGATCCCGTTGTACTACGCAGTCTCTTGAGTGTCTCTTATGCGTGGAAAACCGTTCAAGGGGCTCTACATTGTACATGCCCTAAGTCACATGTTGTACCAAGAGCACTGAAACATTAAGGCGTCGTCTTCTCTGGATTACGTTCGGCTTTGACCGACCTTAGTAACTCAATTACTAATAAGCACAACACTATGGATATTTTTCACGATTCCCGAACACGTCAAACTGAATCTAAGAAGAGCAAAAAAGATGGCGAACAACCTCCGTGGCACAAATAACTGGAAGCTAAACTTCAAAATAAAAAGAACTCAAAATGTACAAGGATTACACGAGAGGAGACATGGCAAATTCACAAACCCATGGTAGCAGCCCTTACATATAAACTAAAAATGCATCTAGAATACAAATAGACGGAGAATGCGAGCATTTTTATCATCTTGCAAATTATGCGGTTGAATTAAACTGTGCAAGGACAAATAAAATGAGAAATCGGTGTACGGATAGCATCAAGTTGCAACCATTCATGTATAAACCGTAATTTAAAATTATCATGCACATGTGGTTAGATGTTGCATATTATATCCAGTTTTATTTTTGTTGAATCTTGTACTTATATATAGATAAATTACCGTGCGAGAGGAAGAGCCGGCCCAGGTGCCGCCAGAGACGATCAACGACGTCGGGGAGGACTACCGGCCCAGCGGCCGGTACATCCTCGCGTCAGACCGCGTCGACGAGGCGGACGGCCTGCCCCAGGTGATCAAGGGCGCGCTCATGCCCCGGTCACGTGCCGCATCTCCGGGTGGATCAGCCTCGGCGGCGGCGCCACCGAGGGGGCGGGCCACGTGGTGCGCGTCAACCTCCGGGTGGACGACGAGTGCGTCGTCAAGGGCGGCGCAGTGTGCGCCGAGGCCGGGAACTGGACGGAGATCAAGGGCGCGTTCCGGCTCAAGAAGAGCCCCTGCGCCGCCGCGGTTACCTTCTGAAAATTCCTCGGGCCCTTGAAATAACGCCTGCCAAGGTTCTTGAGGGTATTAGGGTCTGCGCAAACAATCTCACGTCCTTGCAATTGTGCAAATGATTAAGGGCAAATTGGTTACCTCGTCAAGCACCAACACAACATCAAGCGGCTGCGGTGGTGGGCCGAGAACACGCTGTGCTTGTTCTCGCCTAACCCTAGCCATGTTGGTCTCTCTAGTGTGGCCGGCCAAGGATGATGCCTGCAACATCACAGCGATAAGAGGAGCTGGCGGCACAGAGAAGCCTGACGGCTCAAAACAATGACGACAGCATTGGATAGGCAGCAGCAAGAAGCAGCCGGCAAGATAAGAGCGTCCAGTTTGATACGAGGATAAGCCTAGGGGCAAATTTGTCCCTTCAGATCATAAGAAACAAAAATAGAAAAGGAAAAGATGGGAAATGGAGAGAAACCTCTTGATTGAAGAAATTTGTGAGTTCGGTGTCAAATTTTAAAAGTCGGTCGTATCGGGTGTCAAAAACAGTGAGACGCCCTAGTTGAGTGTCAAATATTAAAAAGAATTTAGAAGAGTAAATCCTAGGCCTTGTTTAGATTGCAACAAAGTTGCAATAGTGACACTGTAGCGTTTTCGTTTGTATTTGACAAATTTTATCTAATCATGGACTAATTAGGCTCAAAAGATTCGTCTCGTGATGTACAATTAAACTGTGCAATTAGTTATTTTTTTTTCATACATTTACTGCTTCATGCATGTGTCACAAAATTGATGTGATGGAAAGAGAGTGTAAAAACTTGGAATTTGGAGTGCATCGAAACGGGACCCTAACCTAGTTCACGGAGAGCATTCACGGAGAGCACAAGTCCTTTCGACTTTTTTTTACCAACTACTCTACATTAAATGCATGTCACATCAACTCGATGAGACGATGACATGACAAAATTAAATAAAACATACTTAATGTAATCTATAGCCATGCAGTACTTGCCATATCAACTTTAAGTTTATTTATGAGGACTCTAGATTCACCGCAAGTATTTTATTATAATAATGATAATAATAATTATTATGTTTGATGTATGCTAAAAATAAATATTTAAATCATATCAATTTACCTTAAGGGAATTTATGTTCTTGCCCCACCTCTAAACTCAAATTGTGATTTTTACCCTCACTTTAACTAACTTTATGATTCTACCCTATTTTTTCTGAAAACGAAGGCTTTGTTTAGCCTTCTCCCGACTAAGGAATAATGAGTAAAATAATACTATTATCTCTCTTGCCCTTTTACCATCGATGCTCCCTCCGGCAAAGAATAAATTGCCAAAGACATGCGCTCCATGACATACTGGATCTGGTCATATTGTACATCAAAGGAAATGACAGCGATCGGATCTTAATGCCGAGGCACACCAACAGCTGGGCACGAGGGACTTCAAGGGCTTGGTCTCATTCTTTGGATTCGCGCAATGAGCTCAATTTGGACGAGGTGAAGGTTGATTGGGCTCCGGAGTTTACGGGAGGCATAATAGGCACAATTAGGGTGCCGCTCTTGAATTCGAATTGAGCATCGATATGGTAGCACGAGCAAAGTTGATGTTGTGACCGCCGATGCCATTACAACTTATCCGCATACTCTTGCTCAGCTGACAGTGGAAGTAAGTTTTGTAAACACCATGTAGCGGTTCAGCATCTACTTAGGAGAGCCATCACGATATGTTAGTGCGAGATGGAGGAAAGAGGTGGTGCTGTGAGAAGCTCATTGGAGCCATCAGGTTCTCGGTACAACAGTGGAAGACCATAATATATAGGGATTTGAGAGAGTGCATGTATCCTTAATGGAGTGGCGCTCGTGGATTGTAGATTGGAGCTTGAGAAGATGGAAGGACACAATGCGGCTGGTCAGTTTAAGGGCTTTTAGTTTTACTCGTATTTTATCGAATAGACCGATCCTATTATAAAAAAATTCAAAATACTATCCCTCTATACTATAAAGATAAATAGTCATATGTAAAATAGTAAAATTGATAATGCACTGTTCGGTAGTGCTTGCGCAGCGCAGCCGCGAGCCCTACCGTACACGCTGTCAACGCAGGACTAGTCACCTCAACTCGATCTTGGCGTGTGCGGGCGTGCCTGCACCGCTTCTCTCTTCCAGCGCTGTCCCGGAGGACATCCTAGCGAAATCTGGACTCCTCGGGAACCGGGCCTAGAAACGGCAGGAAAGCGTGTTGACTGTTGGGCAGCCTACGGCCTCGCCGCCTCTATTTTCCATTCATCAATTACCCTTCACCATCATTATCCAAAATTACAATCGCTCCCCGCCGAGAAATCCAGAAGCGTACCTGTCACCAGCCACCCCAGACAAGGCTATACGGGTTTACCAAAATTTGCCATGCCAAAATATAAGCATACCAAAGAAATTTAACACCTATTTGGTTGGAAGCCAAAAATAGCTTACCTTCTAAAATTACCAACATTTTGGTAAAAAGATTAGCATACCTATATTTTAATATACCCACATTTTGATAGCCAGCAAATCAAACCCTGCGTCCCGCACTCGTGGAACCGCCATTTCGAAAAGCATACGAACATAGAAAAAACATCCCGCGTTCGTGGGCCGCTAATTTCGGAAGACGAGCTTGCATTTCCCGCTAATCTCGCCACGTTCGGCCTTCTAGGCGGCAAAACTCGTCACGCCTCCCCCAAAACTTTGCCGGCCCGTTCAGCTCCCGCGCCACCCGCGCTCGGCTCCCGCAAAATTTTGAGCCCCGTGCGCCGGCGGCCCGTTCACACGCGCGCGGAAAAGAAACACGTCTGCGAAACTACACAGGCAAAGGGCGCGTCCCTGGACCTGGAGGCGGCCAAAATTTGGGAGGGGGACGAAAAACCCCAACCGCGAAGGCGGAGGCGTGCGAGGGAAGCCGAAAAGGCGGCGGCGCGGCCGAAAACTCAAGCGTCCCCCCAAAATTTTTCTGCCGCCTCCTCGTCTTCCTTAAAACCGCCGCGCTCCGACGCCCGTACCCCCCGCCGCGGCATTATCGCGCCCGATTCCTCTACTACCACTACGCTGCGCCGCCGCCACCCCTCGCTATGCCGCCGTGCTTCGTCGTCCGCCGCAAGCGCTCCCGGTCCCCGCCGCGCGGTTTCGACTCCGCGCGGCGCGCGCGCACGCGCCCGATGCCGGACGCGGAGCCAGCGGCGGATGCCGCCAACGCGGGGCCGGCGCCGGCGCTGCCCGACGACATGCTCCTGGAGGTGTTCAAGCGGCTGCCGCCGCCGCGCGACGTCGTCCGCTGCGCCGCGGTGTGCCGCCGCTGGCGCCGCGTCCTCGCCGGCGCGGAGGCGGCGTGCCTCCCCGCGCCGCCCCGCCACTTCGGGTTCTTCCGCAACTACGCCCCGTCCCCGCTGCCCCCGTTCGTGCCCGCCGCGGGCGTCGCCTTCGACGCCGGCTTCGTCCCCGTGCCGCCCGCGTGCGGCGCGGTCCTCGCCGACGCCCGCGGCCGGCGCCTCCTCCTGCGAGAGCTCGGCCCCGGCAGCGCCCGCGAACTCAGGCTCATCGTCTGCAGCCCGCTCGAGAAGACGTACGTGCGGGTGCCGTCGCTCTACACCGCCGGGCACAGGGTGGCGTGCACCGTGCTCGTCCCTGGGGAAGGCGCCGCGTTCCGCGTCGTCGTGGTCCTCTTCGGCTCCGCCCCGAACCACTTCGAGGTGCTCGTCCACTCATCGGCCTCCTCCTGTTGGGAGGCCGCCACAGGGCCGGTGAACCGGGAGGTGGTCGTCCGCCGCGGCCCGTCGGTCGTCATCGGCGACGTCGTGTACAAGCTGCACGGTGAAGACAAGTACATCATGGTCGTCGACGCGGTCAAGATGACGCTGTCGGCGGTGCCCCTCCCCAACACAGGGACGCTCCTCTACGTCGGCAACCACTGGATCGGCAAGACAGGGAACGGCCGCCTCTGCTTCTTCGCGATGCGAGAGCAGCTTACTCTCGTCAAGTGGGTTCTCGCAGCACCTGGCAACTGGGTGGAGCTGCAACCCGTGGACCTCCGCATGCTGATGCACCCGGCGCTGGTTGGCGACCTCGCCCAAACCAAGCTCTCGGCAAAGATGTCGGACCAGCTCCGTGGATGCAAGCTCGTGAGCTTCGCCGCGTTCTGCGAGGCCACTGGCACCCTGTTCTTCATCATGGCCGACTGGGTCGTGGCGCTCGACCCCAGGTCGGGGAGGCTGCAGCGGCTGTGGCACAACACAGACGAGTCGCGGCCGCTGGGCGACGTGTACCCGTGCGAGATGCTGCAGTGGCCGCCGGTGCTCAAGGATGTCGGCGAGGTCCATGAGGCGGGAGTAGTTTCTTGAAATGCGGATGTGATGTTGGGTTCGGGCTAGCGTTTGCCTGTTAATTGGTGGATGCAATTGAAATTCTGGATTGTTAAATGTATGATGCGTTACCAATCGCTGAATAAATTATGGAATTGGGGCATATTGGGTCTTATAACAGAAATTGCTTGTGATTAAATTATGGACACTTCCTCCTGTTTCCACCGCATAAAACAACGCTTGTGACGTAAAGGCGAAATTTATAACATAAGTTTTGCACAATAACGCCATTGATGTACAGACCCCAACCCATTGAGATTTGAGAACACTGTAGGGAAAAAGCCTGAATATATTTTTCATTCGGCATGTTAATAGTTGGGAATGGTCACCTTCCTTCCAACACCGTCCAACGGGCTAATTTCCTGAGTAGGGGTTATACATATGTATAGTTACAACTTACAACGGCCTTATTTTTTCTGGTGCACTGGTACACAACTAGTTGCCATCTGAATCACATCACTTCAAGGTCTAAGGTAGGGCCTGAGGTCTTCAAGGCACCTAGCATGGCTGTTTAGCTCATTGCCAACTGTCCTGAATCCGGGATAAAGCTCGAAGCAGAAGGCAGCAGTGCTCTTCAAACAACAGAAACAACCTTGCAAAACAGTGATGCCCTGAGCATTAGTGAAGTATAAAAACAAACGGGTGAAACAAAATGTTGAACGCCAAATTCTAGTGCGCCACAGCAACATAACTCTTTCATTATGCAGAATGTCAGTTTCTTCATGAAGGTTCACATTATTAATCATATAGGAATATAGGATATTGCTTTTGGATGAGAACCACTTATATTGCTAAACCCAGGGTTCCAGAGAACTTGTAGCTTCAGCCCAGCATGGTTAAACTTAGCCAGTATATGTGAATGTTTACACTACTGTTACACTGGTTTATGGGTGGTTGTGACTTTTGATGGATCCTAAACAGACCAAGAATTTCTCTTGCATTGAAACTAGTGTTACTTTGATACCTACACGGGTCAGAACTCAGAATCCAATTGGGCTCGCTAAAAACATAGAAATTCACTATAAGTAACATGGTAAATAAAACGTTGAAAATAACGACTACTTTCTAACCTAAAACAATATCAGGGTCTTTGTAGGGAGGGACCCTTCCTCTCCTCCTGAGCCATAGTTAGGGTAATGACAAGATGGCCATCAAGTCTATCCCGTCCACTGCCTGCCATGGCTACGTGATAGGTGGAAGGAATTAAATGCTTTGAGAGAAGAAATAAGTGCAAGAAAGAGTCTATGGGATACACTAATCCATCACTTTGTTTCTTTTGTACTCTGGTAGTAGTTGCTAGCTCTGAAAGTTTGACTGCCATATCCATTAAAAAAGGGTTTTATTTCCATACCTAGGCAAGGCATCGATGTTCTCCTAGAAGCCTTGTATTGTATATGGAAATAACTTCAGGTGTGTACAGGTTATTGAACTTTCATAAATGAACCAGAAACATTCTTTACATTACTGATGGATTAGTTGGAACTCATCAATCTGTTAAATGACTTGCTTTGATCAAAATTCATATATTCCTCACTGCAGGTTCTTGTCAATCTTTCTGATGCAAACGTTATGCAGAAAGAGTATCAATATACTCTTTGAATGATTGTTAATATAAATCGTACAACATGCATAAGTGCATATCCAAAAGCATTGCAGAATTCCCATGTCTACCGGAGGCAACACAGAAACTGAGTACTATACTGCTATTGATCTCAGTAAAATAAAGACAAGGAAAACAAAAAGGTACAACGTACCTATTGTTCTGCAGCCTTTTCGTCATCCATAGTGCAAGGTGGTCTCCATTTTCTATCGAAAGGCCCATAGCTTCTTTGCACAACATTTTGTTGTTCAGTCAATTTCGTATCTATCAATGTCAACAACTCTTGCAATCCTATCCCTGTCACAGCAGAAGTTTTCACTTGACAAGTGGGCATTTGTTGTGTCAAAGCACATCCATTTGTATCTGGGACACGAAGCTCTCCAAAACATTCTTTCGATGATAACTCTGGGTTTACTGCTTTCATCTCAGATGACTCTTCAGATGATACTTCATCATTGCTATCTTCGAAATTTTCTTCTGGTAAAAATTCTGAATCTGCTCCATCGTCTAAGGAATCCAAAGATGATTGTTCTGATGGAACATCATCTTCAGATAATATGTCCTCCTCTTCACCTTCAGTCAGGAATATCTCATCTTCGACCCCATCAGATGCAGCATTCTCATCCACAAGATCAATCTGAAATTCCCAACAGACAAACATCATATATGCAAACCCAAACCAACAATCCAATATCAATTGCCAAGAAAAAACTCGTCTCAATAGACAATAGGTACCTTGTTCCAAACTTCAATCATACTGTTGATCTTCTCCTGTGAAACACCTATCTGCTGCAGTACTTGCAATACAGTAGATCGGTGCTCCTCACGATCAGGTGCACTTGCATCCAACACATGCTGCACCGATGCATATCAAAATAAAAGGAGATCTTAGCTCTCTTCCCTTATTCTTTTTCTTAAACAATTTATATCTCAAATCAAAGCAGCTTCTGGTAAGTAAAACACACATGGCTGAAGTCTGTTATTAAACCAGGAAACACATGGCTGAAGAAAAGTCTGTTATTAAACCAGGAATAAAAACTACATCAACTTCATGATACACTAAGACTTCCAGGATGGCTGACGACATAAGAAAAGTAACAAAACCCACCACTAACATGTCTGCTTCAACCACTTCTTCCAGGGTGGCATGAAATGCTTCCACTAGCTGGAAGAAACAAAATAAATAGGTTAGTAATAAGCTTAACATGGAGTCTATAGATGAGGTAAAACAATTATGAACTTTCATTTTTCCTCCCTTTTTAGGAAGGACATTGTCTGCTGCAGGAATTCATCTCTTTTTAGGGACGACATTGTCTGCTGCAGGAAGTGCCAGACAATGCAGAACAAAATGTTATGGTTATCAAAGGCAGTAAGTTGTTCAGGCAAGGCGCCTGCTTACTTTCTTGATGCATATGCGTCAGAACAATGAAGTAATATCCCATCCTCTCTTGTAGGGTAGGAAGTGGAAAACCGGAGGTGGCAGAGTTGGATGAGGAAAGGAGAAGTTAGTGATGAGGAGGCTCCAGTGGAGGAGGTGATGATAGCAGTGGTGATATGGAAAAAGGGTGAGGAAGTTGGAAGGAAGAAGAGCAGAGTAAATAAAAATAAATAAAGGAAGGGTTCCACATGATTCAGTTATGGCTCATTTGGCTCCACATGAGCCATGGACAGAACATTAGGGCTCGCCTCCTCTGCTGCTACCTCTTGACTTCTCGCTCTCATCTCTCCTTTCTTTGCCATGAAGCAGAACAGCAGGACATTGCCAGGTCCGTAGGAGGTGTTTTACTTTTTAGACTAAAGACCTCTTCGGTCCAGATTTTAGTCCATACGAGGTGCGGCAAGCTTTATTTGCGAGAGTTCTACCTACCAAACTCAATCTCCCTCTTCAACCATAAGACGACTGGTGCATACCATCAATTCAACCAACACCTAGGCCACGCCTTGACAGCCATGTAAAAGGAAACTAACGAAAATCAGACCGATTCTTGCTTGAAATAGGAATTAAGCATAAATTAAAGTCATGGAAGTTTTAAGACTAACAGTAAGTCAATATCGTTTTTGGATAAGGTTGAGGCTGCTGCTCAATGGACCATTTGCTATCTCCAAATCTTAAATGGACACCGGTGCTGGCATAGGTGTCCGATTCGGAATAAACTCAGCAAAAAAAAAATTAGGACAATGGTGTTGGGGTAACACAATTGCTACCTACTCCATTGACTACACAGCTATAGTACAAAGTGCGAAAGTAAAAATACGTTCTCCTAAAAAAATGTTCAAAATATGGATCTCCAAACTTCAAATGCAGTAAGAGAAAAATTACCTGTATTGGTAAATCTGAGATGAAGCCAACGGTATCACTAAGAAGTGCTTTTCTCCTGAATAGAAAATGCAATGTTATGTGCTGAACAAGTGTGAACCCCAAATGAGCTTTACCAATATGATAACTGAATGAAAATTTTCTACATTACCCTGATGGAAGAATCACACTTCGTAACCGGGGATCTACTGTTGCAAACAGCCTGCATCAAAATAGGAGTATGATTTATTTGGGCATACCTGCTGTAACTGAGTACATGGAAAAACTAATTTCAGCATACCTATCATCACTGTACAGATCAGTTTCAGAAAGTGCACTCACTAGCGTAGATTTCCCCTATGAAAAGAGCATAAAAGAACTTGGCTTCAGTAAATCCATAGAAAGCTCAAATATATTTTCCATAGTGATATTCTGGAGGAATATAGTCGTCAAAAGATACATTAGGTGAAAGAACTATTTTAGTGCATCCACATACTGCATTTGTATATCCAACAACTGCAACAGTTACAAGCTCTTGACCAAATGAGCCACCGTGCCTTTTCCGACTTGAACGTTGTATTGCTCTAGTACGGCGTACATCTTCAATTTGAGCTAACAAGCTCACACGCCGTTCTTGGATTCTAGATGAGTTGTGGATGAAGAAAAATGAGGAATTGTTGTGAGCTGCAAGTTTAGATAAGTTGTAATCTATCAACTGTCAAGCACCTCCTCCGTTGTAGTTGAAGTTCTGTTTCACCAGCACCACTCATGGAGCCCCGCCCCCCACTTCCTCTCCTGAACAATACAATAGCGACATGAGCATGCATCCAACACTAATTAAACCAATGATCTGTGTCGCCAAAATGAATGAATCAACACATCAAAATTAATGGATCAATCTATTAAGGGCACAATTCAGGAAAGTGGAATAGAATAACAACAATTATAAAGATAATATATTACAGATCAGCAGAATATACCATGTGGATTCTCCCGAATCCAAACTATACCAGAATATGTGAAATTGTGAATCATACAAAAAATAGTGTTCGTGTTCGAGACACCATGTTAACCAGGTGAAAACATTGACTAGACCACTGCAGGAATTAGAGAAGGAAATGTATGTGCTCCCCCTCCATTAATTTTGGGGTTTTTTCCATGTGCATTCGGTACAACTATATCTAGAGTACAAGTGTACAAAAAATAAAACAAGTTACAATTCAATAAGCATGACATTCAGAGGGACGCAGGGTTGGATTTTGTCATAAACTCATTACTCATGTTGCCACATGGATGTAACATAACTTAAGCACCAAATTAAATGATACACATTATAAAACTAATAAGGATATCTCATGTATAGACTTTTTCTCCCAAAGGCATATGTAGGTAGCTAGGTTGGAATTATGCCTGCAAGTACATGAGGTAGTTCATAATGAAGGAACAGCAACTTGGCAAGTAGACATACACAAATCAAGGATACTCCCTCCATTCTTCTCTAGTGATGGCTTACAACCAGAACCAGCGCAATCAAACCATCCAAGTGGAATTAATCATTTTTTGAAACTATCAAGAATTTGACATCTCAGGTTGAAATCAACTATAGATATATGACCACAATGCACATAACGTGCACCCCCCCCCCCCCAAACCAAACCCCACCCCCAATCACTATCCGAGTTGCTGGATGCAATCAAAAGGAAACGTACCCTCTTGCACTGACAACCTCAGCTTCCCCACTTGGACCAAAAGTTAATCGTCCACCTGGCCCACGTACACGGACAAGCCTAGTCTTCATGTACATGAGAGCTGCCAACTCTGACTGTGTAAATTGAGAGACAAAGTAAATAATTAAACACATACCATGTCCAGCTCCATGTCATCAATATAGTATGTCCATGGAGAACTCATACAGTCCACACCCACCCTACAAAGATTTGACAGGGTAATAATATATCTAGACAAACAAGCACCTGTAACTTTGCTTCCTTTGTTTCGGCATGAGCATTGAATATTTCAATTATAAGCCCAACACGGTCCAAAACTGGCTTTCCCCACGCAACCTGCTAAGCAAAGCATTAACACAGACGATAAGGCAGTGTTAATTCTGGGTCATAAAGTCAAATGCAAGTTATTGTAAACTTTATAAACAGAGAGAAAACGTGAGCACTTGCCTCCAAGTTTCTCTGTTGGATTCCAGAGAGAATTGCATTAACAAAAACTGCATCCACATCTTCCTGTTAGGATCAAAGCATATTTGTTGGAATTGTCTGCGCATTATAAGTGCAACTCCAACACAGAGAAGGGGCAATAATGGATGATGACCAATCGTCTATGAATAAACTACCACAGCCATGCTCATGTAGTCATGTACAAGGTCAGAGAAGGTGTACCTCTGACTCCGATGCCCTCAGGTAGCACTTGACATTATCCACAGTTCCAGGTCCGAAATATGTATCTGGCATGACGAATTGTTAAATACAATAGTTTTTTTTTGCTCTAGCCATAAGTATGTGTAGCCTACCTATGTGGACAGAAAAGTTTAAATGCGCAAAGACAGTTCAAAAAAGTAGCAAAAACAAGTCCAAAGATAACAACAGCAACAAATGGTTCAAAACAAAGAACAACTGCACAAGCCAACTGATTGAACCACAAGATTTTGACCCTCTATCTTATTATTATCAAATAAAATGACAGGATATGCATACTCTGAGTTAGGTATCCAAAAACATCAGAGCAGAACTGGGAATGCAACAAGCTGCAGCTTTAAAAGGAGTGAAAGAACTTTGCAGCCACTGTAGGGTTGCTTCATAGTGGTATGGTTGCTTTTAAGATAATGGAGCAACAAACCCACAATGTAAACCTGTACGAACTTGTAATACTTAACGCTCTGTTGGAGGTCATTAGGAATGGCAGTCGGGCGGGTTTGGACCCGAGACCCGCGGGTTCTGGACCCAACGGGGGTGGGAACGGGTCTGATTTTCCCCCGTGGGTCTGCAGGTTCGGGGACCTGAAATTGCGTGGGGCGGGGTCGGGTTTCAGTTTTCCCCCGCGGGTGACCTATGGGCCCCCAAAGTTTACATGCAGCCCAACAAAATAGGCCCAGCCCACAAAGAGAAGCAACTTAACCCTAGATATATAAACACCAAGTCCTTCACAGTCCACCCCACCCTCATCCACGCCACACACAAGCCGCCCGCCAGCCGCCCCTGCGTCTGGCGCGGAGCCGCTGCTTGTCGTTGTCAGCGGTAGCTTGACGTCACCATCCTACGAGCCTGCCAGAGGCCACCGGCGTCCACTAGCCCCGCAACCCGCGCGGACACGCCGCGCACGCTCGGCGCTGCTCGGCGGCGGCGACCGCTCGGCACCACGTGCCCCCGCCACCCCGCGGAGCTGTGACAGGCCGCCAGCCTCCACCTGCCCCCACGCGGCCGCATGCACACCTGGTCGGGCCGCCGTCCGCCCGGCAGCCGGCACTGCAGCACGGATCCAGCGACGCACGTGGCCGCCAGCGCACTGCAGCCCTTTGCCTCCCCACGATTTCCCCATCCTCCAATCCTTCTGCTAGCTGCTGGCTAAATTTGTTTTTTTCCTATCTGAACGTTATCTTTGCAAGTGCATCTAAAGTGCAAGCGGATGGACAATGTATTATGTATTCCCGAACATGCTCGGGTTTCGGGTCCCTTGTCGGGTTCGGGCCGGGTGAACATTTTGACCGAAGTAGGATTCGGGTCCGGGTCGGGTTTCCTTCTCGGGTTTCGGGGGCAGGTCCGCGGAAGCACCACCCAACCCCGACCCGACCCGTTGCCATCCCTAGAGGTCATAGGTCAGTCTATGACTCTATGTATTTTGCTAATGCAGATAGTACACCAGATCATGCAATACTTAACAACAAGAAAAGTGCAAGCAATGTCACAAGATAATCATGGTGGCACTTTCAAGAAGTTCAAGTACGGAAATTGATCCTATCAGGTCATCATTGAAAACAAAATGTGTTGTAAGTACATCTTCAGCTTATATATGTCCTGACCTTACTTAATGGGGTTAGGATTACATCTTAATGGAGTTAGGATTACATCAGAAATTCAGAAACCAATATAACTAACCTCCGGTTGTTTAACAGATGAGAACATTGATTGAAAACAATGCAGGCATTCAGTCACCACCAGTGCATATTACTGTAGTAGATTTTAAACCCAGATTGCATGCAAAATCTCACTGCACTGCGTATGCAAAAACACTCAACATCCGTAGTGTGATAAAAACTCAGTTCCATATCGAACTGAAAACACTGCCACTAAAGCACTCGAGCTAAGCACTGGAAATGGAGCGACAGGTAGCTGGATACCTGCGTGTGAGCGGCCGCGGGAAGCGGGATTCTGGACGACGAGGTGCGGCGGCGCACCCTTGGCGCCGAACTCCCGGTCGTAGAAGCCGTCGCGGGGCTCCTCGAGGGAGTTGGCGAGGTTGAGCGCCTCGGCGAGCTTGGAGTCGAGCAGGCTCCCGGGCCGGAGGCGCGGCTGCACCACCAGCAGCCGCGGCGGGCTCTCGGGATCGCGGGAGAGCACGAAGAGGCCGCGTAGGGGGCCCTCGTCGTCGTAGTCCGCGGGCGACGCGGTGGGGGAGGACCGCTTGCCGCGGCGGGTGGAGAGAGCGCGGAGGTGAGGAGAGGCTGGGGACTGGTGGTGGGCTCGGGGGTCGTGGTGGAGGCGGAGGCGCGCGCCGAGGCGTGAGATGGCGGCGCGGAGCATCCTGGCCTCGTGGACAACGGCGGCGGCGGTGGCGGCGACAGTGCCACCAAATGACGCGGGTTTTTCTGGTTCGGGAATGAACGATTCAGTCGCCGGGTCGGCGAGTTTGGGATTAGAGGACCAGGTGATTGCCTGTTTGGTTAACTAGTGGAGATGTGGCATAGTGGAGATGTGGCACGTGTCTAAAATCAATCTGAAAAATTTGAAAAAAAATTTATAGCAATTAAATTAAATGTATCGGAACTTACTACGCAGCGTTGGAAGTTCCGATGGGTCGGAATTTATCGGAACTTCTGACACTGAACCGGAACTTCCGACAAAACTAAAGTTCTTATACGAAATTTAAAATTAAATTTGAAACTACACAATGATACTAAGAGACTTCTGCAGGTTATCATTACAAGCACGACAACTCAAGTACGTAGATTGGCACAAAACAAACTCTAGGTCAATAAGAACCAAATAAATACAATAACCACAAGATTTGTTTCCGAAGTTCACATCCACTAAGAAAGCTACGTTTCCGTTGAAGAGCTCACAAAGAGCTGGGTCTTCTACTAGCTCTCTGCCTCACTCAATCAACCGCAAAAGAGGATTGTGTCATTTACTATAAAATTCACAACGCATATGGTAGTACAAATTTTTCGGGACGCACACACACGAGAGGACGCTCCACGGGCGACACCAAACCACATAGAAGCAAACTTCAAGAGTAACAAATGCGAATCGAAGGATGAAAATGTTTTAAGTGCTCCTAAGATAAACTTGACTGCTCTTTCACTTTAAATGGTTGAGTCTCACACCTCAATCTTGCTCTCACTCAAACCCTAACTCAAATCAACTAAAGATTAGCTCAATGAGGGATTGGGGAGGAGCAGTAAATTCTCTTGGAGGTATTTGTTTCAGATTAGGTCAGCAGCAAGTGAAGGGGGTTGAGGGGTATAAATAACTAAGCCCAAAAAATAGCCGTTAGTGCACTGATTAAGTACCGACACAGGTCGGAACTTCTGTCTATTTAAAAACAGCTGGCCGAGAACCTCTTGTCGGAAGAATCCAGTTTCTTCCAACCTAGGGTCGGAACTTCTAACACACACTGAAACTGTCAGAAAACTATGTGCACAAGTATGTGATTTTGTATCTCTCCTTAATGGTTAGCATCTCAAATAAGCATTTTAACACCTTCATACTATGCATTCGGATCCCTCTTAATAGTACGATGTTTCCTAAACTCAAATTCAAAATATAAAATAAGTAAAGATTTTTTCTTTTAAGTCCAACACCATTCTTTAAGCAAATTTAGTGTCTTTTCTCATTTCTTTTCATTTCGTTGAATTTTAATCTGTCCAAAACTCAATAAACTTATTAGCTTCTTAATTTTGTATGTCACCAACACCAAAACTTACTTAGAGGACCAAATGCATTAACGGCTAGTAGGTTTGAAATCCCGAAAGTTCCAGGTATGAGAATCCGAAAGTTTCGGGTTCTAACTGTCAGATAGCAGCTATTTTTTGACCCAGCTATTTATACCCTTGAACCCTCTTCTTTGTGGGCTGTTGTTCTAGGTATTACTCTACTGCTTGCTGGTCGTTCTAAGAAAATTTGGTAGCCTTGTTGAGTTCTCCCCAACCTCTTTTTGTGAGATTGTGCGATTCTTGTAATATCTTTGAGTTGGATTTGAAATAGTAAAAGCTTGAAAGCACCAGAGAGCACAACAAACCTTGAGTACTTAAGTTTGACCGAAATCTTATATTTCACATTTGTTACTCTTGGAGCTTTGCCGGCTAGGTGTTGCCCAACAAGCTCCCAATCATGTGGTGAGCTGCGGGAAATTTGTGCAAGTTGCGCTTCGCCTCCGCAAGGGAAGAAGCAAGCTTAGTGAATTGGGGAAGTGGTTAGAAGAAGATCCGACTCGGTGGAAGTGAGGTGGAATAGACTCAAATCCTTAAAAAGTTTCTCGACGAAGAGTAGAATTTACTGTGCTTTAGTAGCAGCTTTGGTAGCAAGCGGTGAATCCGAACTTCGGTCATACAAATCTTGGTGTCCCTCACTTTTTTGCTTCTCATTACTCTATTTGTTGTATTTATGAAATTGGTTGATCTATTTGGTTGGCAGTGTTTCTATGTGCAGGAACTGTGTGGACCTATTTCACAAACTTGACTAAGTATACTTTGCATTCGGTGTTTGAACTTATTCGCTCTAAATTTATTGTATTCGCTTTGCTCTGTATGAACCGGAAGTTTTGGTTTGTAAAAACCGAAAGTTTTGGGTTCATCTACTGCCATGCTCAAATCCGGAAGTTCCAGATTCACTAACCCGAAAGTTCTGGGTTTGGCAGGCAGTGATTTTTATCCGCTGCTTTGGATTGAAAATTTGTAGGTTCGTCTATTCACCCCCTCTAGGCGACATCACGGTCCTTTCAAGGAGGGGCAAGGAGAATGGGGATGCCGGAAGATCAGGGAAACGCGGTCGATATGTTACGCTGGTGATCTAAGACATGATTTCAACGCTATGATGAACAACACTTCTGCCTAACCAACAACATAAAGCTATTATCACAACAAATATTGCAACATGGTAGGAGGCAGACCTTGGCGTTGGATGTGACGTCCTGTTGGGTGGCTTCTGACCGGCGGAGAAGTCAAGATAAAGAAATCAGATGGTACCACCTTCTTGGCGTGGCAGCGGCAATAATAGGATGAATGATTAACCCTAGAGGTGTATGGCTTCACAGGTATGGTTATGGAAGGCAGAAAGACATCGTACTTTTGGAAAAAGCTCCTGTAGCAATAAGGTTACCTGCAATTAGCCCCTTGATTGATTGATAGGGATATTATGGAAATAATTTATACTACTTAATTTATGCCCCTCCATTTATACTACTCTATTTGTGCATAAGAAAAAAAATACACGGCGATCAATTTTCTTTCTTAATTGTGCGTGTTTTGATGTTGCAATTAGCCCCATGATCAGGGGATATCTTGATTTATTTAGTATGGAAATAATTTATAATACATAATTTATACCCTCCATTTATACTGCTCTCTTTTCTATTTGTACATAAGGAAACAAATATGTAGGGTAGTTTTCTCCCTTGATCGTACGCGTGAGGGTGCTTCGTACGGCTGGTACACCGGATGGGTATGTAGAAGGTTTTGATGATTTTTTTTTAACTTTTGGGTGGAAACAATTTTCTTCTATCAAAATATGGACTCCACCTTCTTTCGTCAAGCCTTTTGATCTACCAAGTGGGACCTCCGTGAGGAGTACGGTGGATCTAATCTTGATGAGAAAGTGTTTCAATTATTTCAATTTATAGTATAGATTGGTTTAGTACCCAAACTATCTACTGTATCTAACTAGCTAAGCCAAATTTTATGTACTTTAATTATTTTTTGCCATCATTTGATTGGATGTCAAAATTAGTTTGGTAACTTTCTCGGTTGTCACCTTAGTTTATTTTAGTATTTATTTAAAGATTAAAGTTGGGCAAATTCATGGCTATCAATCTGATACCAAAATTTGGTATAGAAGGTGGCACAAATCAAACACACCAGGTTTATAAAGATGGTGCAAATTTTCTCTAAAAACAGATGAAAATGAAGACCCTACGAACCTTGTCATTTTGAATTTTGTGTTTCCTCCTTTTACAAGTGCATTGCGTATTTTGTTGTTGAGAAACGAAGGAGAATGAATGTAAATCGGATAGAGTATTTTAGAATGACTTCAAAAAATTATCCCACTTTCAACTAGTGATAAAGTTTTTTTTGTCAAACTCATGAAAGAAAATTAATATGTAAAGAATGATTAGTCTTATTTCTTTAATATGATAGTTGACTGGCTTCCAATCAACATGAAAATATCATATCCATATTGATTTGATATATTCATTACGAGTGTAAAATTTCGGTAGAATTACAAATCAAAATAAACAGGAAAAGTTCGGTCTTCATGACACCCTTGCAAAGTTTCAATAATTGTTGGATGAACATGCATTTGTAGGGATGTTTGCATTATTTTGGGGGAAAAAAACTGCACCATAGTCTAGTAGTCCTGATGACACCCTCATGATTGATATGAGCCGGCCATTGTAGAACTTCCAACAATTTTCATAAAAATGTTAAACAACCATACTATGGTTAAGAAAATTTTTCTTGACCAAAACTTGATTTAATATTTTCATTGTACGAGTATTAGTTAACACATATACACAGCGTCACAAGGGCCGAGCATCATAGCTGGGCACGGTTGGGACTTGGGAGTCATCGTGGCCATGCAATTCGAGGTGAATCCTGCTTTTCTGGGTTCTGCGGGAGTGGTACACGAGTGATCGAACCGTGTGCCGACCGCCCTTTACGCAATCGCCCCACGAGACGAAACGAGTCGGTTGAGAACTTGAGGCCTCGCGAGTCGCGACTCGTCTGCGGTCTGCCTCTCTCTCCCGTTCCCGGCCGTCCCCTCCCCGCAGCACCGCCCACCAATCCAACTCCAATTCGTCCTCCTCGAGGTCGCCGCGCCCGACGCAGCAGCGCAGCGGGGGGAGAGCTGGCTGGAAGGAGAAGGAATTCGATCGGGGAAGCATGAGCCTGGTCTCCGGCGACTCTCGCCGTCGAGCTCAAATCGGGAGATAAGAAGAATCTGCGGGGGAGCCCCATAGAAGATGGCCCCGCAGCAGCAGGAGGATAAATCAGACCGCCCCGGCGGCGGCGGCGCGCCGAGGGAGCAGGAGCGGCGGCCGTCCAAGGCATGGGGAATCCTCATTTTCGGCGTCATCGGCGCCACCACCGCTACTTTTGCGGTGGGCTCCCCTCCTTGTTACGCTAGAATTTCTTGAGGATCTTATTCACACGCTTGCATCCTGAATATCTGGCAGTCTAGCTTGCTTTTCTAGATTCCACGGTTAGCTTAGCTTGTGCGTCTACCTATGGCTCAGTTGCAATTTGCTCAGCCGTTTGTCAATTTGGTATCAAGTGATCCGGTTTTATCGTTTCCAAGCCCACAATAGTAACTTTGCTAGTATGAAAACCTCATACGTAGGCAGGAGTCTTGCTTACCATGCTCGTAGTTTGGTTTCTAAGATTTGCCCAGTAAATGTGGTCCACGATCTGGCATTTGCTCTGGATCTTTTTGCTTGTTGTATTATCTACTAGCTGTGGTACAGATTTCATGTATTTGATCTTTGTTTGTTATTCCTGTTAACTCCAGATTACTCAAGTTCGCAGAAGTGTGGACTGGTTCTACACTCAGGTACTATATTTTGTTACTGGCTACTAATTTGTCAATTGTCCTAGCGCAAGCTCATGCTGTTCTTTCAATGTGGCCTCCGAACTCCAAAGCCAAGGAGAAAACACTATAGATATTCATTTGTCGATTTTTAACTTGTCTTAAGTGCAATGCAATTAATCGAACTCCCAAAATCATGCTCGAGTCTTGGAATATATGGTCGTAGTCTATTCTATTTGCTGGATGTTTATAGGCAAAACTAGAGGATTGTTAGGTTAATATGATCGTGCATGCAGCGATAATTGTTAGTTTTTTCCCTCTCATGTACCATCCTTATAAGCTCAATATTGTACTATGTCTCTATGTGAGGCTTTTACTAATATATTCCCTAGATGATTACAATAGGCCGATCAGGTGAGGTTCCCGTCCTCTTCCCATGATCAATTCCACTTAGTCAAAGGATTTGCACAGGGGAAAAACAATTTTTTTTTCTGCTATAACAGTCTTTCGGCTCCCTAATATATGCCAAGAACCCGATTGGTTCAGAAGGTTTTCAACGAGCTCTCTCTTTGTGGAAGTCATAGAGTCGACTAAAATTTCCTGTTTGGTTCATTTTCATATGTTTCTGCCCTACTCTTATCCTAGATTGTATTGGCTCTTTGAAAATAGACTGACATGATCCTTTTCCTTCAAAAGCTAAATAAAATGCAGACGACATCATCTTGGAGGTATACAAGTAATAGCTCAAGTCGTGGGAGTTTCAGTGAGGAAGCTAAGAAAAGATATTATCAGCGTATGCAGCAGGAATATGAGGAGGAACAAGAGAGAGTTGTGAGTTTATACATATATTCATAATCTTGTTCTTTTTCATTGTATATCAAACATAAGTGTACATGTATCCTCAATGTATAGCTGGAAATTTGAGATTCCTCATATTGCTAGAACACATATTTTACTGTTAAGCTTCAGAGTTCAAACATGTACCTAACTGTGCATAACTTACATCAAGACTATTTTATTACTTTTAGCCTGACAGCATGCTGAACTTTTATCTCAATTTTTCTCAGCAAAGAATAAGGCACATGCAAAGTGTTTTCAACAGAGAGAGGAATAAATTTAGGAGAGATTACGAAAGTTGGAGGGAGAATGGCCCACCTGGTGGCTACAACTATATTCCTCGGGACGATTGGTATTGGCAGACTGATACTTCTCACTCGGAACATAAAACTAGACGGACTTATACGCCGGCAGGACCTAGGGTTTATCCTATGTCACATCATTATGCAGTTCTTGGTCTTGACAGGTAAATTCAAATTTGTGCTCATCTGGTAATCTAGTTATAACATGGTAGATTGTCTGGACTCATGGTCAGTCCTTGTCTCTAATTCCATGCTCCTGAGTGATTCAAAATATTCAATTGATTTCCTTTGCACTTAATTTCTCAAGTTGTTGTTGTTGTTGTTGTTGTTCCTTTGCACTTAATGGTCAGTCCTTGTCTCTAATTCCATGCTCTCTAATTCCTCATGTTGTTGTTGTTGTTGTTGTTCCTTTGCACTTAATTTCTCAAGAAATGCTATCTTGTAGCACAACGGTTTCCCTTTACATTTTTTGTATGGTTTTCACCTCATTTTTCTTGTTGCAGAACGGCTTTCCTTTAATTTTTTTGAAATTCCATTTTGCTGTATCTCACTGAAATTGAATTTTATCTTTTTGGACAAAATGATATTGCTATCCCTAGTTTCAATGAATCAACTGCCTTTTGTTGAACTTCGAAAAATATGTACTGCATGTTAGATCTCGTACAGTTATTATATTTCTCATAACAAATCGTGTTTTTCCTTTGTAGATCACGAGCAATACCATATACTGATGCAGAAGTAAAGGTAATGCAATGTTTTATCAGTGGTGATATTATTTTATTGTGCCTTGTATTTTCGTATTTATGAACTTGCTGTCTCACCTAACATGATCAACTGGAACTTGCAGTAGTTTAGCAACTTTCCACCCCAACTCTTTCTTTCCCCTCATTAACACTCTTGTTGATCATATTAAAAATCAAATGTCTAAACTACTCCCGATCCCTAAAGTAGCTATCTGCAAGTTTTACCCATTTAAATCTGATTGGACCTTTGATACAGTGAGTGCTGCCATGGGATTCACGTTTAGCTATATGTAACACTTCAGTAAATGGTTGAGGTTACTGCTTTTTACAAAGTATCTATTTTATAAAAGGATTTTATTATGAGAACGACAAGAACCATGTCTTCTATAAAGGGATTTAACCTTTTTCCCATATTCTTTAATTGATAGACAGCGGATAACCGAAATACTTGTGCACTCTTCTTTCTCCCAACATTTTTCATTTGATAACCATTATACTGGAAATTCCTTGGGTCCAATATGCAGTTCTTTAGTTAGTTTCTACGAGAGGGATTGGGTTGATTCATATTATAAACCAAAAATAATAGCTACAGTTGTGAAATCTAAGGATTAAGGATTTATACAGTATAGTGATAATGAAGTTCTTTAGTTAGTTACTACGAGAGGGATTGGTTTGATTCATAGTATATGGGTAGTATGGTCCCAAAAATCAGCAGGGTTTTGGGGTATACATATCATGCTTCATCTATGGGGTCTTGTTATCTGACCTTATGGATTCACCTGGTGCAGACTGCTTTTAGAACAAAAGCAATGGAGGTTCATCCTGATCAAAATCAAGATGACAGAGGTGCTTTACACATCTCCCTCTCTTCATGAACACCATGTTTCTTCTCATGTGGTTGATTCCTGGTGCAGTTGCTAATACCATGAACGTTTTGTCTGTCGCAGAGGCTGCAGAAGAGAAGTTCAAGGAGGTTGTCAAGTCTTATGAAGCAATTAAACTGGAGAGGAAAAACGGAGTAAATTGATGCAAACGTCCAATATGATTGAAGCATCCGGGTCCGTGGATGAATGGAATTGTAACTTGCCCTGTATATGCGATCAGCTGATGCCATCAGCTTATATGAAATGGGGTTTGCTGTTGTTGTGGGCCTGCAGCGCAAGTTCCAGTTGATTGTGATCTTGTGCGGTATAGAATAGGATAGGGTAAAAAGATGTGTTTTTGTTCACTTAGCTAGTAACTTGATGTGCTCACGTGCATAAATTCCATAAACTGGACAAAGGCGATCATTTTTGTTGCCATTTTTAGTTGAGAGCATGTATTCACTGTTGTATACTCCATCTGTTTTTATTTACATGTCATATATGTCATATTAGATTTGTTCTAAGTCAAATTTGGCTGACTTTGATCAAATCTATAGAAAAATTGAGCAACAACTATACTCAACATATGCACTGTCAATACATATTTCATGGTGGATTCAGTGAAATAAATTTGGTATTATAAATGTTTTTTTTTCATTTTTCATCTGGTGGAAATTGTTACCTGATCCAAATATTTAAAATAGTACATAGTACAGAAGACAAATTCCTGCGTATGCTACATTGTGTTTATTTGTAACGATGCATGGTCCAAGAAATCGAATACTAAAGTCCAGCTGATCGAGAACACTCTGAACTGAAGTGGAGGCAGAATTTATATAGAGTTGTATTATAGTGGACATAAATAATATTTTTTTCCGAAAGGACATAATATAATATAATCGGTATGGAAGTATTATTATATACTGTGAGGCGTGTTCTATTCGGATGATTATATTGGCAAATATGGAATAAAAAAGTAATTTCGGAAACTCTCAGCCTTGACAGGCACGTACCCAGAGTACCCAGAGGCTTATATATATACAAGAAAAAGTGCAGATGCAGAGAAAATCCAGAACCCTTTTCTCGCCGTCCGCGGAGCCCCCCAGCTTCCTGCCGCCGAGCATGGTATGCTTAGGATCTGTTGTCCATTGTTCAGATTTTTCCCTTTTAAATTTTAATATCATGCAGACCCTCAAATAATTTCTTCTACCAACAGATATTTGGTGATGCTGAAGTGAAATATCATGGATGCTCTTCATGCAACTTCTACCCTTTGCAAATTGATTTCACCAAAGACTTTGCACAGACTGGCGAGTTATTGGGTAAATTTGACATCATCATGATTGGCTTGATTAATATGTTTGATAAATGTTACAGGAGAAGGCAGATACGGAGTAGTGCGCAAGTGTATCCGAGCTGGAGAGCCTTGTGCAGTCTGATACTCCATGCTCAGAAATTGAAGCGATGATCAAACTTGTTGGAGCCGAACATGTGGTGCAAATGTATTGTGCTTGGGGTCAGCAAGATTCGGCTGGGATCTATGTGGTATACATAGCAATGGAGATTTTTGAGAGGTAATACTGAAAGTCAGATTAACCCACTGTTGGAATAAGTCAAAAAAGGCATTGTCAATGCTGTGGAATAATGATCATTGTCTCCTTTTATTGACAAATTTCGTAAATACTGTTGGCCAGGTGTCTTGAAGATTACCTTGTTGCACGCTCAGAAGTGGACCTCACAAAAAGCACAATCATTTTCACAGAATTAATGACTGTAGTTCGATCAATGCACGATGCTGGAGTAATTCATAGAGATCTGAAACCAAGCAATGTTCTCATGGACAGCAATGGACATATTGCTTTGGGACATGTAAGGTTATTTTTATAACTTGTAGACTATGGTATCATAAATTCAGTGTGGCTAACATTTAGGTTTTCAGGTGCTATAAAGCCATACCCACATGCAGAAGTCAGTTTCTTTGGGAGTAAAGATATTGGAACTCAGCATTACAGTGATCCTGTCATGGGATCGACCACTGTAAAGCATGGGGAGAAGGTTAGCCTATACTAATTTTCTTTTAGTAGAGATAGTCACTACTGCGGCATATGTGTTATTGTTGCTGGTAACAGAAAACATTATGATCACTGATTACTAGGTGTTTCATTTTACTTAGGTGGATGTATATAGCACTGAATTGATAAGAGATATTGATCAGAAGTATAAGTATGGAATGAAGCACAGGGCATATGATTTTCTTAAGAGTTCAATCTGGAAGGATTGGGGAGGAGACCTGGGCATAGTTAAGACTCACCCTCTTGATTAGAGCTCGTCCTTCGGCTATCCTGGTAATTGATTAATAGGAAAACAAAAGTTTGCACCGCAGTATTATAAGAAAAATCTCTCTATGTTTCATTTTTCTTTTTCTTCCCCCTCAGAAACACCTAGCGGGAAGAACTGAAAGCAGGAATGAACAGCAAGCACTTGAATGAAGGCTTCCCATGAGGTTCCTCTCTTCCCCCTATAATTTTCCAGGAAAACTTGCATTTATTTAATCAATTTATTTGTGAGCCAAGTGTGCTTGGTTTACCCTTTTTAGGATATAACTGAAACTGTTGATCTTTTTTGGACACATCATCCTTTTTGGACACATCATCCTTGTACAATTCCAGTTGATTGCATCGTCTCATTTAAAAGCCTTCTATAGGTATTTATGTACTTCAAATTTTTATATTTGTATCAGTTTTGTTGAGTGCTTTCATAAAGCATAAATTTCAGTTATCAGTAACTGTCATTTGTGCTTAACACTTCATCGTCCTTTTGTCATTTTCTGACGCAGGAGAAGGTTGTCTATATCATGTGCATAACACTTCATCTATCCTTTCTATCAAAGAATTCATATCTTCGTACAAAGTTGGGCCCACGGTCCTCGTTTGGCTGGGTCTCCACAGGTTGGAATGTACATACTACTACTTTTATCCTATTGAACAGGAACTCAGTAAAGGCATACAGAATAGAGTAGCGGTCATCTGTTTGATGACTGCTGAGTGATGAATCTGTAAAGATACTATCTTGACTTTCAATAAAGGGCATGCTCTCCTTTAGTCCTTTGCTTCACTTTTCCACTATTTTGGGCATGTGATGAGATATGCTGGAACAAAGAATAGAACGGTTTCAGTCCATGGATATCACTAGTGTCAACTAGAAAAGGAAAATGTATAATTGTCTTCAATGTGATAAAATTTTTTGTTTTACTTACCTCTGATCTAGTACCTGTTTCCTTAATTTATGTCAACTAGCTGCTGTCAACGATTCACAGCGTCGGGTACCTGGCCTGGCCATCATGGTGCGACGGATCAAAACAAGGAATGACCGGAAAAGAATGCAGTTTTCTAGACCTGCGAAAGGGGAATGGTAGAAAAATCCGTTGGACTCGAGTTATGCAAAAAAAAAAAAAGAAGAAGAAAAAAGTCGGATCACGGAGACGGGCAGACGGCAAACTCGATATGGATTGCTGAAAGTCGTCTCTCACGTTTTCACCGAACAGGCTGGACTGCTGGAGCGCTACTTCTTTTTAACCGGGCCTGGGAAGTCTAAGCCGGTAGCCCGCCCGGTACCGATGGCTCGGGAAGCTAGTTGATTTGGGCTTGCGGTGGACATACTTTATTAGGACCAGCAATTTTTGCATCTGAAAATGACACAAAAGCATCGCCTCTAATCAAATTTTAGCATTTCATTTGTGAATTAAGCAGCAGAATACGAAATTTTGTTTGGGGGATGCCCATTTTTTCGTTGAGCGCATTTCGCATTGTCCGCCAGACCGCCACAAGCCCACAACCCCCACCTCCCCCGCCACGGCCCAAGGAGCCACCATGCGGATGCGGCGCCTCCTCTCCGTTCCCTTTCGCCGCGGTCTCTCCGCCGCCGCCACCGCCGATCCCAGCCTGGCCTCCTCTGCGGAACACGCGTACCGCCTCCTCCGCCGCCACCACTCCGACCCGCAGAGGCTCGCAGCCGCGCTGTCCGCCTCGGGCCTCGACCCCTCCTCGCCACACCTCCTCGACGCCGTCCTCCGCCGCTGCGGCGCCGCCTCCTCCCTCGCTCTGCACTTCTTCCACTGGTGCTCCCCGTCGCTGCCCTCGCCGCTCCCGTCCTCCCTCGCGCTCCTCGCCAAGTCCATCTCCCGCTCCTCCTCCTCCGCGCCGTCCCCCTCCCTCCTCGCGCCGCTCCCCTCCCAGCTCCTCGGCCCCTCCCTCCTCTGCCCTGTCCTCCGCCGCCTCCCGCAACCGCGCCTCCTGCCGTTCGCGCTCTCGCTACTCTCCGCCCGCCCCGACCACGATCACCCCGCCCTCTTCCTCTCCCTCCTCGAGTCCCTCTCCAAGGCCGGCCACGTCGCCACCGCCGAGCAGCTTGTCGAGGAGCTCCAGCCCCGGATTCCACTTTCGCTCCGCCACTACACGGCTCTGCTTTACGGGTGGTGCCGCCAGGGCAAGCTCGACGAGGCTAAGCACGTGCTGGCTCGCATGAAGGCTGCGGATGTCGCCCTCGACGTCGTGGCCTTCAACACTCTGCTCGCCGGCTTCGTAGCGGACGGGAGGTTCGAGGACGCGTTCGAGCTCGCGCGGGAGATGGAGCGGCGTGGCTGCCCGCCGAATGCGGTGTCGTACACCACCCTGATGCAGGGGCTGGGCGCGAGGGGGAGGGTCGATGAGGCCATGCGGGTGTTTGTGGAAATGCGGAGGAAGGGATGCGCGCCGGATGCCCTCACATACGGCACACTGGTTAGTGCGTTTTGCAAGACTGGCAAGATATCCCAGGGGTACGAGTTCTTGGACGCCATGTCAAGGGAAGGCCTGCGGGTGGATGCTGCCGTGTACCATGGGTTCTTTACAGCGCATGAGAAGAAGGAACAGCTCGAGGAGTGCTTGGAACTGATGGAGAGGATGAGGGAGTGCCGGTGTCCGCCAGACCTCAAGATATACAATGTGGTGATTCGGTTGGCCTGCAAGCTTGGGGAGACCAAGCAGGCCATTGCATTGTGGAATGAGATGGAAAATGGTGGTCTCAGTCCTGGGGTCGATACATTTGCTATCATGGTCAGTGGGCTTGTTGGGCACGGGGCACTGATTGAGGCGTGTAGTTATTTTAAGGACATGGCTGGGCGGGGGCTCTTCGTTGCACCACAATATGGAGTGCTGAAGGACCTCCTCAATGCGCTGGTCAGAGATGAGAAACTTGAGCTTGCAAAGGATGTTTGGGAATGTATTGTTAGCAAAGGCTGTGAGCTCAACGTGAGTGCATGGACCATCTGGATCCATGCATTGTACGCTAAGAAACATGTCAAGGAGGCCTGCTTGTATTGCTTAGACATGCTTGAGGCAGGCCTGATGCCACAGCCTGACACATTTGCGAAGCTGATGAAGGGATTGAAGAAGCTCTACAACCGTCAGATTGCAGCTGAAATCACTGAGAAGGTGAGGAAGATGGCTGAGGAGAGACATGTTAGCTTTAAGATGTATAAGAGACGTGGGGTGAGGGATCTTGAAGAGAAACCTAAAGCAAAGAGAAGGAGAGGGCAGAAAAAGAATCGCCATAGGCAGTCTGGTCATGGTCAGTCTAGTAGTAATGCTGAGCTTTTGGATGCTTCCGATAAAGAAGAATTTTCTGGCTAAGTTAAAGTAGGATTTGTAGAGGGCAATGCATCTCTGCTTAGTTGAATTGTTCCAGGGATTAGTGGACTTACAAAGCAATAAAGAAGGAAATGCTGGTGATGGTACCTGAACATCAATGCAGTAT
Organism: Panicum hallii; assembly: GCF_002211085.1. Taxonomy (NCBI): domain Eukaryota; kingdom Viridiplantae; phylum Streptophyta; class Magnoliopsida; order Poales; family Poaceae; genus Panicum; species Panicum hallii. Next base: position 6,046,057 of record NC_038050.1, on the reverse strand, counting down.
CCTTATGCCAAAGATGTATCAGGTTTCAGTCTTCAGCCAAGAGCCAAGTGGTATCTTGATTACGTCTGAAGTTCATGGTCCAATATCTGTTCATGCAGATATTTGGAGGATTACTGACCCAGAGGAGGTAATTGTTTTTATCTTGCCTACATTTGACTATTGTCATACACAGCACAAATTAAAATTTTAGTTCAGGTGTTTTATTGTCGTTTCAGTAGAAAGTTATGGTGTCTCATTATTTGATTTTGCATAATCTGTTGGCATGTAGTAATCCACTTATAAAGACTTCTGAGCATGCGTAGTCTTTGGATGCACAACATGGATCGCAATTGGTAGCCTTTTGGGCGGTTATTGCTGACTGGCACTGGTGGTACCAAGTGTTGGGACTACACTGATAGATGGGGCCAAAGCCAGTTTCTTTTCTTTCGGTTTTCATGCTTATGTCTAAAGCAGTGTTAATTATTATTATATGCAGTTTTTTTTTTGAATTTGGGGGGGGGGGGGGGGAGCATGCCCACCTGAATTGTATTCAAATGGTGTGGCAAACCACAGATCAAAGGCCTTACAATGCTCGGTTAATTTAGGAAAACCTGATAACCTACCTAGCTAAACTAACAACACACCCTAGCCCAAGGGCAGATTGTGGCATAACAACGGATAAACACCATATCCTAGCACAAGGACGAAAATGCGGCTTAACCGCGAATAACATAACCACGCTAAGCACAAGCTCCAAATTGTAGCAGGAATCACAGCACCGCACCATGCACTAGTTTGAGATGCCCGTCTCCGAGACAATGCCTACAACGAAACCTTGAAGTCAAGATGCCAGTATTGCTCGATCCGGCAAGCCGGATCTTGGTTTTTACCTGGAGAAAGAGAATCCATGGCCAAGGTTGTTTGGAGGTTCTTCGACGACGCCTCCAGCGAGAGGTGTGACGTCTGAGGACGCCACCGTCGCCGGCCTAAGCATGAGCTAGATAGAGCTTTCGCCCAGAACCGCCGCCGGCTATGGCCATGGCTGCCACCGAGCTTGAACGAGGAAGACCAGAGCCACGAGGAGCAGCGGGACCGGAGGGGGAGCGCATATCCATGGCGATTCAACCCCACGCGGGCCCGCGAAGAGAGGCATCGACGCGCCGGCTGCACACGGCAGCCACACAGCTGCGTCGGCCGCCACCTCCTCAGACCAGGCTCCACCGCGCTGTGAGGCGCGGAGCACCCACGCGACCCTCTGCCGAGCCCGTGCGGACGCGCCAGCGCGCGCGAAGCTGCCAGGCCCCGCCGCACTGTTAGGCCGACGGGCAGTGCACGCGCGCGCGAAGCCACGACTGGACGGCGTGCCCCAACGCGCACTCGGGGGAGGCCACGCGCTGCCGGGACCCGCACCGTCCGGGCATCCGGCGCTGCCGTGGCGTTGCTCTACTTTTTCGCGCCGCAGCCGAGCACCGCCCCTGCCGCTCGGGCGCCACCAGTAGGCGCACGCCGCGGCCGAGCACCGCGTCGTGCCCAAAGGTGCCAGATCCAGCCGCCATGGTGCCAGATCTGGCCACCTGGCCGACCTGCAGGGCCGGGACGGCGTGCCGGTAGCGGCGAGCCGACCGCGCTGCCCTGGACCTTGCCGGCGTGAGTGGGGAAGGAGCAGATCTGGCCCGGCACGAGGTGGATCTAGTCACCACCGACCGTAGCGCCGGCCGCTGGAGCCGGAGCCACCCGCCGTGCGCGCTGTCGAGAGGGAAGGGAGAGGGACAGTGGGAGGGTGGGAGAAGCTCGTGAGGAAGAAGTCCCGCCGCCGCCGTCCTTGAGCACCGGTGGGCTTCCGCGCGGAGGCCCTCCGGTGGCGGTGAGGTGGAGGGAGGGAGGCGTGAGGACTGGGGGCGGCGCCGGCGGTCCGCTCGGGTCGCCCCTCGGGGGCGACGCGAGCAGGGAGCGGGCGTCTCTTATTATATGCATGTGGATGGCTGGCCCATTGTCTTCTAATTGGGAATTTATGGTGATTGACGAATCCCAGTATCTCACTTGTATGAGCTGTCCAGTTGGTGCAACAATATCAGCCATCTGAATCAAAGGATGAAATCTTATTCATGCCGAAAATTGTGATTATATGGTAGCATTGATATCAATATTGCCCCACCTGTGTATGTTTTGGAATTTTTTTGTTAGTATTGATCAGCATCAGTTAACAAAAGAACCTATGTCTAATTATAAATGAAACTGCAGGGATTTGATTCATAGTAGCTTCCCTCCATAGATTTGGCAGCCAGGAGTTGCAGCTGGCAGCTGCATTTGATGTTGCAGAATGGCACTGCTCAAGCTGCAATAGCTGTGAGTAACATGTTGTTCCCCATTCTGTATCCTACTCAGTTTTTCCCCCTCGCTACCGGTGCTCGTTTAAGGGGGTGTTTGGATCCAGGGACTAATTTTTAGTCCGGATCACATCGGATATTTGAATGTTAATCTGGATTATCTAATGTGACGAGACTAAAGTTTAGTCCGGAGGAAACAAACGACCCTAAGGACATGTTATTCTTCTGCGTACAGGTCTAATACCACCAGAGGCACTTCAACTGGCAATCTGGCATGAATCGAAGATGCCGGGGGTATGAAGTGGCGCCCTGCTACATCATTTGAGGAATTATTCCTCTTGATTTACTTGCTTACCCATTACTTTTGCAAGTTTATCTAATGCAATTAGCTAAAGAACAGTCACCGTGACGATTCAGGCTTTAAACCCTATTCATGAACCACCTGTGTTATAATATGTCCTTTCTGATAACTCAGGTTTGCTGAGAAAAATATGCACGAGTTAAGGTGGGTACTCGTGTTCTTCCATTTTTAAAGGCTTCCTACGGTGGCACTGGCTCATCCCATGTGTCCATAGCTTGTCTTGATGCTTTTTAGATGAATTATTGATGCCCTTTTTATACTTTCGTAGCAATTGATGGCTTTTACTCCCTTTGTTATGCAAACAAAAAGATGACGTTTAAATATCATCCTTTGATGATCAAAAGTCGTGCATGGTGATTTTAATTTTTTATTGGAAGGTATTATTACCGCCCGTCTTAAAGCCTGTTTGGATAAAGTCCCTGCTACATAGGATTGTCTTAAAGCCTGTTTGGATCACTTTAGTGCCTGTTACATAGGATTGTCTTAAAGCCTGTTTGGATCACTTTAGTCCCTGTTACATAGGATTGTCGTAAAGTCTGTTTGGATCACTTTAGTCCCTGACAATGTTTGATACTAATTAGGAGTATTAAATATAGATTAATTATAAAATTAATTGTACAGATGGAGGCTAATTCGTAGGATGAATTCATTAAGTTTGACCATATTGTGCTACAGTAAACCTGTGCTAATGATGAATTAATTAGGCTTAATAGATTCATATCGTGAATTAGCCTCCATTTATGCAACATTTATGCAGTTGGTTTTATAATTTGACTATATTTAATATTTTTAATTGGTATCAAACATCTGATGCGACGGGACTGAAATTTAATCATTCGGATCCAATTAGGTATACTTGCAAGCGGGGCGGTTTGTGGCTGCCCGCCCCGCGTCCGCATGAGCTGCAAGCTCTGTCGCGGGCGATGTGGCGTCCCGCATACCGCCGCTAGGTTTTTGCGGCGTTTGCGGCAGCCCGCCGTCTTCCCCCGCGCTAGCTCTCCTCTACCCCGTCCACTGGTCGCTCCGCGTTCAAGGACAGCAGCAGCAACCTACACCCCACCTAGACCCACATCGCCATGTCGTCTTCCCGCACCCGTTGGAGCCCGGTTGGCTCGCCGTCGCCCATTATGCCCCCGCGAGCACCTCCTGGATGCGCTGTGATCCTGCCTCTGCTGGTGATCGCGGCACCGATTGCTGCATTTGCAGCGCCGCAAGCATGGTTAACAGGGTGAGACAGAGCTAGGAAGACGCCGCGCCGGCTTGCGCGTTGGATGAAGCCACTAAATTGGGCAAAATCGAACTGGACATAGTCCAAATCAATCACTTGATGATCAGAGATAGTCAGCTAAAACAATCAGATTCGTTATCGACTTGGTTAATTCGGTGATGCCACATCTATTTCATGTCACATAGGTGAGTAATTAGAGGTCGGCAAGTTTCATGGACTTGGCTAATTGGCGTCTGCAGCCTCGAATCCATGGGGAGTGGATGTGCAGGGAGACTGGACACCACGCGGTGCCGAGCGCAAGCAGGCAGGAAGATCGATGGAATATAGGGATCTCGAATCCTCGATCTTGGCGCTATAGGATGCGAGGGCATTCTGAACCCTGATCAATCGATGAGCCAGAAGAATCATGGAGCGTGAAAAACAGCGGCGATGGCAGAAGTGGATGCGCTCGCCGACCAGCGTGAAAGATAAAACATAGCAAGCTTTCGCCGCTCGTCATGGTTGCCGTCCAGCATCCACCGCTTGACCTATTGTTTTTGCGGTTCCTACGGCGCCGTGGGTGATGTGGGCAGTCCGCATACGTCCGCTTCAACGAAGCGGGTAAAAACGCGGCGCGATGTGGGTCCGTGTGCGGGCCTGTTCACGGGTTAGCGGCGCAACCTGCGCCGCTTGCATCCATACAAATAAGTCCTTAGAAACAAGCAAGCCAAAGTAGAAGTCTAAATGTGAAAACAACACCTAGCTAATCTAGAATGTAGAAGTAAACTTTTTCTTTTTTAACGGCCTGATTGCTGATGGACCAGGAACGTCAATAGTAGTTAGTTTGAGGTACGGGCCCGACGGCAGTTGGATCTTCTGCAGACCGCAGAAGATCCAACTGCCGTCGGGCCCGACCGTCCCGCCGCCGCCCCCCCCCCCCCCCCCCCCCCCCCCCCCCCCCCCCCCCCCCCCGCGTATTGGCCCGTCCCACTGTCGTCCCTTCGCCTTCGCCTCGGAGGGAGACTCCAAAATCCGAAAGCCCTGCACCCTTTTCCCCACCCACCGCCCGAAAAATTTGAAATTATTTTCGCTTCCCTCTTCGCCGACCTCCGAGCCCCGAGCCCCCGCGATGGCGGATCCGCCGCCTGTGCTCACGCTCCTGGTGCAGAAGGGCCCCTGCAAGGGGGCGACCCGGCGGGGCCGCGCCGGCTCGGCGCTCCGTGTCGGCCGCGTCCCCAAGGGCAACGACCTCGCCGTGCGCGACGCGGGCGCGTCGCAGAGCCACCTCTCCGTCGAGTTCCTCGCGCCGCCCGCGGCACGGTGGGCCGTCACCGACCTCGAGTCCTCCAACGGCACCCTCCTCAACGGGGCGCCCCTCGTGCCCACCGTCCCCGCCCCGCTCTCCGACGGGGACCTCATCAAGATTGGGGAGAGCACCGTGCTGTCCGTCTCCATCTCGGCCGATGAGGGCCCGCAACCACCCCCCGCGGCGACTAGGCGGTCCGCGCGCAGCGCAGCGGCGGTGGCGGAGGAACAGGGTCCCGCGGTTACGCGCAGGGCCGGACGGAAGAAGGCTGCTGCGGCGGAGGCTCCCGAAGCAGAGAAGGAAGAAGCTGCAGTTCCGACGCGACGCGGCGGGCGGAAGAAGGCCACGGAGCCACCCGATTCAGAGAAGGAAGTGAAGGAGGAAGCTGCAGTTCCGACGCGCCGAGGTGGGCGGAAGAAGGCCGCGGAGCCCCCTGAAGTGGAGACGGAAGAGGAAGAGGAGGAAGTGGCAGTGCCGCGCCGTGGCCGGCTGAGGAAGGCTGCAGCGACGGCCGCCCTTCCGCCACAGCCGCAAAGTACGAGGTCAACGAGAGCTGCTGCTAGGAGAGGTGATGCGGTGGGGAGTGGAAACGATGAGGGGAAGGTGGAGGGGACCGGACGGGGGGCAGGACGGGTTACAAGGGCAAGTGCAAGGAAGGCCACGCATGCTGTTCCTGAGGAGGACGAAGAGGAGGGAGAGGTGCCTGTGAGCAGAGATCAGGTAGGGAATCCTCCAAGGGCGACAGGCCCCAAGGGTGGTGAAGACAAGGATACCGTAAAAACCAGACATGGAGCTTCAAATACATCAGAGGAGGTGCCGGCGGCTGGGAGAGGCAGAGGAGGCCGAAGAAAGGCTACAAGGGCAAACACAAGGAAGGCTGATGATGCAATTATTGAGGAGGACGCTCAAAAGGAGCAAGAGGAAAGTGATGTTGCTGATGGCAGAGAATGCAGGGGCAGTCCACGGTGGGTGATGTCAGCGAATGATGGTGGTGAGGAGGATAGGATGCCAACTGGGGACGACAAGTTGGATAGAACCTCAAAGGCATCCATGGAGGATGAGAAGATGGTGGATGTGGAGGAGGATGCGCCATTGGCTCCGAAAGGGCAGACAGGGAGGGCAATAGAGGGGAGGGTCAATGCTCAGCATGCTACAACCAACAATGATGGCATGGAGGAAAGGGTGGGGAAGGATTCTAGCAGGGGAGGGGAAAATGAAGTTGATCGCGAGTTGAGGGAAAGAATGCTGCCGGAATCAAAGCTGGATGGTGTTGTAGAAGAGGAAGAGACTGACAAGAGGTCTATTGGTGGCACTGGGGAGGAAGGGCTTGTGGAGGAGCGGACTGGGATAAGCAGCTTAGAGAATATGACATTGGGGGAGTGGTTTGTTCGGATCGAGAAATACCTTCTAGCAAAGAACGAGGAGGCTGCTGAAAAGGCAATAGCTGAAGTGCGAGAGAAACATCGGCGTTTTTGCGAGCATCTTAAAACGCTCGAGAAGAGTTCTGATCCTTCTTGAGATCCATGGTGAGTGCAGCAGCATCAAGCAATTTTGCTATACTGCAGTTAACATGTTTTTGTGAGGAACCTAGAAAACTTGTGACTATATCTTTTAGGGTTTTGCCCTATGGCGAATGCTGATTATAATTAGATACGTTCATTTATTGCCTATTCCATTCTTGGCCATTTTCTAGCAAATGACTTGTTTGCAAGTGCCACTTAGTTGGTAATTTTGATTCTTCAGATATTTAAAGAGAACTGTGCTGTAGTATAGGCAAAGTGAAAAGTGGATTCTGCTTATTCAGTTCATTTCTAGAATCTAGTTACTGATGTATTGCTGCAAAATCATGCTGTTTGGCACATATTCTCCTTAAATCTGTGAAAAGAGCTGAGACATAAGCTGTGCGAAACAAGTCCATGCTTACTTTTTCTTTTTCTTGTTATACCACATACTAAAACTATGCCTTTGCATTGCTGACAAATTTTATGGGCCTATGCGCTGTGGTTTCATGAAAGTCATGGTGCACAGTTCACCTGCAATTTTGGATTCTGCCTGACCCTTAGGTATGTTGAGTATCTAATTAACAAGAACTATTTGGTGTAAAAGAATCTAGCAAATTCTTTTAGGCCCTGTTCAGAACCTTGGAATTGAAATCCATTCTAATAATCATAATTTGGATACAAATCTATTAAGCTAATATGATTATACGGAATATATTTGTATGCTATTGTTGGCCATATGAGGGAGATACTTATGTGCTATATTTCTACTATAGAGGAGTGAGCCAAAGAGCGTGCTATAAGTTACGTAATAGAAATACAGCTTGGTGGTGTATAGAATCAATTTCCATCTCCCACCCTATGAATTTAGGATAGACTTTAATCTAAACTTTGGAAAGTGGTGGGATGTCAAATTCTAAGCCAAATAGCCTAGTTTATTAAGTAGATTTCAATTCCTCCAAAATGAGAGGATCCAAACGGCCCCTTAGGATATTACACATTCATGGTTGGCCACCTCTGAGTGATTCAACAAGAATTAGAATGCTCAATCTTTTAATCATTGTTTGGCACAGCTCGTTGATCGCTTAAAGGGCAAAACGAAGATATCCTGTTAGTTCAAAGTTTTCTTTTGGTAATCCTGCCCTCCAACTGAATTAAATCTTGTTAGAACTAGTAGATTTACTTTCTAATAACTAATAGATTGCTTATTTGGCTATTATCCACAACTTGCTTAAGCCTGCCATGTTTTCTGCAGGATAATCTGGAACTACTTTGGTCAATCTAACATTGGGTTGGTGACACCCGGATATCACCAATGAAGACAACAATTTGCTCAAGTGTCACAAACTGTAGGATTGTGGTGTAGCCACCATTAGCGAGGTGGTGATTGTGGAAGTTGTTTGTTCCAGACTTAGTAGTTGCCTGGTAATATTCATGAATGTGGAGAGAATGTAGTACTAGTATGTATAAAGCAGTAGAGTTGAACTTCCATGTAATTCACCATTGCATCCGGTAGGGTTGCTTCTGTTAAGCATGTTCTGCTATGATAATTAACTGTAATATATCCTGTCATTTTGGATCTCTGGACAATGTTGCATCGACCGAAGTTTGAAAAGCAACTAGAGGTAGTCATCATTCTTCTCTGGGTTCCCTTTTTTTTCTGTTCTGTTTCCAACTGTGATTGCTACAAATCTGACATTTGTATCATTGCACATGTTGCTCCTCTTATCGGCTTGATACTGAACTTAATCTGCATCTGCACTTGCTGTCTTCCTCTCGCCTGATATGTGCATTACAGTGCGTGTCATTCAGTGCAAGAAAAATCTACAGCCTTGTTTCTAGACAGGAATTTCTCCTGCACTTTCACTCTTCCACTAGCCTGATCTGCCTGATAAACTGATAACAGGGCTTGTTGGTCAGCACAAGAAACATCTTTATTGTTGGTCAGCACAAGAAACATCTTTAGCCTGTTTTCTAGACCAGTTAAACGTTCGTTACTATACTTGGCTGGTCCGTATTTACATTTGCCTGGAGGACCAGCACAACATCCTGGAGTACACCGGTTCTAAATTCTGAGGCATCACCATGATCAATAGGATGCCTGACCTGCTGCAAGCTGCAGCCTTCATCTTATTGTTAAAAAAAAGATTACTGAATTTTAAAGTAGTGAGCGGCATCCTGATCCCTTGTGTGCAGTATGCACTCAGTAAGAATTTTTAGATTGCATGCTTCAATCTTTTTTACCTTCACAGCTCCGAATACAGCATACAAAACGTGGGCTAGTTCCTCAGACACCCATTAGTAACAAATAATCAGACTGCTTGCAAATTGATTTTCGGGAACAGCTGGTACATGGGCCTTCTTGAGAAACAAATACATCCCAGCGCACACAGCGATGGTCACTGGAGGCCATGTACAGAGGGCCTGTTTAGATCAGTTTGCGTTTTTGCAAAATTTTACTGTTGCAAAGGAATCTTACCAATTTAAAGTACTAAATAAAGTCTATTTGCAAAACTTTTTGCATGGATGGGTTGTAAATCACGAGATGAATCTAATGATGCTAATTAATCCATGATTAAGAAATAATTAGCGGATGGTTACTGTAGCATCACTGTTGCAAAACATGGATTAAGTAGGCTCATTAGATTCGTTTCGCGATTTACAACCCATCCATGCAAAAAGTTTTGTAAATAGACTTCATTTAGTACTTCAAATTAGCAAGATTCCTTTAGCATCTTTGCGTTTACAGCTTTTTTACGTTTTTGCAAACTGAAACAGGCCCAGAATGTAGTGTTCGGTCATTGAGAGCACACAGTTCACATTCTGCTGCGCCAAAAGCAATACCCCATTCTGCAGGTTACAGAAACTACAATGTTCAATCTAAAAATCTAAGGCCTGCAGCCAGTAAATTCTTCTAGCCTTAGTAGAGAAGCTCGGTGTGGATCATCGTTTCCTCTTGCCACGCATTTTTGATTCGCTCTTTGGGTTACCACTGGCTGGTGACTTGGACCCAATTGCCGAGCTCCATAGTGCTCTCTCAACATCCGACGGTGTGAAACTTTCTTCTCCTATGGTCAGTTCCTTCAGGACATACAGAAAATAAGCAAAATGGCAATCAAGTACTGCATATGTGTAAATACAAATTGTACTTTTTATCCAATGCTCAGCTGATACTGATATGAGCCTAATTGTACTTTTTATCCAATGCTCAGTTGATACTGATATGAGCCTACGATCTATATTTGAAATGACACCTAACTGAACTAGTGTTATGTAGGCCAAAGTTAGCACTGCAGAGGCTGCATGACCTACAAACAATAAAATGCTTTACTCCTATTGCCTTAGTGTGCTGACCGGAGCCTGGAATAGAAAGATAAACAAGAGGTGAAAAATTCCCGTGTCATCCTGGTGCACGCCCTGAAAATTTATCTACGCAATGTTCTCAAATTTATTTGATGTTAGCATTTGCAGGTCGTCAAATTGCAGAACCGTGCTGTTATTCACACAGGTACAGTGGGATCCTTTCTAGTAACACTCCATTAATGTAGAAATATATGTTCAATAATAGTCTATAGTTATAGTTTCTGAATACCAAGCCTTAAAGAAAGCACAATCAGCTCTTCCAGTTTGTCCAGACGGAGAGGGGTTAACACACCGAGTATAGTATTCTGCACCAAGTTAAACGTGTTTTATGTAATCTGCTCAATTTTTTCCATATTGGTACATTAACTAGGATATTCTAGTTATGGCCAAACTCTAGTGAGGATCACTACACGAAAACATTAATCAGTTGCAAATTTGCAGCCACCTGGGCAAAGGTACAGTTTGTGTCACGCTGAACACTTCAAATGACCAGACAAAGACACTAACTTTGCAACATTGACACATTGTTAGCAACCATGCGATTTGTTATATCAACGGGATAAACTATACCTTTGCTTTTGCCTGCAATTTGTCAGCAAATGCAAGGTACTGCTTCAGCGTGTATTCCTTTGCATTGCCCAAGGCCGTTACCATCGCCTGCACATAGTCCGTCCAAGGTCACAGCATTACATTGCAGTCAACCCGCACAGAGATGAAGAAATGTAGAAGACATTTTGTACAATAAAACCCACCTCGTCGGACATGAACGGCGCGACATCCGGTGCGTAGGCGGCGAGCACGGCGGACGCAGTGGCGGGGCCGACGCCCTTGAGCACGGTGAGCTCGGTGATGGCCCTGCTGAGGTCAGGCAGCGCCGCGAACGCCTTGCGCGATGCCGACTCCACCATCGCGTCGTCCAAGCCCTTGACGAAATCCATAAGTCTCGGCCTGGCCACAAGAGCCCAATCAATCGTCGGTACTAACATGCTTCTGAAGAAATTTCAGGAACAAGGACCGGACCACGCTCTAGGATCCGAAACTTCGAACGCAAAGCAGCGGGAAGGAAGAAGCTAGGAACAAGCATGAGAGTTCGAGACCGGCGGACGGACCGACCTCCACTTGCCGCGGGAGAGCTTCCACTGGAGGAGGCGCGCCAGCTCGGGCTTGGCGATGAAGGGTTCCGGGTCGCGGCCGCGAAGGAGGGCCGGGAGGTCGTGGCGGTAGAAGGAGTCCACGGCCACGAGGTCGGGCTTGTCCAGGGCTTCGAGCCGGCGGTCGTACGCGGCCAGCGCCGCGCGCCACGCCGCCGCGTCGCCGCTCGCGAAGTCCACTGTCTCCGCCATCGTCGGTTCGACAAGGTCGGTACCGGCGTCTGGCAAGAGGGGGAAATGGGTCGTTGAACCGAAACCGGCTGAACCGGCCGGTTTCCTAAAAACCCGGTTATATTTGGACCTAAACCCTAAACCCTCCATCGCACCGTTGTTCTGCCGTGTGCCGTAGATGTAGGGGTAAATCCGGAAAGCGGCAAAACTGAGGGCGAGGGTTTCTGCTCTTGTGCGCTCGCGCTCCTTCTTCAACCGCCGCCACAACTCGCTGTGCGCCTGTGCCTCATCATCGGAGCCCTCACCGCCGGCGACCTGACTGAGCAAGACAAGCGTCCTTCAACCCTAGAAGTCATCTGTCGCCAGAGACGCTGCTCCGCAGTTTATTTTTGTAATAATTTGGCGATTTGACTGAACGCCGATGCCCCGCGTGAAGCCCACCCCTGAGATGGAAGAGGAGGCGGAGGAGGTCAGGCAGGAAGTTGAAGGTGCCGGCGGGGCGGAGGGGTCCCCGGACGCTGCGGACCCTGGGGCCGGCGGCGAGGAGGGGACGGAGGAGGAAGAGAAGGAGGTCAGCTTCGATGAGCTGGGCTTGGACGAGCAGCTGAAGAGGGCTCTGAGGAAGAAGGGCATCGCGAAGGCAACCCCGATACAGCAGGAGGCCATCCCGCTCATCCTGGTGCGTGATCTCTGGCTTTTATTATCCTTTTGTTGTGGGTGCCTTTTGTTTCGTGCGAATTTAGTTCAGATGTTCGTCATCTGTAATCCAATCGACTACAAGTCTCGGGTCTGTAATTATTACTGTAGCGTTGGCATCTTAGAGTTTGGTAAGAAATAAACGGTAAATGGTGCAGGAACTATGGAATTTCAGCCCCCTTTATACTTGAAAAAACTTTGATTCTGACTAGTGTGATGGTAATATGCAAACTACAGCACTATTTGGATAGCCTGCATTTTCTTGAACTCTCGAAATAACTGTCAGTTGCCATCTAAATGTTTGTCATTAAAGACAGTCCTATTTAAATTTAGTTTTAGGCAAGCATATCACAAGAAGGATCTGGTTCACAAACTGCTGTGGCCTGTCCACCATACCCAGTAACACTCCAGACAATCGCTTATCCAGATCATGTGCAAACATTTTTTTTCTGTAATTTATGACTCTGATCAGCAACCAAATGTTGTGGTTCCAGGAAGGGAAGGATGTGGTTGCAAAGGCGAAGACTGGCTCTGGAAAGACCTTTGCCTACCTTCTCCCATTGCTGCATGACCTATTGAAGTTATCCTTGGAAGGCCGTATTCGTAAACCCGCACCAAATGCCTTCATCCTGGTGCCTACACGAGAGTTGTGCCAGCAGGTAGTGGGCCACAACCTTTCTTTTGCTGAGATTGTTTTATGATTTAGTTTGGGTTTAATTGTTACAAATGCTATATCTGTAGCAGTTTAAAGATTTATATCTCACTTTGATACATCCTGATTCATATATGAATTTTATTGTTGTTGGGTACACTGAAGTTTGCAGAGTACTTTGATACATCCTGATTCATTGGTTTGTAATTTGATATAGTGCAGTGCAAACATATGATTATTGTATCCACTATCGTGATATGTTTTGCCTTACTGCTCAATTGCCAGTAGCGATTAATATCATGTGGGTATAATATAGCTTCCTTTTCCTTTTCTCTTTATCTCTGCTAAAAAAGAAACTAACTCTGCTATCATTGTAACTATATTTGCTTACTATAGGTTTATAATGAGGCATCATCTCTCCTTGAGTTCTGTACATCCAAATTAAAGGTCGTGCAAGTGACTGCTAGCATGTCGGATAAGGATATTGTGAGACAATTCTATCTCATTTCATTGTTATTTTCACAACTTGGTATTATTGTTCTTTCATTATGTCTATAAGCACAACTAACTAAAACCCTGTTATTTGCAGACTGTTGCATTGTCTGGCCCCCCTAATATTCTTGTGTCAACTCCAGCTTGTGTTGCAACATGCATATCAAAGGGTATTATGCGTGGATCATCAATCAAAGAATCTCTTTCAATGATGATTCTCGATGAGGTGCACTTCATTTGTCTTTTAAGCATTTTTTTGGTTGTTTGCATACTTTATGAGTCCTCCAATATAAACATGAATGCCAGTGTTGATGTTGTGTCTCCATATTATTTTTCACAGTCTGTGAACTGATGTAAAACTGCACTGTTCAGATTTTGAAAGTTGTTCTTCCATTACCTGATTGAGTCTTTGAGTTTAGTTCTTTGTATGTATTGGTGCATATGATGATATTAATTTTGAGCCACTGCAAAAAGCTGGAGATCCATACTCCAAATTTGTGGTGACATTTTTTAAAAACTGCAGTGCTATATACTTCATCCATTATTATAGTGCATATTTTTGTATTTAAAGTCTTCAAAAGTATATATTGACCTTTAATTTCTCTTTCAACGTGCAGTTTTGTCCATTGCCACAAAATCAACAGCATCTTAAAGCGTTTTGAAATATGAGTTTATTGATACCACATTTATACTCTAAACATACATATAAATTGACTAATTGTTGGTCAAAGCTTACAGAGTTTGAAGTTTGAACTTTTCAAATCAAATTATGCCTTATAAAAAGTCGAGGGAGTACCAAATATGCTATTTATAGTATTGCACATCAAATTATGCACTTCTGTGGATTGACCATAATGTTCAGGCAAGCTCCTTTTGAAGAAGTTGCTAATCTATTAATGGTTAGTTCCCAGGCTGACCTTCTTCTGTCCTATCGCTGTGAAGATGACTTAAAAGCTCTCATCCCACATATCCCAAGAAGCTGTCAGTCCATTCTGATGTCTGCAACTTCAAGGTCAAATGTGCTCCATGTTCCTTTTTTTTTGCATTTACACAGCCTATCTTGCTTCCACTGCCTACATTTAGGATTTCTCTAAGCGTCTGCGTCTTCATAAATACTTAGTCAGATACTTGGCACTTCAAATTGTGACTTTTTGGCTGTATACAGTTTTATCATGCTGATTCTCTTAAGTGGTTGCTGTTAGACCTGTTTGTGCTGTATATTACTCTTGGTAAAACCCTGCTAATAGTTCAATTGACATGCATTTAACATCTAAGCATTGGAGGTTGAATCCATGCTATTGCTATCCCTTGTTACATGATAACATTAATAGTTGTATGATTTACTTGAGCTCCTGGTTCCATTTGTCTTTCATTTATCTGGTCTGGTACTGAATTCGATGATGTCACAGCTCTGATGTCGACAAATTGACGAAGCTACTTCTGCACAACCCATTTGTTCTAACTCTTATGGAGGTTGGTCGAGCTAAGGATGATGTGATCCCCAAAAACGTACAACAGTTTTGGGCAAGTCTCTTCTGCTACCTTATTATTTGATATCTACGAACTTGTTCTCCATTTCCGTATTGCTATCAGTGTTTTTAAGGCGGTGGTGGTGGCTCGCCTCGCCTAAGGTGTCGCCTTAGTCCGCCTTATCCCACCTTAGCCCGCCTAGGCGATAAGGCGGTGGTGGCTTGCCTCGCCTCGCCTTAACGCTTTAAAAACCATGATTACTATTGCAACTGGGATATTCTGAAAACTTCTAAGAAGAAATAAAGAGTTCCCATGTTAGATATCATTACATTTTCCTGTCTATCCCTTATCTGGTTCATTCTTAGATTATGAAAGTTTTTCTTATTTGCAGTCGTTTCGGCTGAATTTATTTGGCATTTTGAGCATTTATTTCTGCATCACAATCATTATGTTTCATTCTTTTTTTACCCAGATCTCGTGTGATGCCAAGGATAAGATGCTTCATATCCTTGCACTCCTAAAGTTTGAGCTTATTCAGAAGAAAGTTCTTATATTTGTCAACTCGATTGATGCAGCATTCAGATTACGACTGTTCTTGGAAAAGGTGGATTGAACTACTAGTCTTACCCTAATATGAAATGCGATTGGTGATCTAGATCTGTGAATTTGAATGCTAATTTGCTTGACACCAAAAAGAACTTTCAGTGTCCTGAATTGATTCTTGGAATTCCTATTTGAGATAATTCAAAACTTCATGTGCTGCAATAATTGAACTTATGACATAGTTTGGGCTGAACCACTCTCTCTGTTCCTTTTGTATTTGATATTTTAAATATGAACATACAGTCATGTAATCGTTGAGTCTCTTGATGTTTCCTTAAATTCATTTTTCTCTTAAGCTACATGTAGGATACTGGTTCAGGTAAGTCTGTAAAAAATTCATGAAAGGAGTTATAAACAGATCGGTGCTACATCTTGTACTGTCATTTTAAGATAATGCTATGAAAACTTATGTGCACACTATGATTATTTGCAGGAATACTATTCACTTCACTGTTTTTGTTGACATATTACTTTGTTCATCGCTGTTTGCTTCTGTATGGTTTCTATTTTCCATATACGCTTCATGTATTATTACTACAATCTTATGATCAGTATATGCTCTTTACAGTTTGGGATAAGATCTGCGGTGTTGAATGCTGAGTTGCCACAAAATTCTCGACTACATATTATCGAGGTAACATATTCCATGGCTTGTATTAAATTTTGTGACTAGGAGAACTTAATTGCTTAAATGAAGCAAACAACTTGATTCTGACTTGAACTCTCAGATAGGTTCCCTGTAGCTTCTTAGATTGTTTGTTAATTCTGTGGTTGTGATTAATTCTGCTACTTTTTTTATTCTAACTGTAGCCTAGTATAACCTGAATAGCAATATCTTTGTGTGCTTTTTTCCAGTCTTGTGACCCTAGCTGTTGACAGACCTAAAAAAAATCATAAATACTAGTCCAATAGTTAGGGAAGTGAAATGGTATGCAAGGGTACCAGTTAGACAGTTTCCAATTATTTAAAGCTTTGATTGGATTTTTTTTCCTTTTCTTTTCCATTAGAAGCTTGTACAGATTACTTCCTTGCACTGACAAGGTAACTCCAGAAAGGACTTATTACTTTTTTATTTCTTAGGCATTCAATGCTAGATTATTTGATTATCTGATAGCAACGGATGACGCTAAAACAAAGGAGGAGAAGCAAACTGATAAGGAAAACAAGAAAGAGGCAAGGGTGTCCCGCAAACATTTGCAGCAGACTTTAGATGCTGAATTTGGAGTTGTCAGAGGAATTGACTTCAAAAATGTATTCACAGTAAGTTAATTTCTTGACATAATCATTTATTCACAATTTCTGGACCTACTGTGTTCTAATCTGATAGTGCATATCCTGTTAGTGTGAGTTCTCATCTGACTCCTATGGAGATTGACTGTCCTTTTGAAATTCTTCATTGATATCGAGCTGTAATAGCATATTCTATAGATGATATGTACAATGCAAGCTTTATTATATTTTTTTTTCTTAGAGTTCACAGTTGCATCATCTAATATTCATCATGAGCAGTAGATGCTGAATTTTATGTACTGAGAAATCATCAACCAATGCTCCTCCGTAAAATAAATTAAAGAGGATTTAGTTTGAACTTGTGCTGTATGGTTCACCACTGGTTCTCTCTTTAAAAAGGTGTATAGCAGAAGTTTAAATTTTATCATCTTTTTTTCTCGCGCGTGTATCAGCTAAACAAGGTCGCGGTAAATGACGCGCTGATCTCATGGTTGAAGTTCTGAAGATACAGGATTGACCATTATCTTTAATCCTTTTTTAGGTAGTTAATTTCGACATGCCACCGGATCCTGCTGGGTATGTTCACAGAATAGGACGAACAGGGAGAGCAAATAAGACCGGTGCATCCGTATCACTTGTAAGTTCAATTTTACATGGTTCAATCATATAGATTATCGTCAAGAATATGTAACATGTTGTAAAGTTTCTATATGTTCTGTTATCAATGCCCTCATTTTTTTGTTAATCGCTGCTTCAGGTTTCGGAAGTGGAGAGTAGTATTTTTGAAGAGATTGAGCATATGTTGCAAGATATTGAAAATAAAGATACAGATTGCATTTCACCTTTCCCACTACTTACAAAAGATGCTGTCGACTCTCTACGATATAGGGCTCAGGTCAGCAATATATCTATTGTGGATTATGTATACTTGAATCTCTTTTAGCATATTCTATATTGTTATTTCCGCCTATCTTTTTTCAACATTATCCTAAAATAGATAGTAGGTATTGAACAATTGCTTTGTGAGGCTATGCTAGACTGCTAGTATGAAAGTGAGGCATGGTTGCCTTGTGGGAATCTACTATTGTGATTGCTGACTGGTCTGAAAGCAAATCTAGTATTAATGTGCTATCCAGTTGTTGGCAGCCAAGATGGAATCTTGATCATATTTTTTATAATCGTCCTTTCCATGTCCCTTTTGTCTATTCCTGTTATTAGTCAAGGAGGTGTTGTATGTGTATATGTATATAGACAAATGTGACCATGCCCATTAAGCATGAAATCTTGTTCAGGTATCTCTATTTGTGTTAATATTGGCATTCCTATTCCTAGCCTGGTAAGGAAGTTCACTTTCTGAGCAATGAATTGCATGCTTTTGCTTTTTGCTTGAGCAAACTATTTGACTAAGTAGTAGTCAGGCAGATAAGCAGAATAGTAGGTGCGGGTCATCTTTTCTAGCTTCTAGCACATGGGTTCATATTTGCATAAGTTTTCTTTTACAATTCTTACATCAATTTGTTTGTGTACTCTTGAAACAGCAATACTAATTTGGGTGGCTAACGTTAAATGACCCTGCTCTTACAGGATGTTGCGAGGAGTGTGACAACACGTGATATACAGGAAGCACGTCGCCAAGACATAAAGAATGAAATCCTGAATTCTGAGAAGTAAGATTTTGTTGAAAATGCAACTTGCATAATGATAATTGAATCTCTTGAAAACATCTTCCTGGTTCTCCTTGGAAAAGGGGGAAAATCCCAACTAGCTGGATACTTCTAGCTAATAAACTGTGTGATTTCTTGCTGATAGATGAATAAATCAAAGATACGAATGTGTACATTTGCTATTTCATGAAAAAGGATCATCTTCATTCAAAGCAATTTCTGCCCCCGTATTTTTTCCTGTAACAATGATCCCTTTTTATCCTGTAGATTGAAGTCTCATTTTGAAGAGAATCCAAGAGACCTTGGTATGATTCATGAGCCTTGTGCAGAATAGTTGTGTTAGTAAAGTAACCTGTCTGACCAGTCGATGCTGTTTTTTGTTTCTTCTTTTCAGATTTGCTCAAGCACGATAAGTTGCTAAGCAACAAAGAAATTCCCGCACACCTGCGTGATGTTCCTGACTACCTAATTGATCCAAAAACAAAAGAAGCAAGCAATGTTGTCAAACTTTCCAGGGCTGCTATGGGTATCGACAAGCCCCAAAGGCGGAAACGACAGGGATTCAAGGGAGGATCCGGCAGAAGTAGAGACCCCCTTAGGACTTTCTCTGCTGAGGTACATTTATCCATTTAGTAACTTCGGAAACCTTATTTACAGTTCCAGACACTATCCATGCCCTGCTTCCCTGAACAATGATGAATTTTTTTTTTCTTCCTGCGCTTGTTTCTTGCTTGATCATGAGATAATTCATGCCATAGTTGCCAGATGGTAGTGTCTGGGATGAACTATCATCATTAATCCAGATGAACAAGCCTACAAGTGATTAAAGAAGCATAAAGAATTGAAATAATCTCTCGCGCACCCTGGATCTTTTTCTTCAGTCTGTCTATAAATGATACTCGTGCAATTCTTTCCTGCACTGATTTTCTTGTTTGTTGGTAGGGAAAATCACGGAGACGAGGCATGAAAGATAGAGAGGGGGAACAGGATAGAAGAAAGAAGAGTAAGAAGGCAGAAAGCTGATGTCTTCCAAGGAGTTATACTATTAGCTCGCTCAGTTTTGTAGGCTTCTCGACTTCTTGTTTACTCCACTCAACTGTGGAATCTTTGGACAGGTTGTTTAAACAACGGCAAGGTTTATGGGTGGCAATTTATTTTACTGGTGACACTAGCGACCATGGGGGTGTAGAATTTGTTTCTCGCCTGATGGGAAACTTAGTATCATGCTCTTCTCTTGAATCCATGCGCTGCCGTTCAGGGAAACATTAACAGTGATGCGAACAAAAGTTTTAGGGTTTGATTGAACTACCAAAATTCCTTCACCAGAGCTGGGAATAGTTAAGATCATAACCGATGTGATGATTTAGCTACTATTCTTACTAAACTCGCTCAGTTATGCAGGGATTCTGGCTACTGATAAGGGTGCTTTAACATCATAGCGGCAACAAAGGGAATTCTTGGTTTGTTTCATTTAACTAGCATCAACGGTGAATTTGCATGTTTTACCTTTCTCACAGATGGGAATATCTGGAGACACCAATCTTTTCTCTTCTTTTTATTAGGAGGTACCTATAATTGTTAGATTCAAGCGCTAGGTCTTCTATAAAGGGAAAAGTAAAATGCTACCCATACAAATAGTACAACTCTGTTACGATAGATCATATGTTTCGGGCCCTTTGGTAGATGAGGCCAAGCCTTTTTGTTAGCAAGGGATGTGGTGTGGGCAATCGTACTAGGCGATTTGATGACGTGCTCTGTCAGGCTCAAAGTCTAAACTGTCAGAACTTTTCTGGTTGACTAGCTCCGTTAACTCCCTACAGAGAACTCTGCAACCAATTGCCGATATGTGGTCGGTCTTTTGTGCAGAAAAACCTCTTCCCTTCGCACTTCTCGATCTCGTGACATTTTACTGTTTTAATAGCATAAACGTAGGATGATCATTTCCTACTGCTTTCATTAAAATTCTACTCGCATTTGCAAAAAAAAACAACAACAATGAGTTTCCTTCCATTGCATGATGAGACCATTTGCATACAGTGCATGTTTCATGGAATTTCTGACAATGCATTAGTCTTCAAACTCTGCATTTTTGTACCTACGATTTCATTATACTAGCACTACGTTTAGGTCCATCAGCATTCAGCACTTGGTCCCAACAATCTTCTGCCCTTGGAGTTCATGGATGATACTGGGTTTCCATCCGAATTTCCACAGGCCAAAGCTCAACAGAAATTTACAGTGGAATCAGTTTTTCTCCAGCTCCAGCTGTACATGATCCTTAGATCCATACCATAAACGATGAGCCATACAGTATGGGGAGCAACAGAAGGAAACCGGCAATGAATGGTTAGGCCTCCAGCTATACAAAAAAAACTTCATTCAGCGAGCGCTTTACGATGATTCAGTGATTCTATGATGATTCAGTGATTCACAGAACAATTTGGGAGCAATGTCGGCAGCTCACTGTTCTATCTTCATGGAACCTGTAGAGTACAGAAGGAACATTTTGGTAAGATGATTGGATAACTTGAGACATTAAGTATATTTTAGATAAGAGAGGAACAAAAGATAGCTGATTATGAACATGTGATGTAAGAGCTGGATAAGATATCACAAAAAAACACACTAAGTCATATATATACCAGAGTTGTTGGCGCTGCTATCGGCTGCCACACCAAGGTTGAAGTTCATCTGCGGCAGGTTTTGAAGTCCTTCCCACATTGCAGGTATCTGAATTCAAGGTTCAAAAAAGTCTATCACCTCTTCAGAATCTGGAGATGTATCTGAATCAGCATGTCATGAAATGGACAGAAATTACCTGGTTCATTGTCGAGACGTCATGAATTGTTCCCTGCAAAACATCAGCAGGATTGGAAATGTTGCACATCATTTCTGGCTGCATGATTCCTTGGCTAAACTGAGAAGCAAGGCTGCTTGATCCTGCATCCGCTCCATAGAAAGCAAAATGTCTGTCTTGTGAAAGCATCATCTACAGACAAGAATTTCCATTTAACAAATGATATCTAGAACAGCATCTAGAGAGATGTACAATGATAAGCGGATCGGGCAAGTGGATTTACTTGTTTGGATAGAATCTGCTCAATGTCAAAACCAAGCTCTGGGTTGACAGTTGCTAGTTTCATTGACAAGAACTGCAAGTTTAAAATTGTATTACAATAGTGGATTATATTCTAACAAGATGCCACACATACTCCAAATCAACTAAACTATAGATGCACTAACACTACCTCGACTTGCCGTTGCAATGACTGCACATAGTTGATAATCTCATCAAGCATGACTGCCTTGCCAGTGATCTGTTAGGAAGAAAGCTGTAATGTGTGGAGTACAGGAGTCTTTGACAAGTTGCTTGCACTAAACCAAAGAGAACTTACCTTACTGCATCCAGGAACAAGATCTTGAAGCAGCTTCATTCTCTCACTTATCTTTTTTCTCCTCAGCTGCACATATTTTCATCAACTTCAAGCGTGAGTAAGGAGAACAAAGCAAACTGAACTAGCAGTTCCTTATCACAAGAGAGAAGTTTACTCTTTCTGCAAGGCTGTGGCTGTTAGTGGCTTGGCCTCGCTTTGCCCGGACATGAACATAATCCTCTTTAGTACCATCGCCATCAGAAGAACCTTCCTTGCTTTGCATTTTGGGCGAAATCTTTCTGTTCCCCTCCAATGAATTCCTTTCTGGCTGAGAAGAACCTTCTGTTTGTTGATCACCAGCATTCTATAGCCAACAATTACAATACAAACGGTCATTACCATAAAAAACCATTGACATAATACTACATATCTAGATTAGATAGGAAGTGAGGCCAACAAGAAATCTTACTTGCAACATCGCAACGCAATCATCCATTCCTTTCCTCTTCTTCACACTCCCGCTATGCTCATCACTCATTTGGATGTTCTGACTGAATGTACCTGTGGGATTATCATTGTTTCCATTAGCTACAGAATTTCACCTTCAGAAAGCTGCCTAGGACATGATTAAAAAAAACTAACCAGATGAAGATTGATACAATCCTGGTCTTTCTTCTAAACCCATACTGTAAGGTCCAAATCCATACGGTCCACTGTTATAGCCCATCTTCTGATGCATTGTGACAGTATTCCAATTTGCCTCGGAGAATTCTCTGCCACTA
This sequence comes from Panicum hallii, assembly GCF_002211085.1. NCBI lineage: Eukaryota > Viridiplantae > Streptophyta > Magnoliopsida > Poales > Poaceae > Panicum > Panicum hallii. The sequence goes on along the minus strand of NC_038050.1, from coordinate 6,023,730 downwards.
TTTGCACTAGGACATTGATCAGATTGCTGGCCTGAGTACATCTCCAATTGTCCAGAAATACCAACGTTCCTTAATCCCCTGTTGAAAAATGAATTGAAGGTGAACAGGATGGATGAAAAAATACCACTAAATTGCACCATAAAGACTTGACATATAAAGGGTGCCTTGTACACAAGAGTAAATATTGATCAAGTCAGCAACACCTTTTATTTCACATAAATATACCCCTCAGCTTGTTTTTTTGAGGTTGGGGGAAAACAATATCATGCATCTGATAATCCTATCAGAATGAAAAGCAGCCAGTCCCTTCAAGAACAGCCACTATCCCTATCTACAGATCAAAAGAAGGGCAAAAGAACGATCCACCGTCCAGACAAAGGCCTGCTGTAACTGTATTACAGCTGGAGAAGATGTGCTTCATACATAGCCATAGCCTTTGGGAACAAACAAAATCTGCCACAGGGTAAAGAAGCACACAGACCAGAAAGTGAAAACTTTGAACCCAGGGCATAAAGGAGGGGACACAGGAGAAATAACCCCATCATTAAGCAAACAGCACTCACTAACTGAGTCTTTTGGACCAAAGTGAAGGAGATGGGAGGAGAGACTACTCTTCCTAAAAGACTCAAAACCCCAAAGCTAATTGGAAACAGGGAAAGCCTACCAAATCTTCAAGAACCAGGCATGTACCACACTAGTACCATGAAGTTTTAAAGAAAAGAGCCATGCTTCACCAGATGAAGAACTTGCAAACAAGATTGGAACCAACCAAGCAGTATTGTCTCCTTTAGGATATGGCTAAGGCAGCCGCCTCTGAGAAGCTAAAAGAGCTCCTAATAATGCTGCCGGAAATTTAAAACTAAGGGGAACTCTAAAAATTTAAAACGAAGGGACCTTTTTGGATGAGTAATAATCACAGGGCTAGCATCTTCAGGGGGCACATTGAAAAGATGAAGCTGCCTCCACAGAGGATTATCGATCAGCCTGTAATTTCTTTCATAATCTTGGAATGAACAACAAATGTGAAAGCTTGTAGAAATACTTCCGCATCACCAGAGCTCACAGAAGGAAAGGGAGCAATAGAGCAAGCTGGAAGTTCAAGCTGAACTGGCGAGGGCGTGAGGCTATTTGAATGCATAGATAGCAGGAATAGGATCTGCAAGAAATAACTAAGGCAGTGCTGAAGCTTTCCCAGAGCAGGGGGGACGAAAGCAACGACCTTTGACTACTCCATCGTGTGATGAGGTGGTGTAAAGATCTTGAAAGGAACAGCTGCTAAGATGTTCAAGACAATAACTGCCTGAAAATTACCTGACCGCCGAATCACATGAAACTTCAACTCCAAGAGGCTGGCCACCAATTTCACCTGCACAAGGAGAGAAATGCGTTGAAATAATTTCATTTCAAGAACTCAAGAGCAGCTGGATGATCTTTCTTTTTTTTTTCCGTTTGCAGAATTACCTGGCGCTGGAGCGCGTTGGAGAGAGAGACGGCTTGGTTTCTTGGCCCCTCCCCAAGTATGGATCGCAAATTTGACCGCGAGGGCAGGGGGTGGTGAAAGATTTTAAGGACAGGATGCGGAAGCAAAAGGGCAAGAAGGGAGCCTGCTGCTAAGTGGTGTTTGTTACCTGCCACTGAGGTGAAATGATTCCTTCTTGCCCTCTGGCAGAGGGTTGTTAACCACTGCAACTGCCCCCCCCCCCCCCCCCCCTCCCTCCTCCCCCTCCTCCCTCCCTCTCTCTCTCTCATATTTCCAAAACCTTAGCGTAAGCTAACAACACCTAATCAAAGGTAACAGCAGACTAGTGTACTATTATGAGTAGTTTACTGCTTGCTTTACTTTAGTACACAAAGATTAGCTGTAGTAAGGAGAAAATAAAGTAGGGAGTAAAAAAATAGTGTATAATTCTCACCTGCCCAGCCTTGCATGCCCTCATGTCCTGTGGGCCCCAGTTCGACTGTGGACCGTCCTATTGAAATTTGTATATTGTTTTCTAGGTTGATATTTTATTGATTATCCAATAGATAGTACGTAGCTGCAAGTTTGAATTGAAATAAAACGGTTTTTGACCAAGTATAGGTGATTTTTAAGAAACGGCAGCAAAGCCACAATCCATTTGAGAACAAATTGCACAAATGCGAGTCAGGTCATTTTATGGCTTATGAAGTTTATTTTCTAGGCTTTATAGCATGCTTGAATTTGTAGGTGTGGCGCAGCAGCGCTGTTGCTACTACTACTTTACAAAGAGCAAATTATGATGGCTTTGTTTATAAGGGTAGGGGTGCTTCTCTTCCACACCAAGCTTTGAATGAGCCATGTCTCTCTTTCTAGCTGACATGCTGCCATCTATTTGTACACTTGGTCTTTTTCCCTCACCCCTGCCAGCTTACCTGCAGCCGTTCCTCTCTCTCCCCCTCTCTATAGACACCCAAGGAAAAGAAAGAAGGGTAGAGAGAGAGGGAGAGGGTGAGCAAAAACATAAGGAATCTTGTAATCTTTTCACCTTCTTGTCCTCTACAGTCTGAAAATGCAGGACGCTAGCTGGATTTGTGGGATATGGTCAAAGCATGCACTGTAAGGCATCCTGCTGCTTGCTTGCTTGCTTAGGTGGCTCCATCTTCACAAGATCTTTCTCTCTTTTCCATCTTTCTTTATAGGACAAAGAAAAACTTACTAGTACATGGTGATGGAATGACTTCAGCGTCAATCAAATCACACAGCTCTAAAACTTTGATCACTCTCCATGTCACAAAAATAATAATGGTTTTAATCCACCAGTCAGTCAGATGGGGGGGGGGGGGGGTGGAGGGGGAGGGAGGAAGAGAGTAAAATAAATGAGCTGTAGTATGTACATTACCCTCGTTCAGACGCAGCAAGGCACCTAAATTCTGCATCCCAATGAGAGAATCTGGGACTTGTATTATGTGTCGGTGTGATTGGCTGTTTACATCCTTGCTTTGCACTAATCTAAGCAGTATATATACTTAATACAATACTTCAGTCCAAATTGCCTGCTTTTAATATTGGAGCATTAGCTGTTACTGTTATCCTGTCCCTGTGTTGTTCTTGCAAAGGGATCAGAGGGTGATGCAACTTTGCACTGAACTCTTTTCTCAATTTGGTATCTACTTAATTATCAGGAAATGCTTTTTTTAGATTGCAAAAGGAAAACTCGAAATGCTTGTTTCGATGGATAGCATTAGGTATGATTGAATTGAATCAAGTGAAAAAAAAATGAAGAAATTTCTCTACCAATCCGAACGGATTAGGTCAAACGTGTGACTGTCCCGGTGGAAGAGCAAAAGAATCAGAGCTAGAGCAAAGTAGTCATGGTCTAGTTCACGCGGACCAAGTGTGCCAGTGCACTAGGCTTAGTGACATCATGCTTGTACAAGGCAGAGCTCACAGGCTGATTTTAAAATCAACCTCTTGTTCCAACAGTCTACTCAAAGATCCAGAGGGTTTTTCTATGCTCCTACATACTACTAGGCTACTAGAAATACCTATAAGAATTTTGTATTATGAACATGTACAATTTGTTGCTCCTCCTGTTCAGTGGGGGCCTGCCCCTGTCCCCTGTTCTTTCATGGGTAAAAATAATCGTTGCTCCAGTCACCAATGCAAACATCCATTTTGGTTCTAATTATGAAGAGGTTTTGTTCTTAAGATCATCAAGGATTGTCTTCGGTTAGAACTTCGATTTATTCATTTTCCATGAGATTCAAAGGGCCCATCATGACTGTTGTAGTTTTTCATTGCTGTCTCTTCGGCAAATTTTTTGCTTAGGCTAGTCCGAGCGGAGATTTCATGAGAAGTTTTATGGTCATTAAATATCATATCACATCAGCAAATTTGCTGATATGGTAGGATCATTACGAAGAAAGTCAAATTTGCTGACGTAGTAGGATCATTACGATGAAAGTGGAGGGAGAGTTTCATAGGATGTGAGAGGAGTTTTATCACCATAAAACCCAACTAACACAGTTACCAAGTTCTCAGTCTTGATAATTGTGCAATAAAACTGTGCACTGAGACTGCCACTATATCAAAAACAGATTTCTTTGATGTGTTCGGCGGTTGAAGCCCACAATAAATTATGTGATCTAAAATAACAATTGCATGTTTTAAGACCAAATACAGCACATAGGGAATTTAAGGTTTAGCCAGTGGCATGTGAGTAACTTTTCCTACCTTCCAATTCCAAACCACAAAGAGCAAACTCATTGGCCGTATCTCGAGGAAAGCTGGTTGTCCCTCTTTCCAGTGGACCGGGGGTGAGACATTAGTGATTGACCACACCGCTAAGCGCTCTCAATTAAGGGGGGTAGTAAGGGTAACCATACGGGCGGGTGAAGTGTATGATACGCCGCGTGCAAGCCGCGGGGGGGGGGGGGTGGGGGGGGGGGGGGGGGGGGTTGGTAGTGGGGGGGCGTCATGATCGCCGCCTCTTCGAGACCGATCGATGGATCGCCCGGCGCGCGCGCGCCCGATAATCAAGTGAGATCGCGGGCGGCATGCTGGCAATGCTTGCTGCCCATGATGGAGACCTCGCCATGCATGAGAAGCAGTCGGGGAGTGCTGGATCGCTAGGCCTGAGAGATCTCACCAGCGATTAGATTAGCGCGGCAATCATCTGGTCGGGTTTAGCAAGCGCAGGTGAGACCGGGTTAATTGATAGCGCACTTTGCTCTACCCACATGGCCATGTAAGCAGCCTGCTGTTAGCCTGTTTTGGATGGCTTGGATTTCTAGTGCTCCCCCTGTTTGTACTGTTGGATTGCGTCATTTCGATTCAACCATATAGCCCATACCAAAACATAGGGCCTCAATGTTGAGTCTAAACGATCTATCCAATTCCCAAATAAACGTGCTGCACTTGCAGGAGGTTGGTGCCCATTAAAATATGCTCACCTGAGCAGTGGCATTAAATTATATGAATAAACTTGTCTTGCGTAGGACCACAGGGAGTACTGTAACACCCTCCGTGGTACTAACAAACTAATTAACTAACAACACTCCAAACTGCTTGTTCCATGCTTCTTTATTAAGGGGGTTTTACTTGTGAGGAGCCGTAAAACGGATCTGCAGCACCACTTTGTAAAGCTGCATATGCTTTCGGAAATAATGTGTGGGCCGCACGGTCGTGGAGCGCTACTGTGTAATATGGGCCTAGCTTCTTAGCCGGAAAGGCTTTATCGTGGGCGTCCGGCCCAGTTTTGTACAGGAAGGTCTTTCGTCTGCTTGGTGAACTGGCCGGGCCCACGGCCCACTAGTGATGTTTGAAGTCGAAGCCCAGCAGGCAGCATCCAGTGCATCTTATCTTATTAGTTTAGAGTCCAATTAGAACCAGAATTTTTTCTGTTTCCGCAGAAATGGAGCTGCCAGCCATGTATTGAAACCAACAAAATCCACGTGACATTGAACTTTCATGTGTGGGTTTTACAAAATTCATGTGAAATCGTCCCCCGCGTCCGCCTTGAAACATCGACTCCACCATCGGGAAGTGATGCTATATCGCCAAAAGATTTTGATATGATAAAAAAAAGAAGAAGAAGATTTTGATGTGGAGAATTGGAGATTGCATAGTGGTTAGTGGAGTCGCTACGGCTGTATACACACGCACACGCTGCACAGGAACTGAAAAGCAATCCAAACCGCTACGAGGCCCCTTCTCCTACTTGTCCGATCGAGTAGTTCTTCCTACGCCACCGCGCCCTGCGAGATGCGACGGCGCGTCGCCTAGATGCCGCCCCTGAAGAAGGGGTCCCCGAGGAAGGAGGTGGAGTAGGTGCCGCCGCCGTTGGGGAAGAGCGTGAGGAGGCAGGCGACGGCGAGCACGAACCCCCACGCGAGCCGGTCGTTGCCGAGCGGCGTGATCTCGTCCTGCGCCGGGATCTCCTCGCCGCCGCGGACGAAGGTGGCGAAGAGGCCCCACGCCAGGCACAGCACGCTGCCGCTGATGGCGCCCGCGCCCAGGAGCACCGATGTGCCGAACGACAGCAGCGCCGCCGTGCCGCGCCCGAACAGCGCCTGCGCGACGCGGCCGCCCTCCAGCCGCCCGACCGGGAGCAGGTTCAGCGACGTAACCACGATGCCCAGGAGCCCCGCGAAGGCCAGCGGGTCCACGGGCACGCCCACGCCCTCCACCGCGTTGGGCAGCACGTTCCCGAGCTCGTCGGCGTACGGCCCGATCACCACCTGCACGAACGACAGCAGCGGGTTGTTGTAGAAGAACTCCGGCCGCACGAACCTGCCAGATCGAGTCAGATTCAGACAGGGCCGTCGTCAGAGCTCTCTGCCCCCGACCAAAATGGCTGCTGAGAAGAGAAGGCGAGATGGCTGCAGGAGAAGGACGACTCACAGGGCGTTCTCGCCGCCGTTGAAGCTACCGTCGGCGATGAACGCCGAGACGGCCAGCACGATCGACGTGACGTACGCGCTGGCCGTGCGCGCGACGGGTATGTCGAACAGGGCCTTCTTGTTGGGCAGCAGCGACTCGTAGTTGTTCATCACGCCGAGGCAACCCGTCCAGTTCGACGGCACCAGGAACGACGGGCTCAGCTTCACGCCGTACCTCGCCGCCGTCAGCCTCGTCGCGACCTGCCATTTTGCGCCAGCCGTGCCAAGAGGGATCAGCAGCACTGCGACGGAAGCGGCGAGCACATAATTAGGCATGGCGGGGACCGGAGATTACGCAGCAGTACCTCGGACACGCCGAGAATAGTGAGGAAGCCGCCGAACAGAGGGAGCACGTCGGAGACGTAGTCGTCGAACGTCGCGCCGGGCTTGAGGAAGAAGCCGCTCATGAGGGCGATCGTCCCGAAGGTCGTGACTGCTAGCGCCACGGCGCTGAGGTAGCCCCACGTCGTGCTCAGCCTAGTGACCTCGAGCTGGAGATCGATCTCCGCCTTGGGCTGAACCATGCAGACCTGCTTGGTGACGTCGTCGGCCTTCTCCTCCATGAACCAAAGGGTGACCTCCGTCCCTGCGGCCTCGGCGATCTTCTTCTCCAGCTTCGGCCGCACCTCCTCCACGGGCCTCCGCAGGTTCCCGATGAAGATCCCGCCGTCGCCGAACCGCCGGACGTCCACCGCGAAGAACGTGTCGTACCCGAAACAGCTCTTGAGCTGCACGCACCAATCATCTTCCTTCTTATCTGGTAATCCGAAGTTCCAAACCAAGCAGAGCGAGTTCATCAGGAGGTCAATTATTACCTTGTTCAGGTCGAGCGCCTTGAAGGTCTGCTCCGCCAGCTCTAGCCTCTGCTTCTCCCGCGCCAGCTGGTCCTTGGCCAGGCCCCGGAGCAGGCTGGCGACGGGGTTGGCGTCGGGCTCGCGGTCCAGCTCGCGGAGCTTCCGGTCGGCGCGCTTCTTCTCCAGCTTGATGGCAGCCTCGATGGAGGGGTTGCCCATGAACTTCTTGAACTCCTCGTCCGACTTCCAGTCCACCTCCTGCTGCTCATCCGTGCTCCTCTTCGCCTCGCCATCGCCTTCTCCGTGGCCTCCCTCTGCTCCTCCAGCATGACCGGAGGTCTTCGCGCCGTTCTCCCCTCCGACATGATGCGACGCCGTCGTCGCCTCCTCCTCCTGCTGCTCGCCGGAGGCTACGGCAACGGAGGAGACCGGGTCCGTCCTCTCCTCCTGCTCCTGCTGCAACGATCGCCTAACTACTGATCTACTCCTGAGAGGTCGGAGGGGCGGCCTGTACTGGTTCTTGGAGAAGAGAGGGATCCGGATCACCCTCGGCACGGCTGCGCTTCTACTGGTAGAACCGCTGCTGCTGCACAAGAGGGAAGACGCGAGAGAAGCAGACGCCATTGGCGACGAGCTGTGGAGCTTTGAAGAACGTGCGCTTGTTCTACCTCTGATGTTTCGCTGTGAAATCTGAGGAGGTCAGGCCCCATGGGAGAGCTTAAAAAGGTTTGGAATAATGGATGGAAGTAAGGAAGGAAGGAAGGAAGGCGGGAGGTCTAGAAGGTTTGAGAAAGCGCGCGCTGGGCCGGAGGACTCGTGAAGAATGCGACGGTCGGAGGTGGCTGGTGCTGCGCGTAGTGGCGAGTGGCGACGACGGAGTTGAGATCCAGGATGAGGCCTCGGCTTATCCGACTGTCTGGGGGGAGACGGACACTTGGCGGCAGCTGGGTAGTGGGTACGCTGGCTTGGAGCTTACTGTGGGGATCCGGACTCGAAAGGCTTCCTCAATTTCTCCCATCTGCTGTTTCTGCCTTGCAGTCGTTCTGAGTTCTCCCCCAATTTTTGGTCCACACTTCCTGTGGCGCTAAATATGCAACAAAAAACGTGTTCCAGCACTTCTGCCCCACAAGGGGGAACAATCTGGCACAGTGTAGCAGAATCATGCAGTGTAGCAAAATAGCAGTGGAACACTGGAAACCAAGATGCCGGAGCAAGAGGCCACGTTTATTGATTAGGATGAGTCAAGCTACAGATTATAATTTTACAAGTGCTTGATCAAGTAACATGGATAAGATACTTATCCATAAGAGTCGCAGGTGTGATCTTGTCAAAGAATGTTTGATCCGGCATATGTTCCGAAGTAGGTTTTAGCCTGCTCTTCTTCACCTTCAAAATTGTACTTACACGCAGGTAGTTGAACCTGGTGGTGGTCGGCAATAAAGGTTTTTGTGGCTTCAGCCTTCAGAATCACCACCTCCGCACCAATGAAGTCAGTAACTGCAAGTACACAACGGCGAAATGAGAAGCATGCCATAGGTATTCAAGAACATTGATTATGACACGAACAAAGAAGCACAAAGCCTTTGACATTAAGCTTATGGTTGGAACTTCATTTGCACAAAGCACAAAACATGGCTTATGGTAGGAACTTCTTTTGTTAAGAATAAACAATATCTCCAAATTTCCAAGTTCCTACCTTGTGGCAAACATGAGTAGCAGTGATCTCCCCTTACAATTATATGAACTTATTTTGTATATAATAAGGAACCAAATTCAGTTTTAGTCATCCTATTCATTTAAGAGCTCTTCCTAGCAAAGATGATGTTCTCCATTCATGACAAGTTTTGGTAAAAAATATAGCAGTGATTTGAGGAAGAACATGTCGAATGGCAAGCAACTAATAGCTTAATAGAGTAATACACGCAACAAAAGTTAGCATGCTATGTTCGTGAAAGAATAAACAAAACGCGTTTTCCATGACACTGTATTGTTTGTATAATGAGAACACATAAACCTTATAAATGATGGGCAATTGCATATATTGTGTTGCTGCTATGTCTGAAATTAAATCTAGTTATAGCACTGCAAAGGTGAAGAGTCTGAAATTTCTTTGGAAACAAAACTAGATACCATTAGTCTGAACTACTCCATATCCATGTGCCAATGGTATCCATGCTCAGTGAAATTTCTTCGGAAACAAAACTAGATACCATTAGACTAAACTGCTCCATATCCATGTGCCAGTGGCACCCATGTTTAGTGTTTCATAGCAGGCTCACAATATTGCAATAGTAAAATTCTGAGGGAGGTTTTTCAGTTCACGAAATTACTGACCTCAAAAAGCTCAAAAGGACTTCCACGCCTGTAGTCATCATCCTGCTGCTGTTGTCCAACAGAAAGGATTTGAGAAACCAGGGCACGCCAAGCTGTTAACAAGACCCCTGTACTTCCCATCGTTACCAAGATAAAAGGAGTTGGTGGAATATGACCAGATGTCACTGCTCGGATGGCAAGTCCCAACTAGCAGAAGAGAGAGAATCAGAGTCAGCATCAATATTGACTATCATCAGATATTAAGACATGAAAATATTAAGTTACTACAACTCTTATGCAGAACTCCTAGAAAGCATATTTTGCATTCTTGTTCAAATCACTATGAACCTGTAGGTTCATTGTAATTTAGCAATATTATATTTGTTCAACACTACACAAAGTGAGAGAACCTCTGATCAGGTAATGGATTGGCTCTTATGTCTCATCATGTCAATTGTCTATTGGTCTGTTTGGAGCTTTGGATTACTTGCTCAAATAAAAATAAAATCCAAATTTTCTTAGCATGGTTGAGATATTAAGTAATGCCAACAAAACCATATCACGAGAAGGTGGTGGTTAAGTTATCTTAGAGCATTCAAGCACATGGCAAGCTTATTTGCCTATCCCTCATCAGAGATTGACAAGTGGTGCAAAGTTAACAGCCCTCAACAGCTAGCAAACGAGAGAACCAGGCAGCCCCTATAATACCTGAATAAACACAATTGAGTCACAATAACAGATGTTGAATACATGTAGTTTGCAATGTATTTGGTGCATATATGCATGGATACTAATGTACAGTTGAAAGGCAAATGCAAAATGAACCGAATCAACCAATTCTTATGAAAGCAACAGGTAACAGAATGGTGCTCGGTAGGTGAACAAAAAGGTTCATAAAGATCACAAGTTACAAAAACATCAAACATTGTTGACCTTGGATAACAAAATGGCAAGCTCTAAAGTCGCATTTCTTGGCTCATGATTGAAACGACAGAACCGATATATCGATAATTACCGGTATCCCAACAGCCCATGATTTAGCCGCGGTGATAACAGCACTCCCCGCGCCATTGCGCCCTTTCGCATCATCGCCAAATCCACCAAGGAGGTAGGCGCTTAGCAGCCACCCTGCACCAGACACGAAATCAATGAGCAACCCGTCCATTCGCCCACCAGATGAACAGCAACCACGAAACGGCAACGCCATTTGCGGATTTCCTTAACCAGCAATGAAGGGGTCGGCCGTCTTGAACGTCTCCGCGTCGAGCACGGGCAGCCCGTGGCTGAACCTCCCTATCGCGGAGAACAGCAGCAGGCAGAGCACGTCCCCGCCGGCAAGGAGCCCCAACTTCCTGCGAACGAACGCGGAGCGGGAATCAGCGAAGCGGGTCAAACCAACGAGGGAATGGAAATGCCGCGGGCGACACGATAAGTCGATAACGTTAAGGCACGTACGCGTAGGAGACAAGCTTGGACTCGGCGCCGGCGTCGCCGGGCTTCTCTATCTGGATGACGCCCTCGAGGGGCACGCCGTCGTCGGCGACGCGGACGAGGACGGGGTCCTCGGTGGCGGCGGAGGAGCCGGAGGGGCCCTCGCCCGCGGCGGCCGGGGCCGGCGGGGCGCGGCGGGGCGCTTGGTCGGCGCCGGCGCCGGAGAGCGCGAGGCGGCGGCGCGGGAGGCGGGGGTTGGCGAAGAGCGGGTAGGGGTTGGGCGTGGCTGGGCCCGGCGGCTTGGTCGGCAGCCGCCGCGCCGAGAGGGAGCCGTTGGCGGCCTGGCTCACGAGCAGCATCGTCGCGGATGTACGGCCTCTCGCCCTCGCAGGGGAGCGGTGGCGCTGGCGGTGGGGACGACGGAGGGGAGGGGTGGGAATGGGATTTGCGTCTGGGTTTGGGTGGTCTAAATTTTGCTTTGAGGTGGTCTTAAAATTGGGGCGCAGGAGGCGAGGCCGAGGCGACGAGGCCGGAATGGGACGAACGAACCAACGATGGGGTGTGGACGAGGCGGCAGCGGCGGGCCCGGGGCCTCGTCTCGTCGCATGGAAAACTTGGTTGGTGGCCATGGCGTTTCATTATTCTTTGATGATGACGGATCTGCACAGATCTTTTGACTAGGGATCAGAATTCTCCTAATTTTTTTCCTTTTTCTTCGGCTTCGACGACGACGAGCTTCAGCGGTCGGCTTGTTCAAACTTCAAACGCCAATTCTAGCCCGGAAAGCCAGGCCTAGTCTAGGCTTGCAAAAAAGAAGAGGCACAGCTTATATTCTAGACGAAATAACATTTTGAGTGAATTACATCAGGCATCCCTGAACTTGTTCCGAGGTCTCATCTACGTCCCCAAACTTCAAAAATGCTAATTCTAGATCACTAAACTTGAGTTAGAACAGAGGTGGACGTCCAAAACTTCCATCCAACTTGAGTTAGAACAGAGGTGGACGTCCAAAACTCCCATCCCTGTCTACCTGGCATAAGAAGGACCCCTACTTGCTTGCGTGGCATGTCTATGTGGACGAATAATTCTTTTGCTTGTACAGCATAGGGGATATTGTATATACTTTTAAAGACAAGTTTTTTGAATAGCACATAGCTATCTTTTTGTACGAAGCTTACATGATTGCTACAGTTCCTTTACTGTAAGCTTTTGCTAATTACGTAATGGAGGTCTAGTTGAACTTTCGTGGACACCATATACTTTATGATAATTATATAAGAAACTTTACTTATTCCTAATTGAATTATATATATTATTATTTCTGTTGAGGTTAAATGGGTCATAGTTTGTGCTCTTTTTTAATGCCGGCTTAGTTCAAATTATTAGTCTCGAAATATGTCCATAATTCACCGGGTAAACAAACTCCTTCATTCCTTGTCCTCTGTTCAAAAAAGATGAGGGGGTACCATGAAAAAATAACTTTGAAAACGTAACTAAAACTTCCTCACATTCAGGTTGGCACGCCACGCAAGCAACGACGGGTAGGTACGGGAGTTTTGGACGTCCACCTCTGTTCTAACTTAAGTTTAGGGACCTAGAATTAGCAGTTTTAAAGTTTGGGGACGTAGATGAGACCTCGAAACAACTTCAGGGATGCCTGATGTAATTCACTCTAACATTTTGGACTTTTGAGGAGAGAGTACTTACATAACTCATTGCATCTATGAGGAGCATATACAGATCTGGATCCAATCCAAAATGGTTCAATGTTTCGACTTTTGAGGGGGATAGCCAACGAACACTATATAGTTAGTACCATTGGCTGCTTGGACTATGTAGGAATTTATGACATTTGCAGCAAATTTGAACTCTCTTGAATTGTTGTCCTAAACATGACACAATAAAACACACCATGAATGGTAAAACCAATTTTGTAGCTCCAGTCATAAACTGAATAACAGACCGAGCAGACTTCCGGAATAATGTTGAGATCACACATCCAAGTTTTGAACGGCACATAAGGTCACATTGATTTTAGAGAAAATTTATGTTTCCAAGATTTCTGGAAGAGCCAAGATCACATGGATTTCATGTTTCCAAGATTTCTGGAAATGCAAACTTCCATTTAGGAGAAAGGGCCAAGACTTCGAACTTTGCTTTTCATATTTTACCGACTGTACTATCCAGATGTGCAGCATTCCTCAAGAATTATTAAACAGCAACTTGCATACTTACAATGCACACAATTCACAATCCACCGCCTTCGAGATATCTAAATAAACCAGGCATCTCGACCTATACTATACATGAAGCTTGGCACATTGGTATATCAGATGCACATTGATGGACAAGCCACTCTTGCAGCAAGCACTCTTGGAACTTCAGGAATCAAGGGCGCCGAAAGTGCTTTTTAACTGTACAGAAGTAACTTAGAATGAGGTTATGCAACAATTGGCATGCAGGGAACCGGCAGAACATATTGAACCGCGTGCAGCTTGTGAACAAAGAAAAGGATCTGTTGATGCCAATAGATAACTGATGAAACAATATGCACGTTAGAAGTATATTCTTACTTTCCCTTTTGTAACCAGGCTGCAATTAGAAATTGCTAATAAAGAAAACTCAAAGTGATCTATGTTAAGATGGACAGGAATTGGACCTACTGAACTGTAGGATGTGCCATCAGGCTACTGGAACTTTGCAGCAAATGTTGAGCACATCATCCAAAGGTGCATGATCACCTGTGCCCTCATCTTTCCTTGCATATAACAGTTCTTTACCTTTGAACACAAACATTCCCCCCTAAAACACATATGAAACAAACGGTTCCATGAATCAAGATTATGTGTTAAATTGCAAAGGTAGGTTCAACTTATGGTGGCAGAAGACATTTTAGGTGTCAGAAAATAATCTTAACCTGTTGTAGGACACCTTCCCTATCATCTGGGGTGGCTTCGATTGTATAGTTCTTCACCGCCTCCTTAAGGGAGTCAAACCGTGAAAACACTTTCACCTTGAAAAAATACGTTCAAATGTTTAAGACTATGCATTACATATCTCATAACAGAACAAATGCAAATTGGAAAATTGTTGCTACACAATCGATTCTTAATTGCTTACACTGGCTGGGTTGAAGAATGTGCGGCCAATACCAAAATATAGGCCCAACAGATCATACGCCTGAAAAGGTTCAATTGGAGTTGTGCAATCAGGAAAAGAAGAAATGTTTTTGACAGAATGAAATTTCTGATTATTACATCATTGATCCTAATGTACCAAATATGGTATGTAGATGCATCTAGACATCTAGCTCATTCAACACCTAACACATAAGTGTTCCTTTGGAGAGGAATTTAACATGTATCTTCATGGCAAATATGATGAATAAGAGATGTCATAAGCTTATTAGAAGAATTGAGCAACAACAGCAAAGCTTGTTAATAATGGTACGTTTGCAGCTACAGAGAAAGTTAGAAGAACGTATTTTATGATTAGAGAACAGAAATTCAGTTCTGAAGCTATAGAAGATAGATAGAAGTCAGTTTGTAAATAAACCGCCAACAATATTTTTCCATTCGCTGACCTGACAGCAAATGCATTCATCTTTCATATTTACATTTCATCTGATTGGGCATACAAAAAAAATGTCTCAAAATAGTAATTAAAATTTTTATGGGGTAGATCCTGTTAATGAAGTCCAAAGGTCTAGACAACACAATGGCAAGGAATCCCTTATAAATAAATGGTAAGGAGAAAACTATAGGTTGAATAGATGCATATAAAAGAAAGCAGTTCATTCAACAATTAGTCATAATATGGTAGAGGTATCATTTAGGCTATAACATACATGATGTCAACATCCAATAGGCTCATAAATCATAAATAGGTGAGCACCGGATTAGTACCTTCCGTTCCGGATCTGCATAGAGGTATTCCAACGGAAAGGGCAACTGCATCAAATAAATTTTAGAGAAATTTGTTAAGGGATGGACACTTTTTGGAGAATGCCAGTACACAAGCTAACACAGACGAGCATGTTTCTCTCTCTTGTTTTAGAAATTTGTTTTGCAGCAAGTGAACAAACAAGATCATTTTACTTATTTTACTCCTACTTGTAGAAAACAATATGAGGCATAAACGGTGAAAATTCGAAGTTTCAGACAATGAAATCATATGTATGCCATACATGTTGACAAATAGTCCATTCCGTGTGTGTTCAAGATTTAAAGCTAGCTAGTCTACCAAATGAGGCATATACGTACGCGCTCGGCAAGAATACGGGCTTTAGCTGGAGTGCCAACACCAACAGCAATCAGTTTTACTCCAGCTGAATCAAATCTCTCCTTTGTGTCCCTCAAAACAGCGGCCAACTCCCAGCTACATGGGGGCAAAGCAGAGCTCACAGTTAGCCCAAAGAAAGAAACTAAAGAAAGAACGACGAAGTTATACCAGCTAATGCAGATACAATTAAGCTTCCTCCCTCACCAGCAAGGGCACCCAAAATGCCTTAGCAGCGCAACAACAGTCATTCCCTGCACAGATAATCAAGCACTCGATAAGTCATGTATGTGTAGCATCGAATTCATGCAAAATTCTCGTAGTGCCACTGCATAATTTTGAGTAAAAGGTTCCAAGTGTTTTTCAATCTGCAGTAGGGTCAGGGACGATTTTGTTCAGTCAAAAAAATCCCCCGTTTTACTAGGACCCTTTTTTTTAAGAGAGAATACTAAGACCTTTACGATTGCAAAGCTTTAGACAGTAATCATGACTGGAAAATAACTAGGAAAAAATCCTAGTTGAAACATCCTTGCTTGAACTGACCAAGCTCGAATACGATGAGTACCTCGTTCTGATCCCACAGGTCCCTGAACAGGACGGGCTCGCCGGTGGCCGCGGAGTAGATTTCGACGCCACCGAGTGCGTCGCCGACGCCCGATGGGGAAGGCACGGACGGGGAGCTCGCGGCGGCAATCCCCGCGGGCGACGGGGAGCGGCGGAGACGGAGGTGGCGGTGGCGGCGGCCAGAGAGGGAGACGAGGTCCAGGCCGCGGGAAGAGGCGGCGGCGGCGGGGCGAACGCGAGGCGGCAGGGAGACGCGCGGCGCTAGCGAGGCGGACACGGGCGCGGCCATGGGTGGGACGGGAGACGCGGCGGAACCCTAGCCGCGGAGGAGAGGAGGGGAGGCGAGGTGGTGGGCGCCGGCAGTTGGAGGTGACCGTTGCGGTGGGACGGAGGCGGTTGCGGATGGCGGGACGCGGGATGGAGGTGTGGCCACGAGTTCTTCGAGAGGCCTGACGAAACTGCTCTTCTTCCCGTGCTGTCTCATTGGCTGACTGGCTGACTGGCTGCCTGGAGCTGGAGGTTACACCTGCAGAACGCACCAATTTGGAAGGTGGTATGGCAGTTTTCCATCCTTGCAAAAGGACCTTGTTTGAATCGGGCCTTGTTGGTTTTATGTGCTGCTAGAGTGTGATTTTTTTTCCGAACAATATTGGGGGAGGATCCCCACCTACTGATTAGATTGCACGAAAGCTGTAAGTTTGTTACAGTACATGATGTGAAAGCTGTAAGTTTGTTACAGTACATGATGTGCCTGGCATACCAGGCAGAGATTACAGGGGTCTCAGCCTGAGGCGAGACAGGAAAATTAGAGAAAAGAAGCTAGAAAGGAGCGCCAAACATCTAACTGAACACCAAGCTTCTTGTATCGACATCTCCGCTGATCCATGTATTTGACTAGAGTGTGATTCTACTGGTAGGAATTAGGAACTTAAATAAGATATTAAGATACCAGGATTTGCATGGCCAAAGAGACACGAATTTGAGTGACCAAGCAGGTTTATTTCATTGGAGATGTGTTTCGCATTTTGTTATAATCTTGATTTGATTCCCGTAGCATCTTCAGTACTCCGTCTGATGGATGAACAGAGCGGTTTTCAGTCTAGCTAGTATCCGGCACATACACAGCGTTTTAGACTTACACATCCGGCTGACAAAAGGGAAGTAATGCATCAAGCGACTGGAACATCGCGGCAGGCGCTGAGCACATCGTCCAGAGGAGCATGGTCGCCTGTGCCTTCGTCTTTCCATGAGTACAGCAGCTCCTTTCCTCTGAACACGAACATTCCACCCTGGAGACAGAAACGAGAAACGAGCAACGGATGAGATTCTTCAGCGTTTCAGGCTGTGGTTGCACGCACAGGGGTGTCTGCGGACGACTTCAACCTGCTGCAGGACACCGGTCAGGTCGTTTGGGGTGCCTTCCAGCGTGTAGTTCTTCGTCGCCTTCTTGATGTGGTCGAGCCTCGAGTATATTTTTGCCTTCAGAGACATCAAGATCGAGTTTACAATGTCAAAAATTCGCCATGGAATGGTGCACTGTCAACAGCAAGTAGTGATGCTTACACTAGATGGACTGAAGAGCGTCCGACCCAAACCATGGTACAGTCCCAGCACGTTGTACGCCTGAAACGATGGGTTCGCATTCAGCCGTACGCACAACATTCAGATCAGACACACCAAACATTCCAGCAGTTTCAGATAGATTTGGAGGGGGGCAGTAACCTTGCGCTCGGGGTCCGCGTACAAGGAATCAACAGGGAACGGCAGCTGCAATGGGGTCATCTCATAAATTCAGTTTCCAGCAGGGTTCATCTGCGAGCGCACACTCCCGCCGAGCACAAAAATTCAGCGCGAGGTCACTTACCCGGTCTGCGAGGATGCGAGCTTTATCGGGAGTGCCGACGCCGATGGCGATCAGCTTAGCCCTGGCCGAGTCGAACCTCGCCATGGAGTCCTTCAGAACAGAGGCCAGCTCCCAGCTGCGACAATGGACACGGCGGCCAAAATTCAGTGGTCGCGAGCAACGAAGGAACAAGAAACTTTAAGGATGCAGCGTGCCCGATCTCTCCTCACCAGCAGAAGCACCCGAAATGCCTCAGCAGCGCCACCACGGCCACCCCCTGCGCGCTTGAAGGCTTCAGCATAGGGCACGAAGGCAGCCGCCGGTGATCGGCCCTACGGAGTAGTTAGCAGGAAGCGGGAGTACCTCGGTGGGGTCCCACAGGTCCGTCAGCGGGACGGCGTCGCCGGTGCCCGCGGCGAGGACGGAGACGCCGCCGAGGGCATCCCACGCGGGCGCGCCGGCGATGGGAGCCAAACCGGAGGAGTCCTCCGCCGCAGCCGAGACGCTCAGGGAGCGACGGCCGACGCGCGCCCCACCGCGCGGGAGAGAGGCTCGGACGAGCCGGCCGGAGTAGCGCGCGCGGGGAGCGGCCAGCGGCGCGCCTGGGAGCGAGATGGCCGTCGCCATGGAGAAAAAACTGGGGTGGGGACGGACGCGGGCGCACGAGCCGAGGCGAGGCCTCGACCACGTCCAGGAGCGCGCGCGTGCGTGTCCGGACTCCGGTGAGCCGCGAGCGTGTGGCCGCCGTTGGTGCGCGAATTTTTTTTAAAAAGGGGATAAAAAAAAAACAAAATTCGAAAAAGGGGTGCCAGTTGGAGAAATTTAGGGAAATGGGTGCCTCCCGCCCGCTGGGAGGGCGGAAAGGGGCATCCCGCCCAACCATAGGGCGGGATGCTCAAAAAAAATTTCCAGGGACCTCTTCGCGAATAAGAAAACTTTTTTCATTCGCGAAGTGGTCCCTGAAGGAGGCCTCCCGCCCGGCCACTGGGCGGGATGCCTCCCGCCCGGCCACTGGGCGGGATGCCACCAGGTCCTGGTGCATTGTTATTTCATGTGTATGTGTTTTCTGGCTTCCAAAATTCGTAACAATTCACAGAAAAATCCAAAAATAGCAAAACTAGTTTTGTTAGAAAGTAGATTTCAAACTCTATAACTTTTGTTAATGGAGTTTAGTTTGAAACAAAATACTTTTACTCCTATTTTAAAACTAAGATTAAGAAAAGTTTATGCATAACTTTAGAATTTCATGCTTTGTTGTTTATGAAGTTTGGTATGACTATTCTATAAACTCTAGGTACCTTTGTGCAAAGTTTCAAACTCAAATTTGATGTAAATTTAACTTCTTTTGTCTTGAATTTTTCAAATTTGAAATGTTAACTAAACCTAATTATAACCCTTTTCTAATTAAAATCTAGTGTTATTCTCTAATGTGATATTATTTAATATCTAATATATAGTCAAAGTTCTAAAACCTATAAAGTTCTAAAACCTATAATCTTATGCTCCTGGCCCATTTTTGTTAAATTTTTTCTTAGATTATTTGTTTCAGAAACTATTTGAAATTCAGAATTTTTTCAAATATAAGATTCATTCGCCATACTCTTATGTATGCACATAAAATTTTAATTCAATTTTCCAAAGAAGATTACGGTATCTAAAACTCGTACGAAGATAGTTAAACGATAACGTTTGCAACGTAGAATCTAAATATTACGATAGTACAATACATG